>NC_045432.1:28313970-28619970 GCF_902635505.1 Sarcophilus harrisii
CGAGAGAAAAATCCCTGAAGTGTTCTTGGAGGTCTATGTTATTTCATTGTCATCATTACCAATACAACCCAAAAGTTGGCTTTCCGTTTCTCTCAATATATGACTACCCCAACTCTTTTTTGGATCACTTACCCCCGACGATGTCTATCATTCCATTTCTCCAAGAAATTGTATCCCAGAGACCCACCGTTCCAGGCTTGTGCCTGCCATAGAGAAATCTTTTTTTTTTCAAGTAAGCACTGAAGAATTGAGTGTAAGTTTGTATGAGTGGAAAGTCAACTGGAGTGCCTTTCTCACATTTTTCAGTCCCAAAGAAAATGGACAACATGATAGAAATCAAGAAGTGCCTCTGACCTCCCCAAATCTCTGGTTTGCTTTGACATAGTCTGAATTTTTCCATTGTTTCCTCTATTTTCACTCTTTTTTCTCCTCTTCATTAATAATCCTTGCTCTATAACAAAAGCATCTCTGAAATCACAAGGTCCTAGATATAGAGTTTGAAGTGACCATCTGATCTAACCTCTCATTTTACAGATGAGAAAACTGAGGCCCAAAGGAGTGAAGCTACCTTTCCAACGTCACACAGTATCATACATCCAGAGTCTAAAGGGAGCTCAATAGCCCTCAAGCTCAACTCCCTTATTTTATAGAGAAGGTGGGTAACTTGTACAATGTCCCATAAGGACAGAGGTATGATCTAAACCCAAGACCTCTAGTTTCAAACAAAGTGGGCTAGAGGTCATTTATGGGACAACTGGTAATCACCAGAATCTCACTGAGCTTCTCCCAAACTTTACCTGTCAAAGTACATTCTCCCAGAAATGTTTGCCACAATCCATTTAGGAGGCTCAAATCCTAGAACAGTAGTTTCAACACTATCACTGTTGGAGATTCTTGGGCAATTTCCCAGAAATAGAGATGATTTGAATGCAGGTCTCCAAGGAGCCTCTGGAAGGAAACTCCAAGCCCTGATGACAGAGCAGCAAATCACACAATGTTGGCCAAGAATGAGACACTGCAGAGAACCCAAATGCTCTTTTGAGAGTCATCCACGGGGGAAACTATCACTGTACTATTGCAACCTTTGCTTTTTCTAGACATCTTCAAACTTGAGCAATATCACAAACCATAATTTGTAAAAAAACAAAAACAAAAACAAAAAAAAATATCAAATCCAGAAAATTTAATTTGTTCAACTCTTCTATAAAGCCTAGGAGTAAGAGGAATGGACAGCTTCCATTTTCCATCAAACTGTTTTGTGAACTGCAAAAAAAAAAACCCACAAAAATATTATGAGACCAACTGGTATATCTCCTTCCCCAAAGCTGCCCTAGTGTCTATTCTTCCTCTTCTTCAAGTGGTTTCTGTAACCAATTTGTAATTATAAATATTATATTAATATCTTTTGCTTTTATAGCACCTTTCCCCCATATATCTCTTCCCCTCATCCTTTGCAAAGGGCCCTTATAATAAAGAACAGGAAGAGAAGCAGTTCTTTTCACCTAACCAATATGTCAGCTGAGTAGATAGTCTATTCAGAGTCACAGAGTTCCTATCCTCAGCAAACTGAGTTTCCTCATCTTTTCTTCTGGGTTAGGTCTATGCATCATAATTGTACAATGTTCAGGTTTTTGCTATTGTTTCCATTTACATTATCATAAACATCATGAATATTGTTTTCCTGGTTCTGCCTACTTCACTCTGCATGAATTTCTAAGACTCTTCCCAAGCTTCTCTGAAGTCTTCATAGTTATTATATCTTATCAAGAGTTCGTTACATTCATGTATCTCTGTAAGTTGCTGAGATCCCAAACAACAGTTTTTATTTTTTTTTAAAATAGTATTTTCTTTTTCCAAATACATGTAAAAATAGTTTTCAACATCTATTTTATAAAATTCGTGCTCTAAATTTTTCTCTCCTTTCTTTGTCTCCCTTCTCCCTATGACAGCTCTATTATCTATCTTCTAATGATGAGTTAAGCTCAAAGAGGCTCACCTACCAAGTTGGCTTTTTCAAAATTTGTAATTCAGCTTGTGCTTTTATATCACCTTTATTTCCCAATATACTTCTTCCCCCCTCTACTCCACAGTAAGCCGTATCCTGTAATAATGAGTGACAAAAAAGAAGAAACAAAGAATTTGGCAAAACTAGCCAGTATACCAACTGAGTTTGTGTCTGACATCATAGCCAGTGTTCTACACCTATAGTCCCCCATTCATACAGTCGCGTGCTTGTGACATGATAACTAATACTGAAGTAGGTACTATTATTACCCCCATTTTACAGATGAAGAAACTAAGATTAAGAGGGGCAAAGCAATATGTCTAGGGTCACATAGCTAGTTAGTATCTGGGGAGCAATTTAAACACGAGTCTTCAATGATACTATATTCATCCCTTTATACAGTACATATAGTATAGAAGTACAGCCACCCTTAAAACTGATGAGCCTCAACAAATCCAAAAGACCTTGTAAGGGATCAAACCTTAGAATAGGTCACATGTACATTGGTGGCAGGAGTATTTGTACCTCATGAAATGACAAATACTTGAAATATCTCTTTCCTCAATCTTATTGCTTTCAAGGCTAAGTCAACAAGGTTCAGTACTATCCATGACATAGCCTATTCTTTACTGAGCAAGAAACTACTTACCTACAAGCAACTGGATGGCCTAGTGGATAGTGTCTTGGATTTATAATCAGAAACCTAGGTTTAAATCCTGGGTTAGACACTTACTAGTTCTATGATCCTGGGGAAGTCACTTAAACTCTGTTTGTTTCAGCAACAGAGTTATTGTAAGGATCAAATGTATATAAAGGATTAAACTTATTTAAAGCACTTTATAAACCTTGATATAAATGTTATTAAGCATTCATATTAATGAATGAAGCATATAATTTCAGATATGGCTAAGATGTTGAAGTTGTCACCTAATAGAACATAAGCTCTTCGAGGGATGGAAGAGAATGTCTTATGGCATTGTAGAAGGAGCATTAACTCTGGAGTCAGAGGCCTTGATTTTAAATCCAGCATCTGAGGCTTAATACCTTTTTGACCTTGAGCTAGTTGTATCATTTCACTAGGTTTTCTTTTCTTTATCTGTAAAAAAAAATCTGGGACTAGATGGTCTTCTAAGATCCTTTCTAAGATCATCCTAACTATCATCCTTTAAAGAGTGGTGCTATATTTTCTTTGCGTACCACTAAATACAGGGTAGGCACTTGATGATTGCTCATGCATTGGCGGATTGTTACACAAAGTAGGCTCTTAAAGATCGCTTATGGATTAGTAGACTGGTACACAAAGTAGGCATTTAATGTGTGCTTATACACTGATGGATTGGGACACAAAACAGGCATTTAATGATTACTTATGGACTGGTGGATTTATTTTGCTTGATTATATGGCTGTGTTACAAGAGAAAGTTCTAAGCCATATTTGTTAAAAAGAAAAAAAAGTATCAATAAAACATTTTAAAAATCAATGGAAAAGATCACATTAATAGCTTTATTAAGCATACCAGGGCATTATGCCTTGGGGCTCTTGTTCCCTGCAACTATACCTGTGCATTTTACTAAACCCATTTCTGCTTTAAATTTTCCATTCCCTTATAATATGAGGCAAATAAAGTGAATGTCATTATCCCCAACTTCTTTTTTCCCCCTGAGGCAGTGGGGGTTAAGTGACTTGCCCAGGATCACACAGCTAGGAAGTGTTACATGTCCGAAGTCATATTTCTACTCAGGTTGTCCTGACTTCAGGTCCAGTGTTCTATCCACTGTGCCACCTAGCTACCCCTATCCCCAACTTCTTGATGAGAAAACAAGGTTCACACAGATAACAAGCATGAAAGGCACGATTTGAACCCAGACGTAATACTCTTTCTTTAATACCTTCTCTTCTAGAGTATAGAAAAATTTGTTTTCTCCTCTATGGGCTTTTTATCACAAATACAAACCTATTATTGTCTTCACATCATCACAATCCCAACCAACTGTCCTATAACAGAAATGCATTTACCAATTTACTGTAAGGATAGCCTTAATCATATAATCATAGATTTTGAGGTACAAGAGTTCTTAGAGGTCATCGAGTACAATCCCTTCATTTTACAGAGGAGGAAACTGAAACACAGAGAGGTTTATTAATTTGCCTAGGTTTCCCCAGCTAGTGCATGAAGCTGTATTTAAACTCAGGTCTTCCTGACTCCAAATCCAGAGCTCCATTACACCACACTACCTCTTGACAATCCAGCCATTGGATTTCCTTCAGAGTCTCTGAGCTGGGTCTGGCATAGCCATTTGAGAGTGCTTAATCTCTTGGAGGAATGACTGTTTAGGGATCTGAAGGAGGGAATGGATAGATGAGTATCCCCCACTTAGGTCTTTGTTTGATCTGCTCCTAGGGATGCTGTTGCACCAAGTCATCTGTCCCACTTAAATGGGGCTCTAGGACAATGGTAGCCTACAGGAAAAGGTGACTCTGGGTGGATAGAAGAAAGCCACACTGGTGGGATACAGAATGACACTCTCCTGAGCAAAAGCCAAGAAACCGGGAAACAGGCTCAGTGATGAAACTCCCTAATGACTAAAATCCTCTGCCAATATCCCTCCTCCGATACCTCATCCTGGTGTGGAGGTGACCTCTGCCAGCAGATCCCAAGTACTGGCAGCTCCTATGAAGCTGGAAGGGCTCCCAGGACAAGGCCCGGTGATGGACAGATGGAGACTGTCATCCAAAGACCAGCCTGGTGAAGTCTGCAGAAGTTCTTGCACTGGGGATAAGGGTGTTGTTTTTGTTGTGGTTTTGTCCGATTTGCTTTTGTTTGGTCGGCCACAGCAACTTATGAAAAGGAGCTGCAAAACGTAGAGGGAATTGTAATCTGTGTCAATGAAACTGCAGGTCTTTGTAGTATTACAAAAATAGGAGCAAACAACAAAAAGTAAAGGAAAAGGACTTTATGCTCTTGGGGCTTGTGCATTACATTTCATACCTAATCTCTTCTCTGAGAAAGTAAAACATTCCTTTCCATTATCAAGAGAAATAGCTTGGGCCCCATGCTTGGCAGTGGAGATGAATCCCATAGGAGATTGCTCCTGAGGGGCTTCACTTCCCTTCCCTCGGAAGGTAAAGGCTCATCCTCTTAAAGCATCTGAGGGCACGAGCTCGGTGCTTGAACACAATAATTCCTTGATGTGTGTGCTCTCCTCTGGCTATGGTTACATCTGCTACATATGTCACAAGGTTCGGCCAGACACAGGCTCGGGGAAATGAGGCAAGGCAGGAAGCAGAAGAGATTGAAATGCCATAACCTTAAATGAAGGATGAAGCTTTAGCGGCTTCCAAGAGTGGAACCATATGGGGTGCAAACTCCATACTGGAACGAGCCTAAATGATCAGCACTGTCTCATTGAGAATTCCAAGTGGATGACTTGGCTGAGAACCACGAGTCCTTTTCCTTCTCCTGTGGAGATACGTGACAGGCTCTATTACATTATAGGCTGACTGCGGCAGATCCATTATAGCTCCAGATTCTCCAAATTGGTTGGGTAGTGGCTTACATCAAATGTTCTGTTTCACAGAAAATAACCATATACTAAACTATATTTACAACAGAATGAAATTTGAAATTTCTTTGATGATTCAAAAGTCTGGTAAGGCCTTGTGATCATTATTAGGATAATGAGAATCTTTATTGACCCCTGAGGAGCGATCCAAAACAAGCCAGGTCATTGAGACAAAATTGTGAAGAAAGGAACTCTTGGAAGTTTTGACTTAACAAAGGAAAGAAATGAGAGGTGCCTCTACTCCCACCACAGAAACAAGGGTTTGGGCTGATCTCTGCAGCAACCCAGATACTAGAGATATATGATGATTATTCTACAAGAATACCTCTGAGACATGTGAATGATGGAGATGTTTGGATTCTGGATAGAGAGATTTCTATACACCATCCTCTCCAAATGGGCACCCAGACTCTGCCTGAAAATCACCAACAAGGAGTCCACCAGCTCCAAAGGCAGTCCATTCAATTTTAGGATTGTTAGGAAATTCTTCCTGATATCATTTAAATCTTGCCTCTGTTGCTTTCTCCCATACCTCTTGATTCTGCCCTCTGGGGCCAGTCAGAACATGTTTAATCTCCCTTCCACATGACAGCCCTTGAACATATTCTCCTTGAATCTTCTTTAGACTCGGCATCTCCAGAGAATTCAACTTAGGCTCTAATGACATTTACTCAAAGTCCTTCACCATCTTAGCTGCCCTTCTCTGGATCCTTATCTATTGTCCTATTGAAAATTTGGTATCCAGAAGTGAACACAATTCTTTAGCTATTGCCCAAATAGGACCAAGGACAGCAGGACTATTATCTTGCCATTCTTCAATGCTATGTCTGGCTTAGTACAACGTGATTATATTGGCTTTGTTTATTTTTTTTCAATCAATGAAAATTCTCCTCCTCTCCCTCCCACCTCCTCACCCCTCATGACTGAGAAAGAAAAATAAAACCTCTCTTACAAATGTGGATAGCCAAGCAAAACAAATCCCCACAATGACCATGTTAAAAAAAATAATATAAAAACCTCAGTCCTTCATTTCTCTGCCAGAAGGTGGATAACATGTTTCATTATGATTCTTTTGGAATCACAATTTGGCCATTTTGTTGATCAGAGTTCCTAAATCTTTCAAAATTGCTTGTCTTTATGAGATTGTATATTTGTGTGTGTATGTATACACATATAAATTGTTCTGATTCTGCTCGCCTCACTCTGCATCATTTCACACAAGTCTTCCCAGGTTTCATATACTATAACTTGTCCAGCCATTCCCCAATTGATGGACACCCCTTAGTTTTCAATTTTCTGCCACCACAAAAATATATAACCTAATAAACAGATCTCCTGCCTCTTTCTTTGATCCCTTTAAGGGTATACATCTAGTAGTAACACTACATCAAGTTGAATAACTTTTGGGGCGTAGTTCCAAATTGCTTTCAAGAATGAGCAGACCAGTTCACAGGTAATCTCATGGGCTTATAGTTTGCAAACTCTAATCTCTTCCTTTTTGTAAAAATCAGAGTACTAAAAGTGTTTCTAGTAGCTCTTTTTGTAAGAGCAAGGAATTAGAAATTGAGGGTTACCCATTAACTGGGGAATGGTTGAATAAGTTATGGTATATGAATATAATGAAATATTATTATTCTCTAAGAAATGATGAACAGGCAGATTTCAGATAAACCTGGAAATATTTACATGAACTGATAACAAAATGAAATGAGAACTTACAAAACTCTGTACACAGTAACAGCAACATTATGTGATGATCAACTATGATAGACTTGGCTCTTCTTAGCAATATACTTATCTAAGACGAATTCAATAGACTTGTGATGGAAAATGCCATCTGTATTCAGAGGAAAAAACTATGGAGACTAAATGAAGTTCAAAGCATATTAGTTTCCCTTTTTGTCTTTCTTGTGTTTTTTTTTCCTTTTGTTCTGATTTTTCTTTCACAACATGATTGAAATGGAAATTTGTTTAAATTCTATCACCTATATCAGATTGCTTACTGTCTTGAGGAAGGGAGAAGGAAAGGAGGGAGGGAGAAAAATCTAGAATTCCAAAGCTTACAAAAATGAATGTTGAAAACTATCTTTGCATGTAATTGGGAAAAAAACAAAACACTATCAAGTGGAGGAGGGAAAGAAGTTTCAGCTTTAACTCTTAAAAGAAAACAAAAGAAAATCAGAATATTAATACTTCTCCAATCCTATGGTACCTTATCCATCCCCTTGATGATGAGAAGATCACTGAAAGTAGCTCAACAAATCACAACTGCTGTCCTGGTAGGACCCATAAATTTTGAAGGGCTATATATGTCATTTATAATTTGTTTTCTTTTGTTCTATTTTCTCTGTTCAAAACATTCTCCTTGGTATAGAAAAAAATGCAAAGTAACAATCTACCAGCCCTCCCTTCTCCCTCTTTTTCTTCTTTTATCACATTCTCATCCCACCTGATTAGAATTCCTATTCCTTTTCTGATCAATTTCAGTTTTCCAAATATACTGCAAAAATCATTTTTGTTGTCCTTAGTGTTCCTTATAAACCTCAGTGCAATCTTTTTTTTATTTCCTTAGTATTTATTTAAAACTAAATACAAAATAAGAAAAAACAAAACAGAAAAAGAAAAATAGAAAAGAAAACCAAAACAAAGCATTGTAATGTGCCCAGTAAAACATCAGGGAAGATTCAAAATATGTAATTATAAATTGCTCTGTGTGTGTGTGTGTGTAAATGAATGTATGTATGGTTCCCTATTTAACCCATTTTCAATGTGAGTTTTCAGCATTACATCCCTCCCCCACCCAATGCCTCTATGTCTAGTCTTTCTCTGCAACTCATTTGTATAACATAATTTCTATTGTTACCTTTTCCTAGATAGTTTGCTTTTTAGAATCAGATCATGCCCAACTCTGTCCCAATCTTTTTTTTGAGCTTCTCAATTACAGATGTCAATAATAAACAATTCATATACATTTCCGTGCAAAAAACATAAACAATTTGTCCACGTTGAGTCCCTCGAAATTAATCTTTGATGTTGGCTCTTATATGTTAAATTTTCTACTAAGTTCAGTTTTGCTTGAGACAAAGTCCTGAAATTCTGCAAGTTCATTGAATATCCATTTTTTAACCCAATATTATAGTTAATTTTGTGAGATATGATATTTGGGGCCACAGGTTTCTAGTTCTTTTGATTGCCAATATATATTCTAGGACTTGCCTTTTATTGTAGCTGCTGATAAATCCTGTACAATTTTAATTATAGTTCCAGGGTATTAATTTTGTTTGTTCGTTTCTTGCAATCTTTTCTCCTTGATCTGGGGGAGTTTCAAAATTTGGCAATAATATTCCTAAGAGTTTCTCACATAGGATCCTTTTCAGGTGGTGATCGAGAGATTTTTTTTCTATTTCTACTTTTCGCTCCTGTTCTATCATTCCTGGACAATTCTCTTCGATTATTTCTTGATTATTGTGTCAAGGTTCTTTGTTTTACAGATTCAGTAGTCTAATTTTTCTGGTCCTGGTCTTCCTAATCAGCAGAGGTTCCCTCAATTTTCCCAGCCTCAGACCCCCATTTCCTTGCCCTGAAGGTGAAAATTTCTGTGGTTCCAATTGAGGCTCCTGCCAAACCTAGCTCGTTCCAGGATTCCCACTTGTTCTTTTTGTGGAACTAACCTTGAGGTGTTTGTACTTTACATTGGTTAAATCCCATCCTGGGGTCTTTTTTGGGGGACTTCTCAAGCTATCCTAGGAAGACCCCTTTTCTGCCCTAAGTCTTCTTTGCTTTTCACCAGTCTATTTTGGTCATGAGATTTAAATCTGTTCTGATTATGGGGGAAATCTGGAGAGCTTGGAATTTTCTAACCTATTCTTTCATTTTCCCAGAATCTTCCTCCATGCATTCCTTTTGAAATTTTATTTTAATTATATTTATAAATTGTTTTAATTATTTATTAATTTTTATATTCCAAATTCTGTCCTTCTCTGAACCCTTCTGCCAACCACTGAGAAAGCATGATGAAATCATACAAAATATCTTTCCACGTAGTCATGTTATGGGGTGGAAAGAAGCAAGAAAAATAAAGAAAAGGAAAAAAATAGACCAGTCTGTACTCTGAGTCTATCACTTCTGTATTTGGAGAATCTTCATGAGTTTTTGGAATATCAAGGGTCATGATCATTCTTTATTGTTAATGTTATCTGGTGAAAATAACTGCTTTATTTTAGAATATTTCTGATTTATTATTTGTTTTTAACATTCTTTTCTTTTTATATTTTGAATTTCAAATTATGTCCTTTCCTTCCACTCCCTACCCCACCCACAGAGAAGGCAAGCAATGTAATATCACTTATATATGTGAAATCATGCAAAACATTTCCACATTAGGCATATTTTTTAAAAAGCAAGAAAAATAAAGTAAAAAAAAATTATACTTCAATTTGTACATAGAGTTCATCATTGTCTCTATGGAAGAAGACATCATCGATTTTTTTGGAATTGCCTTGGATCATCATATTGATCAGAGTAGCCAAGTCTTTCATTATACCATTACTGTTGCTGTGAACAAAGATCTCCTGGTTCTTCTCACTTTACTTTGCACCAGTTCATATAGGTCTTGCCATGTGTTTTGTTTAATGACCCATCTATTTTGTTTTGTTTTGTTTTGTTTTTGCTGAGGCAATTAAGGGTTAAGTGACTTGCCCAGGGTCACACAGCTAGGAAGTGTTAAGCATCTGAGACCAGATTTGAACTCAATCCTCCTGACTTCAGGGTTGATGCTCTATCCACTGTACCACCTAGCTGCCCCCATCTATTTTCCACTGCACAGAAATACTTCATCATAACAATATACCACAACTTGTTCCCAATTGATGAGCATCCCCTTGATTTCCAATTCTTTGCCATCCACAAAAAGAGGTACTACAAATATTTTATATACATAGGTCCTCTTCATTTTTCTTTGATATGTATGGGATATCTAGTAGTGGTATTGTTGGGTCAAAGAGTATACACAGTTTTATAGTCCTGTATGTCCAGCTCCAAATTATTCTCCGGAAGAGTTGAACCAGTTTACTACTCCACCAGCAATTAATTAGTATACTTATTTTCCCCTCATTCCCTCCAACATATGTCATTTTTGATATGTATGAGTGGTACCTTACAGTTGTTTTAATCTGCCTTTGTCTAATCAATAGGGCCTTTGGGCATTTTTTCATATTGCTGTTAATAGCTTTGATTTCTTCTGAAAATTGCCTGTTTATATTCTTTGACCATTTATCAACTGAAAAATGGCTCCTATTTGCATAAATTTGACCTAGTTCTATACTCAGTATATATTTGAGAAATGGGGCTTTTATCAGAGATATTTGCTGGGAAAAATTTTGATGTTGCTTCATTATCTATAATACCTTTTAGCAAAATATACTTGCCCTGATTTATTGTTGTTGTTGAGTCCTTTTCATTTGGGTCCAACTCTTCATAACTCCATTTGTGATTTTCTTGGCAAAGATTCCAGAGTTGTTTGCTATTTTCTTCCCCAGCTCATTTTACAGATAAGGAAATTGAGGTAAATAGGGTTTAGTGACTTGCTCAGGGCAACACATTTTAGTAAATGTTTGAGGCCAGCTTTGAACTCATGAAGATCAGCCTTCCTGACTTCAGGTCTAGCACTATCCACTCTGCATAGGTTATAGACTGGCTTAGATCCTGCATCAGCTTCCCATACTAACTTCGAATAGGCAATGTGATGACAGCAGAGAGGGAAACCATAATAAGAACAGTATTTTTAGACAAACAGAATAAATTCTCTCCTCAGGGTGAATACTTGGGGAGGAACAGGGGGTCCTCCTGGCACAACCAAGAAGGTCCAAAGAAAGACCACAGGCTGGTGATTAACCCATGTGAAGTACAAATACCTTCGGACTAGCTCCCCAGAAACACCAAGTGGGGACCCTTAGGACTTACTGGGTGTGGTTGGATCCTCAGCAGGAACCACAGAAATGTTCACCTCCCAGACTACATGTGAAGTTGGGAGTCTGGTTCCTGGAAAACTGAGGGGACCTCAGCTGATTAGGAAGGCCAGACACAGCTGTATTGCAGAGACACAGCCCTGGGCAAGATGAAACCAGCACACACAGTGAGTACAGAAGCAGAGGTGATAGGAACCCTGATGGCTGCAGGCACTTGCCAGAGGGGGCACCTTTTGGTTTGAGGTTTCAGGTCAGAAGGAAGAGCTGAAGTGAAGCTATAAGCACTATCCCACAATTAGAATTGCTTACCCTAATATTTCTCATTTTTTAAAATGATGAATCAGCAAAGTAGAAAGAATCCAATCATAGAAGTTTATAGGAATAGGGAAGACTGAGGTTCATTGTCAGAGGAGGACACTGAATTAAAAAAAAAAAGCTTCTTCTTTCCCAAGAATAATGTTAAATGGCTTGCTGCCCAGAGAGAATTTATAGAAGAACTCAAAAAATAATTTAAAAATCAAATGAGAGACATTGAAAAAAAATAAAAACCATCCAAGAAAAACAAGAAGATTAAGGAGGAAAAGGTAACCAACTAGAAAAGGAAAGAGAGTCTTAAAGACAAAAATAACTCTTTGAAAATTAGAACTGGGCAAGGGGAAGCCAGTGAGGCTATAAGAGACAAAAAAATAACAAAACAGAATATAAAGAATGAAAAAATAGAACAGAATGTGAAATATAAAAAAACAACAGATCTGGAGAACAGATCAAGAAGAGAAAATATAAGAATAATTGGACTACATGAAAGCTGTGACCAAAAAAAGAACCTTGACACAGTAGTGCAAAAAATAATCCAAGAAAATTGTCCTCGAATGATAGAACAGAAGGGGAAAGTAGAAATAGGAAAAAAAAATCCATCAATCACTATCTCAAAGAGATTCTTTGTGGAAAACACAGGAATATTATTGCCAAATTTCAAAAACTCCAGATCAAAGAGAAAATTTTGCAAGAAAAAAACACAATTCAAATAGGCTGGAGCTACAATTAGAATTGTACAGAATTTTAGCAGTGGCCACAATAAAAGATCATATATACAAGCAATCAAAGGAACTTAGACCCACAGCTGCAAATACCATATCCAGCAAAGTTATCCATAGTACTGAATAAAAACAACATGGACAGTCAACAGACTTACAGATTTTCAGGACTTTTAATGAAACCTGAACTCAATAGAAAATTCAACACATAAAAATTAATATTAAAGAGCAGTTTCAAGGAATTTAACATGGACAAACTGTTTGCATTTTTTTTATTAAATAACTTTTTATTGACAGAACCTATGCCAGGGTAATTTTTTACAACATTATCCCTTGCACTCACTTCTGTTCCGATTTTTCCCCTCCCTCCCTCCACCCTCTTCCCAAAGATGGCAAGCAGTCCTATACATGTTAAATAGATTACAGTAGATCTTGGATACAATATATGTGTGCAGAACCAAACAGTTTTCTTGTTGCTCAGGGAGAATTGGATTTAGAAGGTATAAATAACCTGGGAAGAAGAACAAAAATGTAAGCAGTTTACATTCATTTCCCAGTGTTCTTTCTTTGGGTGTAGCTGCTTCTGTCCATCCTTGATCAACTGAAACTAAGTTAGATCTTCTCTTTGTTGAAGAAATCCACTTCCATCAGAATACATCCTCATACAGTATCGCTGTTGAGGTATATAATGATGTCCTGGTTCTGCTCATTTCGCTCAGCATCAGTTCATGTAAGTCTCGCCAATCCTCTCTGTATTCGTCCTGCTGGTCATTTCTTACAGAACAATAATATTCCATAACATTCATATACCACAATTTACTTAACCATTCTCCAATTGATGGGCATCCATTCATTTTCCAGCTTCTGGTCACTACCAAACAGGGTTGCCCCAAACATTTTGGCACATACAGGTCCCTTTCCCTTTTTTAGTATCTCTTTGGGGTATAAGCCCAGTAGAGACACTGCTGGATCAAAGGGTATGCACAGTTTGATAACTTTTTGGGCATAGTTCCAAACTGCTCTCCAGAATGGCTGGATGTATTCACAATTCCACCAACAATGTATCAGTGTCCCTGTTTTCCCACATCCTCAACATTCTGCATTATCTTTCCCTGTCATTCTGGCCAATCTGACAGGTGTATAGTGGTATCTCAGAGTTGTCTTAATTTGCATTTCTCTGATCAATAGTGATTTGGAACACTCTTTCATATGAGTAGTAATAGTTTTAATTTCATCATCTGAAAATTGTCTGTTCATATCCTTTGACCATTTATCAATTGGAAAATGGCTTGATTTCTTATAAATTAGAGTCAATTCTCTATATATTTTGGAAATGAGGCCTTTATCAGAACCTTTGATTGTAAAAATGTTTTCCCCGTTTATTGTTTCCCTTCTAATCTTGCCTGCATTAGTTTTGTTTGTACAAAAACTTTTCAATTTGATATAGTCAAAATTTTCAATTTTATAGTCAATAGTGATCTCTAGTTCTTCTTTGGTCATAAATTCCTTCCTCTTCCACAGGTCTGAGAGGTAAACTATCCTATGCTCTTCCAATTTATTTATGATCTCATTCTTTATGCCTAGATCATGAACCCATTTTGACCTTATCTTGTGGATAAGTGTGGATCGATGCCTAGTTTCCGCCATACTAATTTCCATTTTTCCCAGAAATTTTTGTCAAATAATGCATTCTTATCCCAAAAACTGGGGTCTTTGGGTTTGTCAAACACTAGATAATTAAGGTTATTGGCTGTTTTGTCCTTTGAACCTAACCTATTCCATTGATCAACTAGTCTATTTCTTAGCCAATACCAGATAGTTTTAGTAACTGCTGCCTTATAATATAATTTTAGATCTGGTACAGCTAGGCCACCTTCATTTGATTTTTTTTCATTAATTCCCTTGAAATTCTTGACCTTTTGTTTTTCCATATGAACTTTGTTTTTATTTTTTTTAGGTCATTAAAAAAGTTTTTGGGAAGTCTGATTGGTATAGCGCTAAATAAATAGATTAGTTTAGGTAGTATTGTCATCTTTATTATATTTGCTCTGCCTATCCAAGAGCATTTAATATTTTTCCAGTTAGTTAGATCAGACTTAATTTGTGTGGAAAGTGTTTTGTAGTTTTGCTCATAAAGTTTCTGATTTTCCCTTGGCAGATAGATTCCTAAATATTTTATACTATCAGTAGTTACTTTAAATGGGATTTCTCTTTGTAATTCTGACTGTTGGATTTTGTTAGTGAAATATAAGAATGCTGATGACTTATGTGGGTTTACTTTATAGCCAGCAACTTTGCTAAAATTGTGGATTATTTCTAGTAACTTTTTAGTAGAATCTCTGGGGTTCTCTAAGTATACCATCATATCATCAGCAAAGAGTGATAATTTGGTTTCCTCATTGCCTATTCTTATTCCTTTAATATCTTTCTCAGCTCTTATTGCCATAGCTAGCGTTTCTAATACAATATTAAATAGTAACGGTGATAGTGGGCAACCTTGTTTCACTCCAGATCTTATTGGGAATGGTTGCAGTTTGTCCCCATTACATATGATGCTTACTGCTGGTTTTAAATAGATGCTGCTGATTATTTTAAGGAAAAGTCCATTTATTCCTATACTCTCAAGTGTTTTTAATAGGAATGGATGTTGGATTTTATCAAATGCTTTTTCTGCATCTATTGAGATGATCATATGGTTTTTGTTAATTTGGTTATTAATATGGCCAATTATGCTGATAGTTTTCCTAATATTGAACCAGCCCTGCATTCCTGGTATAAATCCTACTTGATCATGGTGTATTATCTTGGGGATGATTTTCTGTAGTCTTTTTGCTAATATTTTATTTAAGATTTTAGCATCAATATTCATTAGGGAGATTGGTCTATAATTTTCTTTCTCTGTTTTCAACCTACCTGGTTTAGGTATCAGTACCATGTCTGTGTCATAGAAGGAATTTGGTAGGACTCCTTCATTCCCTATTTTATCAAATAATTTATATAGCATTGGGGCCAATTGTTCTTTAAATGTTTGGTAAAATTCACATGTAAATCCATCTGGTCCTGGGGATTTTTTCTTAGGGAGTTGTTTAATTGCCTGTTCTATTTCTTTTTCTGAAATGGGACTATTCAAGCAATTTACTTCCTCCTCTGTTAGTCTGGGAAGTCTATATTTTTGGAGGTAGTCATCCATTTCACTTAGGTTATCAAATTTATTGGCATAAAGTTGAGCAAAATAACTCCTTATTATTTCTCTAATTTCCTCTTCATTGGTGGAAAGTTCTCCCTTTTCATTTTTAAGACTACTAATTTCATTTTCCTCCCTCCTTTTTCTAATCAGATTTACCAAAGGTTTATCAATTTTATTGGTTTTTTCATAAAACCAACTCTTAGTTTTATTTATTAGTTCAATAGTTTTTTTACTTTCAATATTATTAATTTCTCCTTTTAATTTTAGAATTTCAAGTTTAGTAATTGATTGGGGGTTTTTAATTTGGTCTTTTTCTAGCTTTTTAAGTTGCAAGCCCAATTCATTGACCTTCTCTTTCTCTATTTTGTTCAAGTAAGCCTCTAAGGATATAAAGTTTCCCCTTATTACCGCTTTGGCTGCATCCCACAAATTTTGGTATGATGTCTCACCGTTGTCATTATCTTGAGTGAAATTATTAATTGTGTCTATAATTTGCTGTTTCACCCAATCATTCTTTAAGATGAGATTATTTAGTTTCCAATTACTTTTTGATCTATTTACACCTAACTTTTTGTTGAATGTAGTTTTTATTGCATTGTGATCTGAAAAGAAAGCATTTACTATTTCTGCCTTCCTGCATTTAATTTTGAGGTCTTTATGTCCTAATATATGGTCAATTTTTGTGTAGGTTCCATGAACTGCTGAGAAGAAAGTATACTCCTTTCTATCACCATTCAGTTTTCTCCAGAGATCTATCATACCTAATTTTTCTAATATTCTATTTACCTCTTTAATTTCTTTCTTATTTGTTTTGTGATTTGATTTATCTAAATCTGAGAGTGCAAGATTGAGATCTCCCACTATTATAGTTTTGCTGTCTATTTCTTCTCGCAACTCTCTTAACTTCTCCTTTAGGAAGTTAGATGCTATACCACTTGGTGCATATATGTTTAATACTGATATTGCTTCATTGTCTATAGTACCCTTTAGCAAGATATAGTTTCCTTCCTTATCTCTTTTAATTAGATCAATTTTTGCTTTTGCTTGATCTGAGATAAGGATGGCTACCCCTGCTTTTTTGACTTCACCTGAAGCATAATAGATTCTGCTCCAGCCTTTTACCTTTACTCTGTATGTATCTCCCTGTTTTAAATGTGTTTCTTGTAAACAACATATTGTAGGGTTCTGACTTTTGATCCAGTCTGCTATCTGCCTCCTCTTTATGGGGAGTTCATCCCATTCACATTTACGGTTAAGATTACTAATTCTGTATTTCCTGCCATCCTAATATCCCCAGATTATGCTTTTCTTTTTCTTGCCCTCCTTCCCCACTTCCTTAGTATTAAACTTTTTGGTCCCACTTGCGTCACCCAGCTCTCCCTTTTTAGTATCCCTCCCTTCTCCCTTTGAATCCCTTCCCCTTTCTTGTACCCTTCCCTTATTACTCTTTTTCCTTTTCCCTTTTCCTCTCCCACTTTTTAATGAGGTGAGAGAAGATTCTCTGTAAAACAAATGTGTCAATTATTTCCTTTTTGAGCCAACTCTGATGAGAGTAAGATTCGCACAATGTTCCTCCCCCTCTCTAAGTTCCCTCAGATATGATAGGTTTCCTTTGCCTCATCGACGCATGAAGTTTCCCTCTTTTTTTATCTCCCCTTTCCCCTTTCTCTGACACTATCCCCTTTCCATTTCTACTTCCCTTTTTTATGCTATATCACTAAAATCAAATTATACATTGATTTTTATATATGTCCATAACAGAAATACAGTTCTCAAGAGTTCCTTTTACCTTTTTCTACTTGTCTTGAGTCCTGTTGTTGGAGATCAAATTTTTTAAGTCTGGTTTTTTCTTTAAAAACAGATGGAATTGTTCCGTTTCATTAAATGTCCATCTTCTTCCATGGAAAAAAATGCTCAGCTTAGCTGGGTAGTTTATTCTTGGCTGCATTCCAAGTTCTTTTGCCTTTCGGAATATCAAATTCCAGGCCCTTCGATCCTTTAATGTTGAGGCAGCCAGATCATGTGTGACCTTTATTGTGGCACCTTGGTATTTAAACTGTTTTTTCCTGGATGCTTGTAGAATTTTTTCTTTAATCTGAAAATTCTGAAGTTTGGCCACAATATTCCTCGGAGTCTTTATTTTAGGGTCTTTTTCAGAAGGTGTTTGATGGATTCTTTCCATGTCTATTTTACCTTCTGGTTCTATTACTTCTGGGCAGTTCTCTTTAATAATTTCCTGTAAAATAGTATCTAGGCTCTTTTTTTCATCATATTTTTCGGGTAGTCCGATGATCCTTAGGTTTTCTCTCCTTGATCTATTTTCCAGGTCCGTTGTTTTTTCAAGTAAATATTTGACATTTTTTTCCAATCTTTCATTTTTTTGGTTTTGTTTGACTGATTCTTCCTGTCTCAATGAATCAGTCATTTCTATTTGTTCAGTTCTGATTTTTAGCGTGTTATTTTCTTCATTAGCTTTTTTTACTTCTTTTTGTATATGTCCGATTGAGTTTTTAAATGAGTCATTTTGCTCTATGGAATTTTTTTCCATTTCACTAATTTTTTTTAGTGAGTTATTTTCTTTCTCCAATTCACAAATTCTGTTTCCCTGCACTTCTTGGGAGTTTTTTACCTTTTCCAGTTCACATTTCAGGGAGTTGTTTTCTTTTTCCACTTTGTCAAATTTTTCTTTTAGTGAGTTATATGTCTTTTCTGTACTCTCTTGCATAGCTTCTCTTTCCTTTCCCCATTTTTCTTCTAGTTCTCTTTTAAGGTTTTTAATAGTCTCTTCTAGGAGAGCCTTTTGTATTGGGGACCAACAATTGTCTGGAGACTGTCTGCTGTTAGTCTCTTCAGAGTTGAAAAGCTGCTCTCTTTCTGAGTAGAAACTATCAATCCTCCTTTTGATTTTCTTACTCATTTTGTTAAAGCCTGTAGGATCTGCCTTCAGGGCCAAGAGGTTACCAGCTTCCTCTGCAGAGCAGTGAGCAATGTACGGATGGGTAGCTGTCCTGCTAGCTGGCTCCAAAAAGCAGCGAGGTACTGGAGTGCTCTGGGAAAGAGTTCCCCACCGGGAAGTAACTCAAGCCTGCAGGGCAGAACTGGGAAAGTGCCCTGCAAAGAACCTCCACTGTGTGAGATAATGACTGCCCTGGGGCTAGCCTCTGAGCAGTGAGAGTTTCACTAGCCCAAGCCAAATCCCGCCCTGGGGCTGTGGGTCTTAGCAGTTGAGCAGTGAATGGATTTTCAGGGACTGGAAGTGTCTCTGCTCAGGGAAGCACAGTGCTGTTGGGGAAATTCTATTGCCCCAGGCAGAGCCCCCCACTGTGCTGATTAGAGGCTGCCCAGGCTGTGCCCCCCTGCCGTGTGGGTTTGTAACTGCCCCTGCAAAAGCCCCGAACTGCAGGATGTGGCTGCAGGGCTGTGTTTCAGTCTCCTGAGTCACTTCCGGGTTTGAGTAGCTACAGCCAGTGTTAGGTTCTGGCCTTTTTTTTAGAGTACCCTCTGTTTTAGGCTTTACTTTCTCTGCCAGTTTACTGCTTTGTAATCAAGGCAGAGCAGTTAGCCTATAGCAGAGTGGTCTCTATAACTTCTCTAGCCACAGAGATCACCCCCGCCCCTGGTCTGCTCAGGACGCTAGCCTCTCCCTGCCTGCGCTGGTCTGTTTCTGGCCCCTCAGGACAAACCTTTCCTGGCCATCTTCCAGATTGACTTCAGCGGGTAAGTTGTATGCTTCTGATCTTCATGAATTTAAGCAGTGAAGAGCTATTTCTGAGGCTGGATAATAGTTGGTTATGAGGGGAATGAGAGGAGCTTAAAAAGTTGCGTGTGCCTTCTCCGCCATCTTGGCTCCGCCTCCCCTCCACTCTGTTTGCATTTTTAAATGGAAATGCATACCATATTTTTAAGAGTGACATCAGCAATTAGGTAGTTCAAAAGAAAGACTGGGGCAGAGTATGATCTGATTCTAACAACCAAAACTGCCTAGGAAAAGGTAAAAATTGTCATGTTACATAAATGAGATGCAGATGAAGAAGGACAGGCATTAGAGGGGGGAAGGGGGCTCAAGGTTCTGAAAACCTACTCACATTGGGAATGAATTAAATAGGCAACATATATGCCATGAAGGGTATAGCATCCTCCAAAATCTATAAAGAAATAAGGAGAAAGGGATGGGTGAGGGGAAAACAAAGGAAGAGGGAAGAAGACAAGGGAGGGATCCAAGAGTTGGGGGACGTTAAGTAATAGCAAGACAAGTTAAGGAGTAGAAATAAAACAGAAGAGTTAGCAGGGATAGGAAAGAAGATATATACATATAAACACTACAAGGATCAGGAGTAGAATTTACTAGGGAAAATATGGTTGGTAATTGATCTTAGACAAAGTCAAACTCAAAGATTCAATCAAGAGAGATATCAACATTATATGTCAACATACTAATATTATTTTAGATGCATGTTTACACATGGGTAAATGTGTGTATGTGTGTGAGTACATGTAGATATATATTCATGTTATTCTATGTATGTGTATATATAGATATGTGTATGTGTGTGGAGAGTGCATATGTATATATCTATATATAACTATATCTATGTTTAATTATATCCTTCTAGGCGGAAGTTGGGAGGATAAAAGGGGAAAAGAATAAAGAAAAAAAAAGTGTGCAAGTGTTTCTATTGGGCCAATATCCCAAAGAGATCTTAAAGGAAAGAAAGGGACCCACATGTGCCAAAATGTTTGTGGCAGCCCTCTTTGTAGTAGCCAGAAACTGGAAACTGAGTAGATGCCCATCAGTTGGAGAATGGTTGAATAAGCTATGGTATATGTATGCTATGGAATATTATTGTTCTATAAGAAATGATCAACAGGATGATTTCAGAGAGGTCTGGAGAGACTTACACGAACTGATGCTGAGTGAAGTGAGTAGAACCAGGAGATGATTATACATGACAATCTCAATATTATACAATGACCAATTATGATGAACGTGACTCTTTCCAACAATGAGATGATTGAACAGACTGTGAAGGAGACAGACTGTGGCAGACACAGACTGAAGGAGACAATAAAGACTTTAAACTCTGTTCCTGACTATTCTCTTGGTGACTATCTTGCTGAGACCAAGGCCCATCTGGAGGACCTCCAGAAAGCTAGGCCAGACATTACACATAGTGACCCCCATCTTCCCACTTCCAGTTGCTGATTCCTTTTCTCTGTAATGAAATTACTTTGTATATACTTTTTGTATAAGTTTTTTACATTGTATATACTTTTACTTTGTATTTTACATGTACTTTGTATATACTTTGTTTCATAACCTATTGGTATATTCTTTCTCCCTAATACAATGAGAGTAGAAACTGTAGCATTTTTGTCTTTTCATTTCTAGGTCCTAACACAGTGCCTAATAAGCATTTAATAGGTGCTGATCGAATGAATGTTGCTCATCCTTCATTTTCAAAGGAGACTAATGACATCAGTAATGGTATTTTGACTTGTGCATGGATTGAATTTAAGTGAGGCAGAGTTGCACAAAGTCATCAGGTTCAGTCTCTCTTCCAGAGTCCTCTGCAAGATAAAAGTCAATATGGGTGGCGACGGTCCAGGAAGCAGTGGATAATCTTGATATATTCAATGTCTGACCAAGTTTTAAGTGCTCCACAGTGCCTGCTTCAGCTACCTGCATGGCCATTGGAACAAATTATTCTCATTTGCCCATTCCGCCAGGGAAGTTTTCACATACTTGGGGGTAGACATCCCCCTAACTCATTAACAGGTTTGAGAATTACTGATTACCCTCAACCTGATTTAACACATCTGCCAAGACAGTTTTAGAGAAACATAGCCACTGTACATGCTACAGCTTCTTGAAGCCACACATTAGAGTTGGATGAAAGGTGAACCAAGGTGGATGAACAGCCCACACAAGAGGTTCTAGTCCTCCTAGCACCCCTAGGGAAGGGAGTAGGGTTCAATGAATGAATGGACTTGAGCTTTGTTACTACTGGCATTATTCTTTCTAATTTCACTTCCTTAAATTCAGTTCCTGGTTTTCACCATTCTAAATCACCATCAATTCATTCTCCTGCTCCTTCTTTGACACAAACTACCCTTCTCTGAAACTCACTTTCCTTCTCAGGAAAATGAAGGAGACAGAGTATATGGGCTATCTCTAAAATCCCTTCCAAGTCTGAATTCTGTTACCCTGGACTTCTAATTCTAGGCATGATTCTTATTCCATTATAACATTATCTTCATTAGTCAAAGAAGGAGAAAAAGAAGGGAGAAGAAGAAATAAAAAGAGAAGTGAGAGAGGGGGGAGGAAAGGGAGGAGAGAAGAGATTTTTTGGTATAATCTATACATTAAAATAAACAGTGTAGACGTAAGGAAGAGAAATATTATTGCTATAAATAAATTGCTATAAATATATACACCATTTAATGTTACTATTGAATGGAATATACATTATAGTTAAATAGATAAGATAGTTATTATTGGCATAACATCTACATAAAAGAAAATATAAAATGTAGACAGAATATATATCAAGGGCACTATCAAAGAGAAACTCTCTCATTGTGTGTTTTCAGATATTTTACTCCTACTTCTCTTCCTCTGAGAAGAAAGGTTATTTTTCATCTGTTGACCCAAACTCCTGAAGTTCCATTCAAAGGATTTAGAACTAGTCTGAGAAAGTTTGCAGACAGTTTTCTCAGTATGATGTAAAGCTCCTATATCTGAAGCCCTTTAAAATTGACAAAAGCCTTTATATACATGATCTCATTTGGTCCTCACAAAATCCTGTTCTTATCCCCATTCTACAGTTGAGGAAACAGAGGATCAAAAAGCTTCTATCATGTAAGCAGGGTCATACAACTGACCCCGAGTCTGAGGCAGTTTCTCCAATAGAAAAGTGGCCAAAAGATAAGAACAAACATTTCTCAATATGAAATTGTGAATTATTAATAACCATCTGAAAAATGCTCCAAATAACCAATAATGAATGAAATAGAAAATGAAACAACTCTGAGATGTCATCTCACCTCCTTTATCCAATCATTCATCAAGTCCTATCTTTTCTATCTTCTTGGCATCTTTTGTACATATCCCTTTGTCTCATCAACAATCTCTGCCATCCTGGTACAGGCTCTGATCATCTGACATTCAGACTTATGCAATAGCTTCCTGCTTGTTCTATGTCTCAGGTCTCTTCCCATTTCAGCCCATTTTCCAATCAGCCACCAAAGTGACGTTATTTAAGTGCATACCTAAATATGTCACCCTCAAACTCCAGTGGCTTCCTTTTGCCTCCGGGATCATATACAAAATATTTTGTTTGGCATTCAAAGCCTTTTAGAACAAACCCCATTATTACCTTTTCAACCTTCTCATGCCTTATTCCCCTCTGCAAACTCTGTGGTCCAGTGACACTGACATCCTTGCTGGTCCTTGAACAAGACGCACCATCTCCTGATGCTTGGAACCTTTCCCCATCTTCATCTTCCCCTCCTGTTTCCTTAAAGTCTCAGTTAAATTCCCATCTTCAACAATAAGCCCCTTTTAATCCTCTTTTATCTTAGTGCCTTTCCTTTGAGATTATGTCCAATTTATCCTACTGTATATAGTTTGTTTATATAGTTATTTGCATGTTGTCTTCTCCATAATGTTGTAAGCTCCATCAGATTGAGAGCAAAAATTGGAGTTTTTTTGATCTTTCACTGTATTCCCAGAACTTAGCACAGTCCCTGGTACATACTAGGTGCTTTATAAATGCATGGTAACTAGATCTCATACCCAGTGAGTTGGCAAAAATGACAAAAAAATGGAAATGTTTGAAGTGCTTTGGGATGATAGATGGGCATGATGATAGGGATGATAGTACCTTGATAATAGAGCAGCGAGTCAGTAAAATTCCTGCGACTAAGATGTCCATAATACTTGACCCAAAGATTTCACTACTAGGCCTGTACCCCACAGACGCCATCAGTAAGAAGAAAATCGTCAGATACACTTAAATATTTTAACCACTCTGTATGGTAGCAAAGAATGACAAGTAAAATAGACGCTCATCAATTAGGGAATGGCTAAATGAACTATGGTATCTGGATGTAATAGAATAATACTCTTCCATAAGAAATGATGAATGTGATGAATATAAAATACTTGGGAAGACTTGTGAACTGATGTATTCTGAAGTGAGCAGAACCAAGAAAACAGAAGATGCAATGACTATGACGATGCAAACATGAAAAATACCACCATAAAACAATCAAATACAAATGTCACAAAATCATAAAAAAAATAGGCTTGATCCCAAAGAGGAGAAGTAAGATGATATCTTCCTCAACTCCTTTGCAAAGGTGGGAGGTCCACAAGTATGGACCATCATATATATATTTTCAAATATTTTTAAATGCATAAATTGTTTTGCTGGGGGGTTGTTCCTTCTTTTTATTTAACTTTATTTGTTTGGAGAGAGAAGATGGGGAAAAATACAGTTGGGCAATTTAAGCAATGTAAAAACAAAATATGTTTGTATATATTTTTAAGGAGTCTAAAATGGGATTCAAGTGCAGATTTTCCTAATTTCAAGTCTAGGCCTTTGTTATGCTCCATTGCCACTAGTGTGTGATATGTAAAAGCAATTAATACACATTTACCTGTGGGCCAGGGGGCACCAAAGTATGAAGGAAGGCTGCAATTGGATGGTTAAAGTCCAAAGGTTTCCACAGAATTTCACTTCAGGCATATGTAATAGGGAAATTGTGGAAAGATAACAGGATTACCTTCAAATGCATTTCCTGAGACTCTTCTAGGCAAATTAATTTGCAGTTAGAAAGAATCTCAGAGGCCATCTAGTCCAATGCACATTTTCAGTCTTTGTTTATTTGTTTTGAGGCAATTGGGGTTAAATGACTTGCCAAGGGTCACCTTGCAGTATTTGAACTGAGGTTCTCCTGATTCCAGGATTGGTGTTCTATCCACTATATCATGGCTCACCAATCCACTTATTTTACAGAAGAAACCAAGGAGAGCCAACTTGCCCAAGACCACACACAGAATCAGAGATTTAGAGTGGGAAGGGACCTTCTAGTTCATTCATGGAGTTGAAGTATCCTTGTCCAGGCTGCTCAGGGAATAAGGGGAAGAGTCAGTATTTGAATATAGGTCCACTGATTCCAAATCTTGGGATATGAAGGGTGCAACATTTGAGATCTGGCCTCACAAGGACAGAACACAAATGAGGGTGACCTTGATCAAGTCTCTTCCTCTCTCTGGGTCTCAATTTCTTCATTTGTATGATGAGGGGTCTGGGCTAAATGATGTTCAAAGTCTCTTCGCTCTCTCAATCTATGATTCTACAAACCTAGGACTGTTTCCAAGCAATATATTTATCAGAGAGGAATTAAGAAGGTTGTTTCTTCAAAAAACTTCTTAAGATTGTGAATATACTAGTCCCTTAACATTATTTGATCAGCAACTCCTACAGACTTGATTTTTCATTCATGCATTCATTCATGTATGTGTATGCAAGTTTCTGCATGTATGTGTATATGCATTAAGAGGAGAAAGGAGGGGAGGCCAGAGGAAGTTCTGCCCTCCTATTCATTGGAAGGATTCAATTCCCAAGGCAGCAGGAAGATGCTGCTGTCTATATCTCCAAAAAGTCAAGTGAAATGTACATGGCTATTGAATATTTCATGCCTAGGGAAGCTTAAACAGGAAGAAATGAGCTAAAACGGATCCTAAGCTCATAAAAGGATATTCTGATCATCACTGGCTGAACCACTAGAATGGGGCAAGGGGGAAGTGGAGGGAACAGGGCAGGGCATCTCCATCCCTGAAGATTGTTAAGAAGCCAATAGAAAATGTTTTTTCATGGCTAGTTTAAACAAAATAGGGATTGAGGACAAAATGATTTTGTGAAACTCTTTCTAGTTCCTAAGATTTATACCTAAGAAGGCAGAATTATAACTCTGAAAAGTTCTGATTTCCCTGAACGCAGGAGGGAGCCAGCTCTCGGTCCATTCTTCCAGAAGGGGATTTCAAGTCATAACAGTAGCATCAAATAAGTAGCAGACACTTAAGCCTACCAAATGTCAATGAAGCAATATTTACTACTTGCCCTGGCCTTTGCACTTGACATACATGACTGAAGGATTTTAAGATAGAGTTTCTGAGAGCTCTTTTTCCTCAGTCTACAGACTGACTTCCACTCCCTGCCCTCCCCAAGTTACCCTTCTAGGGTATGCTCTAAAGATGAGTATGAGACCCCTTCCTTCTGGGTGGGGAAATTCCCACATCACAAAAAAAGACAATCAGAGGGAAGGCCCCAGCTGTTCCCTCTCATCAAAGAAATAGTGCCCCCAGTACAGGGACCCACTGAGCCTTGTGGGGAAGTTGACACTCAGGCTTCTGAAAGAATTATTCAGTTGAAACTGGGGGACCCAGCAGGCTGAATTACCAAAGGCACAATTCTAGCAGAATGAGACTCCTAGTAGACATTTCTATGGTTCTTTTAATTGCAAAGTGTTTTATATCCATTATCTGACTGGAATCAAGAAGTTCCAGTCCCACCTCAGAAACTTATTAGCCTGTGACTCTGGACAACTCATTTCAATTCTCTGTAAGATGAAGGGATCCGACTTTATACCCTCTGATATCCCTTCTACTTCTCAGACTTCCAGGTTGATTCTCATTTCAGACCTTTGAAATAGTACTATTGTTCATGTTTTTATAAAGAAGGAAACTGAGTTTCAGAGAGGATAATCAATTTACTCACAGCCACACAGTTTATAATGGTAACAGGCAGGGCTTCCAGGACCACCTGACTCCCAGTGCAGTGTTATCCATCACCATCTGTGTTACGTTCTCATCTACGGCAGGTCCTTGAACTAGAATTATGGGGAGCCTCAACCCAATGGCTTTATACACCAATTATATGGAGAAAGAATTCCTCTTCTAATCGTTAGGATTTAAAGTTCATAGGATTATAGAAAAGTTCATAGGTCTAGAGCTGGAAGGAATTTCAGAGATCTCCTGACCCAACTGCTTTATTTTACAGATGAAGGAGGGGAAGAACTTGCTCAACATCACAGAAGTAAGGAATACCAGAACCAGGATGTCAAATTAGGTCCTCAGATTTGGACCTATTAAGGGACCATGGAGGCCCTTTTGTCCAACCCCTTCATTTCATGCATGACCAACTGATGGCGTGGTCTGGCTAAGGTTATGGTTAGTTAGTGGAGGAGCCATGCTTTGCAATCAGGTACACATTGCTTTATTTACCACACACCTTAGCAGTGCTTAGTGGCACTAGACCTAGAATCAAGAAGACCCAAATTCAAATCCAGTCTCAGACACTTATTTGGGCAAGTTGCTTAATTTCTATCTGCCTCAGTTTCCTCAACTGTAAATAATGATGAGATTAAAAACATCTACTCTACATCTAAAAAACTTGCCAACTATGACTTTCATTCAAACTGTTCAATAGTTTGGGCAAGTTGCTTAATTTCTATCTGCCTCAGTTTCCTCAACTGTAAATAATAATGCTATTAAAAACACCTACTCCATGTCTAAGAAACTCACCAACTATGACTTTCATTCAAATTGTTCAGCATGCTTTGATTTTTTTTTCCAGAGGTGTGATAAGAATTCCTGATATTTCTGGATTTTTCTATATCTGAATTGCCCACTTGTTTGATTGAAAGTTTCTCAGATGTATCCACAATTCACTTTACTCCCCCTCATTGTACAATATAGACCAACAAAACTGGTCTACTTGCTCTCCCTTATATATAATATTCCATTTCCTATCTATATGCCTTTGCATAGACTGTCTGGAATGGGTTTCCCTCCCATTTCCAAATCTTAGAATCCCTAGTCATCATTAAAATTCATCTGAAAA
The DNA here is from genome assembly GCF_902635505.1 of Sarcophilus harrisii. Classification (NCBI taxonomy): domain Eukaryota; kingdom Metazoa; phylum Chordata; class Mammalia; order Dasyuromorphia; family Dasyuridae; genus Sarcophilus; species Sarcophilus harrisii. Next base: position 28,341,636 of record NC_045432.1, read on the forward strand.
ACCACCTTCTACATAACACTTTTCCTTGTCCAGTCAACTGTTCATCCAAAATTATCCTAATATTTTATTTCAACTTATATATGTATTGTTTCTCTTTATAGCAGCAAACTCCTTTATGGCAAGGACTTTGTTGTTTTTAATCTTTGTAAACCCAGGACTTATGACATCCTTGGCACATAGTAGGTGCTAAATAAATGCCTTTTGACTCTTGATTTGATGAGCATACCTATAGATTTTATGGCAAGGACTTGGTTGTTTTTATCTTTGTATCCCCAGGACTTATTACATCCTTGGCACATAATAGGTGCTAAATAAAGGCTTTTGACTCTTGATTTGACTAATATACCTATAGACTTTCTTTTAAAGAAATACAGAGACTAGATGTGGTAGTACACTCCAATAAAGCCTGCTACCTTGGAGTCTGAGGCTAGTGAATTGCTGGAGTTCAGAAATTTTTTTTGAGTGGCAATGGGCTAAGCCAATAAAGTATCCACTCTATGATTGATTGGCAGGAATACAGTGAATCCATGGGACTGGTAGGTTATCAGGATGTCTAAGGAAAGATGAACCAGTTCAGGTCAGAAAAAACAAACCAGGTAAACAGTTTCCATACCAAATACTACTCTGGTCAGCTTGAGAAAGGCCTCTGCACTTCCAGTCCAGGTGAATAGGTGGGGCAGTGGATAGAGCAGCAGGCCTGGAGCTGGGAAAACCATTTTCTCAGGTCTGCCTCTGATATTTACTAACTATATGATTCAAAACAAATCAAATTCATTGTTTTTGCCTCCTTTTGCCCTTTCTGCCCTGTACAGATGGGTTTTCTCATCTATAAAATGAGCTGGAGAAGCAAATGGCAACTGCTCCAGTATCTTTATCAAGAAAATCCCAAATGGGGGTCACAAAGACTGGGACGTGATTGAAACAAATGAACAACTACAATAAAAATCTCCCCCAAAAAGTTCAAAAAACCCAACTATTCCATAGGGCTGTTGTAAGAATAAAATAAGATAATATTTGTAAAGCACTTTGTAAATCTTTTTTTTTCTTTGATTACTTTTTTTAATAGCTTTTTATTTACAAGTTCCATATATGGGTAATTTTACAGCATTGACAATTGCCAAACCTTTTGTTCCAATTTTTCGCCTCCTTCCCCCCACACCCTCCCCCAGATGGCAGGATGACTAGTAGATGCTAAATATATTAGCACTTTGTAAATCTTAAAACTTTATAGAAATCTTAGTCATGATTTTTACTATTGTGTGTATTAGCTTCTTTATTTGGAAGCTTGTAGAGGGCCTGAACTTTGGACAACTATACTTGAAACAAGGTGTTAACTCAGTGGAATTAATGAGATAATGGTTGTCTAGTTCCCATACATACTTAGTGCTTAGCATGGTGATGTCATGGCTCTCTAGTTCACACATAATCAGTGTGCTGTAATGATGTAATTACAATAAGGTATATAAGGGCTAAGAAGGACTGGAAGAGAAACAATCTATCTTTGACCAGCTTTGTGGTGGCCCTCCTGCCTCATTCACTAAGATCAAGACTGGGCCAGAATAACGACTCTAGACTCTATTCTTGACCACTCTCATGGTGTCTATCCTGCGGAGACCAAGGCCCTTCTGGAGGACCTCCAGAAAGCTAGGCCGGATGTTACAGAAGCTTCCTCTCTAAAGACAGGATCTAACATTTACTCTTCTTGTAGAACACAGAATACGGTGTTGGCAATGTAGCCAGCGTTCGATATGTCTTGTTGATATGATCTGAGTAACATCTTCCTTCTTCACCTTGGCCCTGGTGGGTCTGTGATGACAGCACCCTCCCGGGCCCCAGAAGCCTCCTGCTGCAGTTAGCTCGTGGGTTCCTGTGTTCTCTCAGGAAGGTGCCCACATAAAAGGATGGTCTGGATCAGTTTACAGGGAGGGGGGGTTGCCTCAATCATCTTGTTATGGTACCAGCTCACTAGGGTGATGGGGAGCTTCCTCTACGCCTGCCTCCTCTCAAGTTGTGCTGGGGCCCTGGAAATGCAACAAAGACAGTGACTTGGCCCTCAGGAAAGCAGTGGTTTCCTTGTAGTCGATTTGATAATGGGCCATGCTTCTGCTCTTCTTTGCTGCCTCCACTTAGAGCCAACTCCAATCAGCTCCCATTTGTTGTAGTAAATGGACTGGTTAGCATCCATTGGAGAGCAGGCCGGCTGCTACCTCCTGAGGTGGCAGTCCCACACAATAGCTCTATAGTGGTGCTAGATTTAACCAGAACCCTTGCACTCAACTGAGGTTTGAATCCCTTCCTTCCTTGGAAAGCTCAAAATGGCCTTGAAGATGCCCGCCCATGTTCTCTAGTCCAATGGTGGGTTGTAAAACACATCAATACAGAGGGAGATACTTAAGTCTACAGAGGAGCTAGCTTCTACTGATTGGACATGCCAGTGTGATCTAATGCAAAAGAGGTCTCCTACTTTTACCCGGCTACAACAAGTTACGGCATCTCTAGTCTGCCCTGTTAAAGGGATGCCAATTGGGTGCTAGAACCATCTTAAGGATCTTGTTCAAACTCAACTTTTAAACTAAAAGATCTCCCCCTCCAGACCAATCACTGAGAGGTAGGGTATGGCAAACTTATGATTTCACTGGTTTAGGAAACCATCAAGGCAGGTCAGCACCTCCTCTCCACCTTATAATCTTATAGTATTACCTGTGGTTCTGAGAAGTGACATACCAGGGGCAAAAAGCTCCTAAATATCACACCCAATTTCCAGGACCGGAAACCGGGTTTTCCTTACTCTGAGTCTAGCTCTCTATTCGCTCATGCCTGACAATCTCTCTTGGTCCTTCTCTGTGAAATGAGAAAGGTACACTTGGGAACCTTGGAGGTTCTTTCCATTTCTAAATCAAAGATACTGTGATCCTAAGTCACTTTATTTCCATGGGCCTCAGTTTCTTTTTCTGTTAGATAAGGAAGTTGGATTAAATGCCCTCTGAAGTCCCTTCCACTTTATAGCTAGGATCCAATGGGTGACCTTGTACAAGTCCCCTTTCCCTCCCTGGTTCTCAGTTTCCTCCTCTATAAAATGAGGGGACTAGACTTATGATTTCCAGTTATATCTTAGTTACCAGTTCTTTGATTCGGCCAACTAAAAAGTTAGGCAGTTTTCACTTGAGGGAACCACAGAAAAATGTGACCTTCTTCACTCTTTGCTGAACAAGTCTTGTCCTTCCCTTTATTCTCATTCTGAACTATGCTAATGGTGGAATTTCAGGTATTGGACACGACACAGGCCCAAGAGAGTGAAGAGTACAACAACTATTAGTGAAAACCAACCTACATTTCCTACATGCACTATCAGCCCTGTGTCTTTTCTTCCGCCTTTTAGAATAGAATATGGATCCAGAATTCCCAGATTTATAGCTGCAAGGGCCATCAGACCTCCTCCCCATGCTGTCCCTATATACTCTTTTTCACAGATTCTCTGAGTCCCAGGGCAGGGAATTGATTTGCTCAAGGTCACACATAAAACCCTGAGTTTAGAGCTAGAAGGGATCTCAGAGTCCATTTAGTCTAATTTCCTCTTTTTTACAAAGGGAGAAACTGAGGCCAGGGGAAGTGAAGTTACTTCCCCAAGGACATAGGATCCTGGGTGTAGAGCTAGAAGGGAGGCATCATAAAAGCTATAAGTTATAGAGCAGATTGAACCCACATCTTCTGACTCCAAATCCAGTACTTTTCCCACTGTGCCCAACTTTTTTCCCCATTCCTTGAAGGAATCATGTTTATTTATCAATTCATGGCAAAACTCTTAATAGTCCGTTGATGAAAATCTAGATTCCTGTGCCTGGCATTCAAAGCCCTCCAGAGGCAACTTTACCTGTCCTTACTCCTCCCTGCCACATATGACATGCATAATCCAAACTGACTTACTGTACACTACTGACCCGCTTCTGTGTCTTTGCTTACACCGAGTCCTTTCCCAGATCTCACCCACCATTGAAATCTGACCCATCCTTTAAAATTCAGTGCCCAAACTGCCTCATTCAGGTACCTGAGCTGCATCCTCCCCTTAGCCCTCATACAGCACTCCATTTTTACCTTTTTTCTTTATGGATCCTATATCCTTTTAGGTTCACATCACCTACCTGTAAGTGGTGCAGCACCATATTAACTCAGGAGTTCACCATAGCAGGGACTGGTTTTATTTTTTGAATGCTGAGATTCCCCCGAGGACCCGCACATCTTGCCACTTAAGAAATGTTCATTGATGTTGATCCATTTGCTTCTCTGTAGTAAAAGGGAAGGGAAAGAAGCCGAAATGAGCTGGCTGCCTAATCTCCAGGGTGCCGGCATTCCTCCCTGGGCACTCATCCTACATAATCCCCAGTCAATAAGGATTGATAAGAATCCAAGTGAGTTTACTCTGCTCTGAGGTTTCATCTGGGCAATGTTAATAGCTCTGATTTCTATGGTACTTTACAATATACAAAGAATTTTACATATATGATTTCTTTTGGTCCCCACAACAACCTTATGAAGTAGGTGTTTTTATTACCTACATTTCACAGATGAAAACACGTAGGCTGAGAGCCCGTAAGTGACTTGTTCTAGGTCATATAGCTAGTGTCTAAAATGGGATTCAAACTCAGGACTTACTAAGTCCAGGTCCAGCACTCAATCCACTTTAGGATAGAGTGAATAGGGCTATTCTGTCTGTGGAAAAGATGAGTATTACATGTTGTCTGGGCTTCAGTATTCACAGGATTGGCATTTAGGACGGGGAACAGACTTGTTACCATATAGGAGGCACTGTGAAAAGTGCTGGGGATAAAAACTGAAGAGCATAGTGATCCCTGTCCTTAAGAAGTTTACATTCTCTTCAGAAGAGAAAGGGGAAAGAAGCCCCGAATGAAAGGAGCCTGGACACCCATAAATAAACACATATTGTGGTGACAAATGTGGGTTCAAATCCTGGCTCTGAATCATCTTAGCTACATGACCTCTAGCAAATCCATTAGCTTGGCTGAGCCTCCTTTTACTTCTCTGTAAAATGGGGGTAATTACACTTGGATTATTAGAGATAGCATGATGTGATGCTGGATTTGGAGTCAGGAGGAATTCTTCCATGATACTTCTTCACTGCATGGCCCTGGGAAAGTGACTAGATAGCCCTAGGACTCATCTCCTAAAAGTGGAAAGCACACCGGATTTGAAGTCAAAGGACCTCACTTTACACCCTATCTTCCCTGTCACTTGTTACCTCTATGATCTTGAGCAAGTCATATCACTTCCCACTCTAAGTCTCAATCGCATCAACAAAATCAGAAGGTTGACCTCCAAGGTACCTTGAAGCCCTAAATGTATGATACAATAACCTAAGAAAGATGGTAGAGGAAATTCCCTCACTGAAAGCTTCCCAAACTGGCAAAATATTGATGGACTACTAATCCTGCCTACCTCTCATAGCCTTTTGTAAATTTGAAAGGATGATATTCTTCTAAAGGAGAGTTATTGAACATCTCCCCCCAGTACCCAAGTTGGCTTTCCTAAAGGTTCTTTTCAAACACCCTCTTTCACTAGTGGCACAGACTGTCCCCAGGGATCATGGGAATTCTGCAGCATAGAACAATACAAATAGTGCTGTATTTTGGGTTCAAATCCCAGTTTACTTACTACCTATGTAACAAAGGACAAATCATTTCATGTCACTGGACTCCAGTTTGTTCATTTCAAACATGAGAAGGATGGACTCAATGACCCCTAGATCCTTTCCAGCTTTAGATCTTTGACCTCTCAGTTTGCTCTTTGAACCCTTCTAAGAGTGTTTGCAAATAGGGATTCTTTACTTTTCCTTTTCCTCTCCAATTCACCCCAAGGCCACTTTTAACTCTATTTTTAGGAGGAGGCCTTAATAGTGTGGCAGCATGCATTCAATTATTTGGTTGTAAAGTGCCTAATTATTAATGTTCAGTCTGGAGCAGGCTTGATTGCATGAATCAATGGATCACTTGGTGTCTGGGACTCTCAACTGCGGAAGCCAGTCTGGTGGAGGACCCTGCTCCCCACCCCTAAGTGCAGCTTAACTGTCCTTCTGTGGGAACAATATTCTGGGGAACCTTACTGGGATTGGTTTGGGAACAGCTCATTGGCATTAATGTCACCCCAAAATGAAATGCTTAATGTACTTTGCAGAGTTGATTGAAATACTTTCCCAGTTCACCTTTTTTTCTTATTATTTTGGATAACATTTGAACTTAAGTAACACTACCCCTTTAGACCATGCCATGGCCCCAGAATTTCAAATTACCTAGTAATGGGTTAATTCCCCCTTTAGTGATAACCCATTTCCAGCTTCCTTTGTTAGCGAGTTTGTTTTTTAAAATATCTTCATTTAGATTCCAATTGAAACCAGGGAGGGGAGGGGAGAGGAGGAGAAGAGCTTGTAGAAAGAGATTTTATTAACAAGGAAGAATTGTTGGAGAAAAAGAAAGAAAGAAAGATTATTTAAACTGCAAGATGGATTGGAAGCTCTCTGAAAATAAGAGGCAAAGTATTTCATTTTTACTTCGGGCCTATAGAAAATTGACCGAAATATAAAATGATGGTATTTGAGTTGAATCGAGGCAGGAAAGAACAGGCTCTCAAAAAGAGTGCATGCAGGTGTCCATTGATTAGGAAGAAATTGACCTGTTATATTCCAGTGAAAGAGTGCAGATTCTCTGGGTATGTCTTCTAAAACATGGTAATCATCGGCCTGAGTCTTTGAAAGAATTCTCAGAAGGGCCTTCGCTTTCAGATTTTCCTAGGCTGTGACATGACCATAACCTCTCCTCTTTAAATAGGAACCTCATTTCTTTGGCTTCTAAAGATGGGACACAGTCAAATGCATAATTTCAGTATCTCGGGCCACATATTGATGTCTCTTTCAGAGCACTTTTCTGTCTATTGAGCTGCTCCCACTAGCTGTCAATCCTTTTGTTCATCTTTAGCACCCTCGCAGCAATGGCCCCTCCCTGTCAGCAGATGACTGAGCCTCCGACTACACTATTCTGAAGCCATCTATCTTGAATTCTCTCTTATCCACACCCCCAAACCCCTCCACATCTTCATTTAGCCTCCTTTCTTTTGTTCTAGTTTTTGAGGCAAGAGATGGCCTGCTTCTTTGTGAAGGCTCACCTGAAAGTCCAGAATTGGAAGGGGCTCAAAAGCGACTTTAATACTTTATTTGCACCATTGAAGTGATATGTAGGCTAAGTCACAACCTCACTGGATAGATTTCTGTGAAATGAGCAAGTCAGACTAAATAACCTTCAAGTACCTTCCAGCTCTGGCTCTATGATGCTATGATCTCTTGTGTTGGCTATGAATTTTCTCTCATCTTAGCACATTGCCCAGCATATGTGGTGGTATTTAATCATTTTCAGTTATGTCCAACTCTCCATGAACACATTTGGGGTTTTCCTGGCAGAGATAATGGAGTGGTTGGTTTGCCATTTCCTTCTCTAGCTCATTTTACATGTGAGGAGATTGAGGCAAACTGGGTTAAGTGACTTAGTTAGGATCACACAACTAGCAAGTATCTGAAGCTGCATTTGAACTCGGGTCCAGACTCCAGAACTGGCCCTCTATTCACTGTGTCACTTAGTTGCTGCTCTGTTTGGCCCTTAGTAAGTGCTTAATAAGTGATTTCTCTCTTTAACTTCAACATTCCCCTGTCTATCAACTCTTGTCAATAGATCTTGTCTTTGGGCCTCCCTTAATCTGAAAAAAAATCTTAATTTGATCTTGCTGTGTCTTCTGTGCACACACACACACATACACATACATACACATATATATACATATACATATATTTGTATATATGTATATGTATATATATGTATGTGTATAAAATAATCTGGCTCAGTGTACTTGTTTTTGTTGGCTATTCTTAGATAGATGGGAAGGCTCAGAATCCAAAATATGGATCAAAAGAGTTCTCAATCCTGCCTCAGCTTGGGAGAAGATTTTTATTCAGTGTACCTTAGCAGATGGAGACTTTGATCCTAGCAGATGGGCTCGAAGAACTGAAGGCCATAAGATTTACAACATTAAGAAGCTCAGTGACCATGAGACCAAAAGAAATACCCAACAGAGTCAATGAGTCCAGCAGAAATAATGTACACAGTATACACATGGAAAATTCCCAATAGAGAACATCAGAAAATAGTGGGATGACAACACCAGAGTTCAATGCCACAGTATCCAAGGTGTGGACCCTGGCAACATATAGCACTTATTTTTGTGCTCTGGTCACATGGGTTCCTAGTGTGGGCCCCTTCATACATATTCTCTAACGACATGGATTCCCAATGTGAATCAATTCATAGTGATATGTCTTATGTGCATGTGTGCCCTGCCCCACTGGCGGTGTAGTAACCTGTGGGGGAATAAAATTCATGTTTATGGGGATAGGCACATTTTGGGGTGAGCATTGTTTGTCATTTCATTTGCTGAGCTGCTTTAACTAAATGTCTTTTGTTTTGAACTGACTAGGAAAATCTTACACACTTGGTGATAGCTCACAGGCTAATTTTGAGTGGAGCTGACCCACAGAGTGACTGGAGTCTAGGGAATATTTTGTTTACTGGGGACTATAAATTAGGGAGTCCCTAGGTCTGGTGTACCATCTTAAGGGGCTGGTCTTAGATTTAAAAGAGGTATCTAACCTAAAATTCCTAGTTTTTTATTTTCCTTCAAGCAGAGTTCAAACCACAGGTGGATGCTATGAGCTCATAATCAGACAGAGAAGTTGGAATTTGCGGGGAAAGAGGGGAGAGAGAATTGTATCAATTGCTGATGGATTAGTGAATGCTCTTGAAGTGTTTTCAGCATTTTCTGTGAGATGAAATAAAGATTTCCTATATCCAATATACTTTGTTGCCTTGAATGGGACACTTTTATCAGTACTTGAGAACACTATACATAGGCTATATTCATATCGAGTCTCCCCAGAGGGAAAATTGGGACAAAAGAAACTAATGAGGAATGAATGTGGGAGTCTAGCACCAATATTTAAGTCAGGTAAGCACAGAGCTTCAATCACTAGACTGTAAGTCCTATGCTAATTGAGTAGTCAACACTCCCTGCCTTGCATTTCCTTAGCTGTCTGATCTCTGTTAAAATGCAGAAGGAGGGAGAGCCTAGTCCTAGAATAAAGCCTCTATTTAGAGACTTAAAGCTGGAGGATTGGGTAAATCAAAGAAAACAACAACCAACATAAAAAAATTATTGGAAATCTATAGATCTTTTAAATAGAGAGAGTAACTCCATAATAACTATAGACAGACACTTAAAGGAGAGATATGGTCTTTCCAAAAGGACTATATGAATACCTAGAAGAAATGAAGCAGTAGATACAAAAAAATTAAATGAAAGCTAAACAAGAGTTAGGAGAATAAATAACTTAGAAGAGAAAGTAAACAAACTCCTTGAACACTCAGATAGACCCAACAGAAATCAGTAACTCCATGAGACAGCAAAAATTATTAGAACAAAATCAAGTTTAAAAAATAGGGAAAAATGCAAGATCCTAAATAAAATCTAACTGGCCTGGAAAATAGGCAAAGAAGAAATAATTTCAGAAACCTAGACTCCCTGAAACCATGACTAAGCGAAATTCTGGACACTATTTCAAGAAATCATAAAAGAAAACTATAGAGATTAATTAGAACTAAGAGCAAAATAAAGGTAGAAAGAATCTATTCCTGATGAACTCCCCCAAGGAAAAGTCACAGGAAATTAAAGGTAAAGTCCAGAACTCTCATATCAAAGAGAAAATACTTCAAACATCCAGAAAGAGACAGTTCAAGTATCACAGGACCACACCAAGGATCACAAAAAACCTGGCAGCTTCTACTATAGATGAGGTATCTTAGAAGTAATATTCCAAAATGAAAAAGATAGGCTAACAATCAAAAATAACATCCTACAAAGCCAAGTGCAATCCTTCAACGGAAAATATATTTTTAATGGAAACAAGGACTTTTAAGTATGACTGATAAAAAAGACCAAAGCTGAGTAAAAACTTTGAAATAAAGCACGAGTCAAAAAAAGAAACCTAGAAAGGTAAATATAGGAAGGAATTGCATGGTGATGGAGTCTTTACATTCTTAAAGGGGGAGAAGAAGCAAATGCCCTTCAAGAGCTTCATGTCTTCAAAGTTGTGATGGGAATTAAATAACCAAAAAAGGTACTGAGGATGAATTGCATCTGCTCTATTGGTTTGAAGAGAGGAAAAAGAAAAGAAGGTAAAAGAAAAAAAGCATGAATATAAAAAGGGATATGACTTACTATTCAATAAATCACAGATATAATTGTGAATCATGAAATAAACGAAAAGTGCACAGAAGTGTGAACAGCACTATCTGAAATGGCAAGCGCTTGGAGGAAAGTGAGGAAGAAGTGAGATGAAGGGCACCCTTATTTGTAGAGGGAAGTGTAGAGCATCTTATGGGAAAAGACAAAAACCCCAAGACAATACAAGCTAGCCACTGCTGTCTAAAGAGAAAGAGAGCTATTGGGTTGCTTCCTATTTTTGAATAAGAACATTTCATGCCTAGATATTAGGATAAGTTGATTTTTCACACTGGGTAATAAAAAATGCTAATTCCTAATAAATGAGAATGGAATGGTAACATTTACAGCAAATAAGGAGGGCTCCAACTTATCTCTTCCCTAATCATATGATCTCTATGTGTACGTCTTGGTCATATGTGTTCTTTGCATGTATACCTTCCTTTTAGTAAAGTCTTTTTTTCTGCACACATCCTCTTTTGGCAGTCTATCCCCTCCTATTCTCATCTCTATGTAGATGGCTCTCAGATCTACACATCCTATGCTCATTGGACCAATTCAGCACTCCAGCAAAAGTGTACTAGAGTCCCTGATTTCTTGAAGCTACTCAAGTATTATCTATTTGCATCATTTAATCATCTTCAAATATTTATTAGCAATGAAGTAAAACTGCAAGATTTTTAGGTTGATATTTCTCTTATTTTTTTTTTAGTGATTGGGAACATTATTTCATATAGTGAATAGTTAGCAATTTTTAAAGAATTGGTTTTTCATATCCTTTGACCTTCTGTTGTTTGAGAAATAGCAATATTTCATATATTTACAGCTTACCTTTTTATCCTATCTGCGATGATTTTGGTCATGTAAAACATTTTCAATTTCATGAAATCAAAATTATCTGCTTTATCTTTTCTGAACACCTTCACCGCTTCTTAGTAGTATTCTCTTATTAAGCATGTGACCAATCAAAATGCCCAGATTGTTTTCCCCCCTGAATGTATGTCTGAGAAAAACCCCACCATCCTTATATTATACAGTATACTATTTGAACCTATATGTAGAAATTTGCATTTTGTTGCATCTTGTCAGATTTGCTCCATCATTACAGTATGATAAGATATATAGATTTTTAAAATTTACTATCACAATATCAAAGTCCAGACTACCATCATAGATGGAGAAGATATGGTCCCTGTCTTGCCATAGAAACTCAGAGTCTAACTGGGAGGTCAAAACACAGAAACACCAACACACACAAGAATAATGTGGAGAATGTTGGCGGGTGCATGTTGAGGGAATAAAAGCTGTGAGGGGGCTGAAAAGGCCAGAGTAAAAGAGTAAGATGAATTGGAGAAAGTCAGGGAAGGGTAAGTCAGATTTCTGCTTAGGAATCTAGCTTACCAATTGTAATGATCTCATTGAGGTACCATAATGATGGTCATCCCTCAGTATAGGCCAGTCCAAATTTTCATACTTCCTGAAAGAATTGAGATGAACACTGGCAGGGCAGGGAGAGGGAAAATATGAAAAGAAATGGGGAAATGGGGACAATTGTTGCTTTGTAATCAGTTCCACAAGGCTGAAAAGAGCTGATGATTTTCAGGCAGCTCCACATCTGTGAACCTTCTTTTTTTATACAATATTTCACTGCTTCTTGTCATGTTTTCTCTGAGTGGCAAAAACCCAAAATAGAGAGGCAGAAAGAGCCAAGCTTGCTTAAACAAGTCAGCCAACCCACCCTATTACCTACTCTAAAACAACTCAGAGTTAGTATTTAAGCCAGAAAAAAACAACTTTTGTTTGTTTTTCAAAAACAAATCTTAATAGATGATTTTTTACAGAAACAGAAAAGCAATTCAAGATGATTTTGAGAGAAGTTAAAATCTCCATGTGACATTCAGAACCTCTGCCCTACAAAAGTATATAACCAGCCAGAAGTTGGGAGACATGAGTCCCTCTAAAAGATCTTCAATTAGCTTTCTCTGTGGCCTTAGATAAGCCACTTCCTAATTGTGAATGGTTCTTCATCTTTAAAATGAGGGGGTTGGAGTAAATACTATTGAATGTCTATTTTAGCTCTAGTGATATGATCCTATAAACTATAATTCTACTCCTTCCTCTTTTCATTCAATAAATCTTTTGTAAAGAGAAGGAACAAGCCAAGAATTTCTTTAATGCCAACTATGTTCCAGACTCTGTGCTGTGCACTTTACAAATATTATGTCATTTGGTCTTCATCCTATGACATAGATACTGTTATTATCTCCAGTTTATAATTTAGGAAACTGGAGTAAGCGATAACTAAGAGACTTGCCCAAGGTTGATTATGGGAGCCCCTGCTCAATTTTATGACTGCTCCCAATAATGACAGTACAAGGCCTAGACTTTTGCTGGAAGTAGAGGTAGACATGCACTCTAGCACCCTGCTGAGTGGACAGAGAACTCTTATGACTACATCTCAGTGACTGGGACTGCCTCTAAGACAATTGACAATTGAGAAAAATAGAGGAATGGATTCTTATTGGAAAAGTCATGTCAACAATGCAGTCTATAAAAGCAAACTGTGAATCAGCTATGTTGCCTTTTCCAAGTAGTATTCTCTTTAGTTCTCCCATTTCTCCCTTCCCTGATGCAGGAAGAGCATCGGTAGTTTTCAAGAGAAACAAATGAGCTGAGAAAAGATTTTTTTTGTATCCCCAGTTTCAAGCTACCTTCATCTGCCTTTCTGTTTCCTTTTCTAAGCACAATTCAAAGACTAGCCATCATGAGGATGGATTTTCCATGTCCAAGATATGACAGAAGCTAAAACATTGATAAGAATCCCTAAAGAAGCATGCAGAGAAGTAGATATATGAGTACATGCAGCTTGAGAGGAGAAATTCTGAAAATGGTCTTTCCCAGGATTGGAGCTAGAGGTGTCTTTGCCAAAGATAAATGTGTGTATATTCATAGATATATTAAAATTTTTTAATTTAATTTTAATTTTTGTAAGACTTTTGATAAAGTCAAGCAATATATATCAGGGACAGAATTTGAACCCAGGCCCTCCTGACTTTGAGATCAGCTCTTGATCTCTTATACCACATTGTGTGAATCATAAAATCCTTTGATTTTACAATTCACTGAATCCCATGGAAACTAAACCCAGAAGCCTTAGAAAGGCAGTACACACTCTAATCTGGCTAACTGCCTAATCTGGCAGGATTGTTTTCTAGGCCAGGGGCATTTCATCACCAAAGTATAAAGCTAGAACTACATAGTAAATAAAGACTGAGGCTATAGAATGTTAAGTTTGGAACAGACCTCAGAATGAGATGATTCAACATTAGAAAAACAATTAATGAAGGAATTAGAGTAGGCAATGAGGAAACAAAACTATCACTCTTTGCAAATGATATGATGGCATATTTAAAGAACCATAGAGAATAAACTAAAAAACTACTAGAAAAATTAACAACTTTAGCAAAGTTTCAGGATATAAAATAAAACCCACATAAATCATTGACATTTATATATGTTACCAACAAAGCCCAGCAGCAAGAGATAGAAAGACAAAATGACTGTAGAAAGTATAAAATATTTGGGAATCTACCTGCCAAGACAAAGCCAGGAACTGGATGAATACAGTTGCAAAACACTTTTTACACAAATAGAGTTAGATCTAAACAATTAGAAAAATATTAATTGCTCATGGATTGGCCAGACTAATATAATAAAAATGACAATTCTACATTATTAATCTACTTTTTCAGTGCCAAACCAATCCAACTGCCAAAAAGTTTACTTTGTAGAGCTAAAAAAATAATAAAAATAATAAAAAAATATGGAAGAACAAAAAGTCAGGAATATCAAGGGAATTAATGAAAAATAACATAATCATATTTTAAAAAACAAAACCATATGATCATAGCAAGAGATGAAAAAATAAAGTTTTTGACAAGCTACAACATTTGTTTGCCTCTTCTTTCTAATGTTATTTGACACCTTTAGAAATGCTAGCAACAATAAGATTATAGAATAATTAAAAACACAAAAACTGATAAAAGGAAGATACAATCCCCCCTTCTGCAAATGATGTAATGTTTCATATTTAGAACACTCCAAAGAATGAGCAAAGAAAATAATAAAAAAATCACTTTAGTAAAGTAACATAATACAAAATCATTTCACAAAAATCAGTAGCATTTCTGGATATCATTATCAAGATGTAGGGATAAATAAGAGAAAGGGAAATTATAGTTGAATAAGTATAAAAAGAAGAAAACATCTGGGAGTAAAAATGTCATGATACATTTAACATTAATATAAATACAATTACAAAACAATTTTTCAGGAAATTAAATGATAAATATTTGAAAGAAAATTCACTGTTCATAGTTGTTCCATGTTGGTATAATGAAAAAATGGCACTACCTAGATTTCTTTACATACTAGTAATATACAATATATAACTAAGGACAAGACAAAATAATACCTAAGTTTATTTGGAGAAAAAAAGGCTTAAAGCAATGAAAATACCAAAAGAAAAGAAAGGGAAATAGCATTTCCAGATATCAAATTATATTGTAACAGAGGATAGCTATTAATTGCTTTGATAGATTTCACTTGTAATCCCATCTAGACCAGGATTTTTATTTTGTTTTTGTTAATTTTTTTCTTTTTGTAATTCACTTAGAATTTCCGTGGTTTTTCTGTCTCCTGTAGCAAACCTTTGGTTTCGATTCCCAGCAGCATGAATTTCTGAGAGATGCATTCCCAGATAGATAGTACTGTTTTCTTCTCACCCCGGGAATACCAGAGACTCTCATAGGAGTTTGTACACCATCACATAGGGTTAGAAGATGCTAGAATGAATACATTTTAAGGAAGCAGGGAAATGTCATGAAATTTGGAGTAAGAGCTTAGAGATGTTTGAGATGTCTGATATTGAGCCAACATCATAATTATACTCTAAACCAGTGGTTCTCAAACTTTTATTCTCAGTAAATTCATGTTGTTAAAAAACTATCGAGGATCTGTTCAAAGAGTTTTTGTTCACATGGGTTATATTTATAGCTATTTACTATATTAGAAATAAAAAAATAATTTTGAATTTGTAGAGCCTCTGAAAGGGTTTCAGAGACTCCAACAATTTGGACTACACTTCAAGGACCACTGCTCTAAACGGAAGTCATGATCATTACTAAACTTTTCTTTTCAAGAGAACTATTGTAAACAGTATCAATGGCTTGGCCACCCAAGTATATTTTAAATCAAAGCATATTTCCTTTTAAGTTATTTGCTGATTTAAATAGTACAGTACTTTAAATATGGCTTTCTTTTGATAAAAAAAGATCACTCATCCTGGAGACCTCCAAATCATGTGAATATGACCTCTCAAACCTCTCCAAAACAGAAATTATGCAAAGATAAAGCAACTAAATCTGTACCCATGATCTAGAACACTTAGTAATCAAAATGGAGTTTTGGTTTTTTTTTTTTAAAGCATTCAAGCCATTCTGCAATTGATAAATGGCCAAAGGATATGAACAGACCATTTTCAGATGAAGAAATTGAAATTATTTGTAGTCACATCAAAAGGTGCTCTAAATCACTATTGATCAGAGAAATGCAAATTAAGACAACTCTGAGATACCACTCATTCTGGAAAACAGTTTGGAACTATGCTCAAAAAGTTATCAAACTGTGCATATCCTTTGATCTAGCAGTGTTTCTACTGGGGTTATATTCCAAAGAGATCTGAAAGGAGGGAAAGGGACCCACATGTGCAAAAATATTTGTGGCACTACACACCTGTCAGATTGGCTAAGATGACAGGAAAAAATAATGATGATTGTTGGAGGGGATGCGGGAAAACTGGGACATTGATGCATTGTTGGTGGAGTTGTGAACGAATCCAACCATTTTGGAGAGTAGTTTGGAACTATGCTCAAAAAGTTATCAAACTGTGCATACCCTTTGATCCAGCAGTGTTACTACTGGGATTATATACCAAAGAGATTATAAAGAAGGGAAAGGGACCTGTATGTGCACGAATGTTTGTGGCAGCCCTTTTTGTAGTGGCTAAAAACTGTAGTGGAATGGATGTCCATCAGTTGGAGAATGGCTGAATAAATTGTGGTATATGCATATTATGGAATATTACTGTTCTGTAAGAAATGACCAACAGGATGATTTCAGAAAGGCCTAGAGGGACTTACACGAACTGATGCTGAGTGAAATGAGCAGGACCAGGAGATCATTATATACTTCAATAACAATACTATATGATGACCAGTTCTGATGGACCTGGCCATCCTCAGCAATGAGATCAACCCAAATCATTTCCAATGGAGCAGTAATGAACTGAACTAGCTATACCCAGAAAAAGAACTCTGGGAGATGACTAAAAACCATTACATTGAATTCCCAATCCCTATATTTATGCCCACATGCATTTTTGATTTCCTTCACAAGCTAATTGTACAATATTTCAGAGTCTGATTCTTTTTGTACAGCAAAATAACGTTTTGGTCATGTATACTTATTGTGTATCTAATTTATATTTTAATGTACTTAACATCTACTGGTCATCATGCCATCTGGGGGAGGGGGTGGGGGGTAAGAGGTAAAAAAATGGAACAAGAGGTTTGGCAATTGTTAATGCTGTAAAGTTACCCATCCATATATCCTGTAAATAAAAGGCTATTAAATTAAAATAAAATATTTGTGGCAGTCCTTTTCATAATGGCAAGAAACTGGAAATTAGTGGATGCCCATCAGTTGGAGAATGGCTGAATAAATTATGTTATCAGAATGTTATGAAATATTATTATTCTGTAAGAAATGACCAGCAGGATGATTTCAGAGAGGCATGGAGAGACATGAACTGATGGTAAGTGAAATGAGCAGAACCAGGAGATCATTAAACACAGCAACAATAAGACTGTTCGATGATCAATTCTGATGGATATGACTCTCTTCAACAATGGGATGATTCAAACCAATTCCACTTGTACATTAATGAAGAGAGCCATCTACATCCAGAGAGAGAACTGTGGGAACAGAGTTTGGAACA
This sequence comes from Sarcophilus harrisii, assembly GCF_902635505.1. Lineage (NCBI taxonomy): Eukaryota > Metazoa > Chordata > Mammalia > Dasyuromorphia > Dasyuridae > Sarcophilus > Sarcophilus harrisii. The sequence goes on from NC_045432.1 coordinate 28,359,022, forward strand.
CAACATAGCATTCTCACTCTCTCTTGTTATTTGCTTCCATTTTGTTTTCTTTCTCAGTTTTTATTTTTCTTCCTTCTTAATCTGATTTTTCTTGTGCAGCAAGATAACTGTATAAATATGTATACATATATTGGATTTAACATGTATTTTAACATATTTAACATGTCTTAGACTACCTGCCAGCTAGGGGAGGGATAGGGGAAAGGAAGGGAAAATTTGGAATAAAAGGTTTTACAAGGGTCAATGTTAGAAAAACTACCCATCCATATGTTTTGTAAATAAAAAGCTTTAATAAAAAAAGATAATTCAAATGGAAAAAAAATTTAAAAATTTTAAAAATTTAAAAAGCACAGGAACTGACACTAATTAACCCTGAACTCACTCAGCACCCTCTCCCATGTCTTCCACACTCCTGGCAATAAGGTCATATTAGCAGACCCAAAGACATGAAATAGGTTTACATCAAACCTACACCTCTTCCTCTCCCTCTTTCCAATACCATGAAGTTTGCTGCCAGAGGTAGGCAACCCAGAAACACCAGTACTGCAGTGGTAATGAATTGAACTGCTAATGTTAAAACAAAGAACCGAGGAACAGAGGGAGTGAGACAGGTCACCAGGACAAAACACCATGCTTGTGTGGGACTGTGCAACATTCCACCAAGTCTGTGGAAAAGAGCACAATATTTAGCTGGAACCAGCGCTGACCACCCAAATATCACTTGGGACAGAGATCTAGGCTGGTGAATTATGAATTGTTCAGTATAGAAGAAGGCTGAAATGCTTTGAAATCCAGCTCCTAAAAAAACCACAATCAGAGAGAAAAGAGTTAAGAAGTAAGTAGTAAAGAATTAAGTGAGGAAAAGAGAAAGTATCAAAGATTTCAAGGAAAAGAATACTCAAAGATCTTGAACATAAACAGATAAATCAACAAGAAAAATAGTAATAACAAAAGTAAATATGGTTTCTAGATCTAGTAAATGAGCTCAGGCATCTATGAATAAATACTGTAAAATGAAGGGAAATGATCCAATACTTGGAGAACAGAGGATACTATAGAATTTGAAAAGAACATAGAAGTACAACACACTATTACTGAATAGTTTATAAGAGAAATTAGAATTATGTCCTGCACAGAAAAAAATGAACAGAAAATTAAAAAAAAACATGGAGGTTGCAAGCCTCATCAAACATAAATGTGAATGGCAACTTAAAAAAAGAGAAGCAAAAAAAAATTAAGAAAAAGTATTCCTACTACACAAGCAGAACATACTGATTTTGAAAATAGAATGAGTAGAGACAAGCTAAATATCATAGGTCTCCAGAAAAACAGGAAAGAACCAAAAAAAGCTTTCACACCATAATTAAGGAATGCCCAGAACTCATAAACATAAATAATTAAATACAAATTGAAAGAATTTACAAATCGTCTCCAGAAAGAAAAGCAAAACTGCAAACACCAAGACATGTAGTGGTTAAACTTAACAATTCCATTCAGAAATAGGGTCTGAAGTCCATCAGAAAAAAACTTTCAAAAACAAAGGAAAGGATGTTGAAAAAGCACAAGACTATTACATACTACTAAACAGAGGCAGAGAGAGTAGAATACTGTGTTCCAAAGAGGAATGACTCTTGCGATATAGCCCAGGGTAACCTGTTCTGCAAATCTGAGCTTAACTATATACAGAAAAGCACAAAAAAAATGCATACCCTTTAACCCAGAATTCCAAAGAGATTAAAAAAAACAAGAAAGAAAAGGGATAGATAAAAATATTTTTAGCAGTCCTTTTTGTGGTGGCAAAGAATTAGGAAATAAGGTGATGCTCATCAATTGGGAAATGGATGAACAAGTTTTGGTATAGGATTGTAATACAATATTTTCATTCTCTTAAGAAATAGTGACCAGGATACTCTCAGAAAAAAAATCTGGAAAGATTTATGTGAACTGATGCAAAGTGAAGTGAGCAGAGCCAGAACAGTGTGTATGTACAGTGACAGCAATAATGGTATGATGATCACATGTGCATGACTTAGCAATTTTCATCAATGCAATGATCTAAGATAATGTATAAGGACTTATGATGAAAAATGCTATCTGCATTGAAATAGAATGGATGGAGTATAAATGCAAATTAAAGCATATTTTATTTTTACTTTATTTTTCCTTGGGTTTTTTTTTTGGTTTGTGTTTTCTTTCACAAAATGACTAATATGGAAATACTTTTTGTACAACTGCACATGTATAAACTATGTGAAGTTGCTTGCCTTCTCAATGAGGCAGAAAGGGAAGGAGGGGGAGAATTTCTAATGGAAAGTTTTAAGAAATGAATGTTAGTCAAGGCAGAAATAAGTGGATTCCTGGAGTCATAGAGGATTTGGGTATATCTGAGTGCAGAGTCAGAGAAAGAGACAGAGAAAGATTTACCAAATAAAAACAAGCAAACAAACAGAAAAGAGAGAAAATAAAAACATTCAAAAAGGTACTATATACCATTACATTCCCTTCAAAAAGGGGGAATGAATGTCTTTGAGATGTTAGCTTCTTAGAGGAGAATCCTACTTTTAGTAAGCTGCAAACACATCTGCTTGATTATAACTCAGAGGAAAGGATTAATTAGGTTGGTGCCCAAGTCACTGGTTTAATTTTTCTCTTAAATTGAGATACTTATGAGAATTATCAATAAATAAAAAACACAAGATTCTTCATCATATTATTCAAGTTCCCTTACTAAAGCCCCAACAATTGAGATAGTATTTTTTTCTTTCTCTGAGTACAAATATTAATACTTCTGCCTCGACTAACATATATTCTGTAACTATACTTCTGTAACATCTGCTACCAGTGAAAACTGAAGATTCTTCTGAGCCTTACCACCCAGGTGATGATAATTTACTCAATATTAAAATTAATTCTGGGACAGAGTTGACTTGGCTATGGATTGGAAACTTGTTATTCAGTCATTTTTCAGTCCTGTCCAATTCTTCATGACCACTTTGGGGGATTTCTTGGCAGAGAAACGAGTAGTTTGCCATTTTTTCCTCCATATCATTTTACAGATGAGCAAACAGGGCTGCTTGTCTTGCCCAGGGTCACACAGCTAGTAAGTGTATGAGGTTGAAATTTGCATTCAAGATGAGTCTTCCTGATTCCTAGCCCAACACTCTATCCACTGCAGCGCCACCTAGCTACTTTAAAATGGAGATAGAGTCCCTCAAAAATACCTCAAAAAATACATCCAAAAAAAAAAAAAAAAAAAACAGACATGCCTCAGGTTTATACCTAACCCTACCTTTACTATCCAGAAAGGACCAGAGACCATTATTTGTCCTGCCACAACTCACATATCACCTTCCCCTTCTATCCCTTGCCGAGAGATTTATAATCATATCAATATTAATTACTATTGCTACTATAAAAGGTATGACAATAAATGATTCAGTGATTACATTCATGATCTCTTTGATTCTGAGCTTTAGTTTGTTTAAGTCTAGTTGCCTTCCCTGGCTACCATTCTCTGTTCCCCTATATACAGCTATATGAGCTCTCTTTCATATCTCTATTCCACTCTATCTAACCATTACATTTTATAATCTGGAATCCCTATTTTATAACAAATACCATATTAAACCCATGTCATCTTCAGAAATTGTCTTCTATGTAATTGAGTTTAATATCATGTGTACATGTGTATGTCATTTCTCACCAATAAAATTATAAGCTCCTTGAGAGCAGGGACTATTTTCATATTTACATCCCCAATTCTTAATATAGAACGTGAAACATAAGGGTTTAATAAATATTAATTTACTTGCTAAATAGAATTTAAATCAAATCAGCTAGCAGTTTGTTAGTCTTTTTAAAGATAATTTTAATTTATGATTTTTTTCATCTTTTTGTTTTCAATATAATCTGTATCTCTCATTTGTAAGATTTTTTTCCTTTGTACTTGTTTATTTTTTAAAATTGTTACTTTCTTGGGTTTTCTGAATTTCATTATTTTTTCTCTTCATGTTTTGACAGTGTATTTATTCGTAGATATTGTTTTTGGTTTTTTTGTGGGGGGGTAGATTAGTTTTACCTGCATCCCAAAAGTTGTTATTCTTTTTAATATAGCTATTTATGAATTTATATGTACTATTCATTCAAGATATTATTAGTCTGCATTTAGGTTTTTATCATTTGCTAATGTTCCTGATATTAATTTCTATTTTTATTTTGTTATGGTTTGCAAAGGCTGTGTTTAATATTTATGCCTTTTTATTTATTTATAACTTCTTTGTATCCTGGCACATGAGCAGTTTCTGTAACGATATCACATAATTTTGAGAAACATATATATTCTTTAATTTTCTCATTTAGGAGATAAAATGGTTCTTTCAAATCTATTTTTCCAACAATCCAATCAATTGTTTTCCTTTTCTTTATCCTTTGTTAGATTGATCTACTTTTGATTTTTTTTTTTTTTTTTTTTAAAAATATTTTTTTTTTTTTTTCCAGTTAAAAATTTTTTTCATTTGTTTTAAAGGGGTTTATCCCCCCCCCCCCCTTTCAGATGTTGTAAAAAAAAATTTTTTGGGATGAAAACATTTCCAATAAAAAAAGGGGAAAAAGGAAGGAAGGAAAAAAAGGGAAAAAAAAAAGGGGAAAGAAAGAAGGAAAAAAGAAAAAAAGGAAGGGAAAGGGGGAGAAAAAAAAAAAAGAAAGGAAAAAAAAAAAAAAAAAAGAAAAAGAAAAGGAAAAAAAAAGGGAAGAGAAAGAAAAAAAAAAAAAAAGGGAAAAAAAAAAAAAAAAAAGGGGGGGAAAAGGAAGGGAAAAGAAAGAAAGGAAGGGGAAAAAAAGGGGGGAAAAAGAAAGGAAAGAAAAAAAAGAAAGGGAAAAAAAAAAAAAAAAAAAAAAAAGGGGGGAAAAAAATTTTAAAAAAAAAAAGGGAAAAGGAAAAAAAAAAAAAAGGGAAAAGGAAAAAAAAAGGGGGAAAAAAATTTCTTAATTTTTTAAACACCAAATTTCTTTTCAAGAGAGAAAGAAAAGAGAAGAGAAAGAGAGAGAAAGAAAGAAAGAAAGAGAGAGAGAGAGAAAGAAAGAGAGAAAGAAAGAAAGAGAGAGAGAAATAAAGAAAGAGAGAAAGAGAGAGAAAGAGAAAGAAAGAGAGAGAGAGAGAGAGAGAGAGAGAGAGAGAGAGAGAGAGAAGAGAGAGAAAGAGAGAGAACAAAAAAAGTATCCTTCAATCTGTATTCAGGCACCATCGGTTCTTTCTCTGGGAATGGGTAGCATTTTTCCTAAGTCCTTCAAAATTGTCTTGGATCACTATTGCTGAGAATAGCTAAGTCATTCACGGCTGATTATTTTACAATATTCCTGCTACTTTGTACACAGTACATTTCACTGCATTAGCTCATGGAAGTTTTTCCAGGTTTTTCTGAGAACATCTTACTCTTCATTTCTTATAGCACAATAGTATTCCATCATGATCACATACCATAATTTTTTCAGCTATTTCGGAATTGATGGGCATTCCCTTGATTTCTAATTCTGTACCCCCAGAAAAGAGCTGTTATAAAATATTTTTGTATAAGCAGGTCATTTTCCTTTTTCTTTTTTTCTTCCTTTTGCAACATAGATTCAGTAATAGTATTGCTAGGTCAAAGGTATTCATGGTTTTATAACTCTTTGGGCTTTATAGAGCGATTGAATTAGTTCACCACTTCACCAACAGTGCCTTAAGTCTCATTTTTCCCACATCCCCTCCACCATTTGACATCTTCCTTTTCTGTCCTATCATCCAGATAATCTAGTAGGTATAAGGTAGTACCTCAGAATTGTTTTAAGTTGCATTTTTCCAACCAATAGTGAGTTAGAGCATTTTTCATATGATTTATAGTTTCAATTTTTTTATCTGAAAAGGGTTCATATGTTTTGATCATTTATCAATTGGGCAATGGCTCTTACATTTATAAATCACTCAGTTCTCTATATGTTTGAAAAATGAAGAACGTATCAGAGATTTGCTTCAAAAATTTTTTCACAATTAATTTTCCCACTGTATTTCCTCCATTTTATTCCTCCCACCACATTTATTTCATTTTCTCTCTCTTCCTTTTCCATCTGTCCCTCCTCAAAATTGGTTTGCTTCCACAACCACCTCCCCCAATCTGCCTTCACTTCTATCAGCCCCCCTTTTCTATCCTACTTACCTGCAGGCTGTGATAGATTTCTATACCCAACTGAGTATGTATGTTATTCCTTCTTGGAGCCAGTTCTGATGAGAGCAAGGTTCACTCACTCCTCCTTACCTTCCCCTTCTTCCTTCCTCCATGGAAGTTTTTTCTTGCCTCTTTTATGTGAAAAAATTCATCCCATTCTACCTCTTCCTTTCCCTTTCTTCCTGTACATTCCTCTCTCACTCCTTAATTTTATTTTTAGATATTATCCATTCATATTCAATCACATCTATGTGTGCGTCTCCCTCCCTTTCTTGCTCTCATTCTCTCGCTCTCGCAATACACAAATAAACACACACACTCCACTCTCACCCCAGTGAGACAGATCTTTCCTGCTGACCTTCTAAGTTGTCTTAGGCTAGAATATTGTTTCATTATATCTTTTTCTTGGTCCTTCCATTCTAGAATTTGTTTAGAGTCATCACTTAAAGGAATTTGGAGAAGTTTGAGGGAGAGTTCAGGTGAATTCCTGCTTTTACTCCAACATTTGGCTCTGGCTATACCTCCTCCTATTACATATTTATCTACCTTGAAACAGGAATATTAAATTCCCATAATTACTGCATTATTGTCTGTCTTTTTGCAATTAAATTAGACTTCTCTTTAACAATTTTTTACCCAATACTACTTAATTAATATATTATCTAGTGTCATAGTCTATAGAGCTTTTAAGTCTCTGCTTGTCTTTCCTGACACTGTAAATTTTTATTGCTGTCTTATATGAAATTTGAATAAGTGGAGCTAATTTCACTATATACCCATAAGCAGAAAGAAATATAATTTCATGGATTATCGATCTGGTCATCTTATATTTCACTATTCATGATAATTATTTCAAGAGAGATAACTATGAAAATAATTGTAGCTCATGCTACAATATATGTTAAAGAGAATGAAAAGGTAGAGAAATTATATTAAGAATGCAGCAGAACCTTCCAAATTAAATCAATATGTATTCAATAGCTTCAATCCAAAGGTAGACATAGGTAAGAATTACAAAAAATGTAGTTCAAGAGTAAGAAATGAGAGAGGCCAAATACTGATGGACCATCCAGAAAGCACACAACTATTTGTCATATATACATTCTTCAAGAAAAGAATCCAATGACACTGGACATGACAACTATGGAATCATATCACAAAAATTGAAATTGATTATACTTTAACAGACAGGAAATGAATCACTGCTCATGTGGGAGTCATTCCTGAATCAGCTGTGTACAGTCAAACCACTAACTTTTTAAAGAAAAGCTAAAAATTAATCCAAAGCTGGAAGAAAAAATAAAAACGAGAAAAAGATATGTAACATAATTAAAATAACTTCAATTTGACATTTAAGCAAGTTAATGACACGGAAAAATGGGAAATAGATGAAGAAAAAGTCATTGCCACCAATTATAAAAATTTCACATGAAACTTTAAGTGATTTAAATAATTTTTATAACAGGAAATCAAAAACAGTCCAAAGAAAACCCTCAAAACTAAACACCATAGTCAGCAAACAGTTGAGTTCATTGACAAGTAAAGGAACTTGAAAACCAAGGGCAATACCTGTTTGAAGCTCAACTCAAGAGGATGGAAGATCACGAGCAGTGTTTAGAGAACATAAAATAAACAAAAAAAGGAATAGATGGAAATATTGGTTTAAAAAAAAGCTTGTGAGAAATCCAAAGTCATCATGAAATATTCCGTATAAATTGAAAAAAGGGCAATTCACAGATGAATGATGGAAATCATCTTCAAATATTCTTCTAACAAACTATTTTCACCATCAAGGATAAAGAAGACTCTTTGGTAAGATTGTATTTTATATTTTTGCACCCATTCATTATTGGTATTAACATATGGTCTTTTTGCTCAGTTTTGCATATATTAAGTTTGGGTATCAGGGCCATACTTTTCTCATAGAAAGAGTTTGGTAAGGTACCTTGTTTCACTATTTTTGTGAACAGTTTTGTGTAGGAGTTATTTTTTTTCTTCAAGTGTTTGATAGAATTCACTTATAAATCCATCTGGACCAAGGCTGTTTTTCTTAGGGAGTTCATTTATAGCTTGCTTAATTTTTCCTCCTGAGATAAGCATTTAGAGTCTCAATTTCTCACTTTTTTAATATGGAAGCTTTATGCATTTGTAAATATTCATCCATTCCATTTAAGTTTGCATTTGTTGGCATAAAATTATGCATGACATTTTATAATAATTTTTGTTATTTCTTCTCCATTTGTTGTGAACTCTCCCTTTTTATTTTTAATTTTGGTAAACTAAAAACATAAATATTAGGCATTTTTAAAAGAAATTTCTTTTTTATCTGTATTATAAAAATGTATTTAATATCCAATATGATTTGCAAAGGATATTTAATATTTTTGCTTTGCTTCATCTGTTTATGAGTTCTTTATGCTACAGGAACCAATCAACTTTTATAAAAATGCTTTGTGATGCCCCAGAGTTGGTACCCTTAAGTTTTTCATCCAATATGCAAGAAGACCTATTAGATCTAGCATTTCTAACATTTTGTTCAGATTCCTAATTTCTTTCTTATTAATCTGTCAAATTTGTCTAAGCCTGAAAGATACACACTGATGTCAATCACAATTACTACCTTTCTAAGTAGGTATACTTATAATTCAGTTAACTTTTTAAGTGTTTAGATACTGTCATTCATTGGATATATATATATATATATATATATATATATATATATATATAGTGAAACAATAACAATATTAAATATATTGTTTCACTATTTATGCTTTTAAACATAATGTAGTTTACCTGCTTGTCTCTTTTGATAGTATTTACTTTTACCTATGTCCTGTATGAAATCATGATATCTACTTTTACTTTCTTGGATTCAATTAAAGTATAATAAATTCTCCTCCAACAACTTATTTTAACTCTATATTTTTATAGGTAAAAGAATCAAATCAACAGTGGGTATATGATATTTGTGTTGCTTGGAACAACCTGATCCCAGTTTCCTCCCTTTCCTTTCACTTCCCTATCCAAGCAAGAATACCTGGGCCTAGTCCCCTGTTGTCTCTTATTTTGTAATCAGGCCTCATTTGTTTTGCTCCACACAATCTCCTTTTCATCACAATCTCAGAGACCCTTCCTTACTCCAACCCAGTCTCTTGTTCACTTTGATCTATTGATACTGCTATGAGACTTCAAACAGAAACATACAAAAACATACACTACTTTTCCTTATCCAGATAAACTCTTGATCATGAGATCCCTTCTCTTCCTTTACTCTGCATCTACACCTCTAGGTTCAAATGATCTTGACTCTAATTTCAATAAATACAAAGTCCTATCTATCCATTTTCTTTAGCCTTTACTGGAGAGGTCTAGGGTTTCTCTCATTTTCTCTCCTCCTCACTCTCTCCCTTCTCCCTACCTCTCCCTCTCCCATCAACAATCCTTAAATAAATTTAAATTTAAATAAAATTTTAAAAAAAATTTAAAGGTATAATTATCCCTGCCCCACCCTATGCTGTACACACACTTTAAGTATGTAAAGCAGTGAATCATCACTTATTTATTTTAAACCTTTTATTTATTCATTTTATTTACCTTTATTAAAGTGACACACTTATCAAGTTTGTTTTGTCCATTGCATTTCAATTTTAAAGATTCTTGTTTTCTCAAAAGGAAAGGTTGGAAATCATAATTTACATTAAAAGGCTGTTTTTATTTTTTCTCCTTAACGGTATTATACACAACTGTTGCACAACATTCTTATTTGCTTTTTGCTATAATATGTTTAAAACATTTATTTTACTTCTCATTTATAGGGTATAGTACTGTTCTACTTGGATTAAAATTTCCTGTTACATGAATAATCTCTTCCTGTCCCCTTTCCCAGCATTTCTACTTTGATTTTGGAGTTCTGAAACTTGGCTGCTATATGTCAGGATGAATTTATTCTGGTGTCCCTCTCTGGTAGCTTCTTTTCAAATCTGTTGATTGTTCTTGGTTTTCTTATTTCGGTATTTCTAGACAATTAAAATTATTTACTAAAAGATGATAAACTTTTTGTTTTATCAGGTACTTATTAGAAGCCAGTGATTCTTATATTCTAAAATTTTTGTTTTTAGACAGATCATATATTCTTCCATTTTTAAATACCTTTTGACTTTTCTCTAATAATGCTTGCTACATCCTCAAAATTTCAAATTCAGCATCCTTCATTTCTGGGTTGTTTTTTTTTTACTGTGTCTACTGCTTTTACAAAGTTTTCCAGCTTCTAGTCTAAGCTACAGATTCTCATTTTGAGGGTTTTTTCATTAAGAAATCTAATTTCCATCCTTATCTCTTCCTCAAGTTCTTTTATTAGGCTTTTCAACTACATTCAGGATTCTTGTGGCTATTTAATTCTCTTTTATAGAGTTCTGATTGTAGTTATTATAGAATTATTCTCTTTACCTGGTGTTTTCTCCTGTCAGCCTCCTCACAAAATTTCTTTAGTCTCTGCTGGTTGCTCTGTGGGTGTTTTCTTTTTCAGATTTCTTTCATTTTCCCCTCTTTAAGTTGCTATTGTTGTTTGGTGCATTTATAGTTATTTTTGATGTGATAAGTATGAGCAGGGCTCACAGACAACTTCTCACTCAGCTGTATTGCTGTAAGTTTCCACCTCTTCACCAAAGATTAGAGCAAAGGATGAATCAATGGGTGACAATGGGGAAGAAATTAGGTGCACAGGGTAGGGAAGAAAAGGGAGCTTATAGTAGATAGCCTAAATTTTCTCAGTTAAGTAGGCGATGAAGGAAGTGGAGACAAGATGGCGGAGTAAAGGCAGGAACTCATCCAACCTCTCCCCAAATTCTTTTAAATAATGTCTCTAAACAAATTTTAGAGCACCAGAACACAGAAAAAGACAGAGTGGAACAACTTAGAAGTTCAGCAGGAAAGGTCCCATACTAGGGTGGGAATCCAGCATGGAATTCAGGTACAGGTTGCTGTAGTACAGCCCCAGTCCTGGCCCCATGCCAATAAAGGAGAAATGGGTCTAGGGACCTCTGAGTCATCAGCAGTACTGGTGGTCTCTAGACTTCTAAGTTTGGAGAAACCAAAGAGGCTTGGAAAGTAAACAGAAAAGATCTGTGGAAACAGGGTGGGAGTCCAGCACACAATCTCAGCACAGGCCATCCCTGTGCAGCCCTGGTTCCAGCCCTAACCCCAGTAACAACAAAGCAGGACTCTGTTGCTTTAGCACAGTAGATCTTACAGTTTTGGTGGGACAGGAATACTCCTAACAGCAGTTCCAGGAGAAAAAAAGAGTACTTGTGATCAAATCCCTAGAAGGATCTCCAAAAATAGCTGTACAAAATTCCTGCAACTTGGGGCATTGCATCCTCCACCCTGGAAATTGAACCCCACTTTAATAAAGAGTTAAAAGCCGAGTGATAGGCTAGGAAAACTGGAAGACAACAGAAAAATTTTCTGAACATATAAAGTTACTATGGTGACAGTAAAGATCAAAACACCCACTCACAAGAAGATAACAAAATCAAAGTTCCTACATCCCAAGCCTCCAAGAAAAATAAGAATTGGTATCAGACTATGGAAGAGCTCAAAAGGGACTTTGAAAATCAAATAAGAGAAATAAAGGAAAAATTGGGAAAAAATTTAGAGTGGTGCAAAAGAAAAAAACAAAAAGCCAATGAGAGAATGCCTTAAAAAGCATAACTGGACAAATGGGAAAGGAGGTACAAAAGCTCACTGAGGAAACTAATTCCTTAAAAATTAGAATTGAGCAAATGGAAGCTATAGACTTTATAAGAAATCAAAGTACAATAAATCAAAACCAAAAACAGTGAAAAAAATAGAAAAATATGAAATATCTCATTGGAAACACAACTGAAAATAGATCCAAGAGAAATAAATTTAAAATTATTAGTCTACATGATCAAAAAAAAAAGAACCTGGACATAATTTTTCAAGAAATTGGGGTGGAGCCAAGATGGTGGAGAGTAGACAGGTCTTTGAGCTCTTGCTGGCTTCCCTTAGAGCAACACTAGATCAAGCCTCTGAATGGTTTTCCGAGTGACAGGACTCACAAATATTTGGAGTGTAACAAATTTCCATCAGAAGATATTTTAGAAGAATTTCAGGAAAGGTCTGTCTCAATTAGGCAGGGGGTGGTTTTGCAGCATAATGCAGTGCAGGGAGACCCAGAACAGAGAAGCTTCTGCAAGGAATCTAGTGGGAGGCTCATAGCCAAAATACGGCAGCATTTGCTACTCTATCCTGGTTCAGAAACCAGTGGATCAGCAAACTAGCTGTGAGACCTCCAACACAATTACAGAAGGCAAATAGTGAACCCCTAAAACTCAGCATAACAGACAGGACTTGGCCACATCCACCCAGTGAAAGAAGGAAGCTGGCAGTACTCTCAAGGGAACATAAAACCACAGTTACCTGCAGAGGAAGTTTGGAACAATCTCCTGTTTGCCCTAAGAGCAAACCTCAACCTTGAAAAATAAGCAGAAATGCAAAAAGGGATCTAACCATGGATAGCTTTTTTATGGAGAAAGGTAAAAACAGACCTCAAACCCTGAGAACACTAAAGGCAAAACATCTCCAGATGAAGCTTCAAAGGGTGATGTGAGTTGTTCTTCATCTCATAAGACTCTCTTGGAAGAATTCAAAAAAGGTCTTTAAAAAGAGTTAGAAGAAAATGGGGAAAGGAAATAAGAGCTCTGGGAAAGGAAACACAGCAGTTGTCTGAAGAAATTCACTCCTTAATCCCTAAGAAAAATTCTCCAGGGCCAGATGGATTTACATGTGAATTCTACCAAATATTTAAAGAATGATTAATTCCAATACTATACAAACTGTTTTTTAAAAATAGGGCAAAAAGGAGTCCCACCAAATTTCTTTTCTGACACACATATGGTGCTGATACCAAAACCAGGTAGGGTCAAAACAGACAGAAAATTATATACCAATTTCCCTAATGAATATTGATGCAAAAATCTTAAATAAAATATTAGCAAAGAGATTACACCAAGTCATCCCCAAGAAAATACACCATGATCAAGCAGCATTTATACCAGAAAAGCAGGGGTGGTTCAATATTAGGAAATCTACTAGCATAATTGACTATATCAATAACTAGCAAAAACCATATGATCATCTCAATAGATGCAGAAAAATCATTTGACAAAATCCAACACCCATTCCCATTAAAAGCACTAGAGAGTATACGAATAAATGGACTTTTCCTTAAAACAGTCTTAGCCTCTATCCAAAACCATGAGTAAGCATCATCAATGGGGATAAACTAGAACCATTCCCAATAAGATCAGGGTGAAACAAGGTTGCCCACTATCACCATTACTATTCAATATTGTATTAGAAATGCTAGCTTTGGCAATAAGAGAAAAAAGAGAGATTAAAGGAATTAGAGTAGGTGACGAGGAAACCAAATTATCACTCTTTGCAGATGATATGATGGTAAACTTAAAGAATCCTACAGAAACAACTAAAAACTACTAGAAACAACCTACAACTTTAGCAAAGTTGCAGGATACAAAATAAATCCACATAAATCATCAGAATTTTTATATATTACCAACAGCAGCAAGAGATATAAAGAGAAATTCCATTTCAAATAACTGAAATATTTGGGAGTCTACCTGCTAAAGCAAAGTCAGGAAGTATCCGAACACAATTACAAAACACTTTCCACACAAATAAAGTCAGATCTAATCAATTGGAAAAATATCAAGTGTTCATGGGTAGGGCAAGTTAATATAATAAAAATGCAATATTACCTAAATTAATCTACTTATTCAATGACATACTAATCAAACTGCCAAGAAATTTACAAAGCTAGAAAAAGAGTAACAAAAGTCATCTGAAAGAACAAAAAGGTCCAGAATTTCAAGGGAATTAATGAAAAGGTGCAAATGAAGATGGCCTAGCTATACCAGACCTAAAACTGTATTACAAAGCAGTGGTCATCAAAACCGTTTGGTACTGGATAAAAAACAGAGTAATTGATCAGTGGAATAGATTGGGTTCCCAGGACAATGAGTATGGTAACCTACTGTTTGACAAATCCAAACACTCTAGGCTTTTGGGATAAGATCTCACAATTTGACAAAAACTGCTGAGAAAATTGAAAATTATTATGGCAGAAACTAGGCATTGACCCACACCTAATACCAATATACCAAGATAATATCATGAACCAAGATAAGTTCAAAATGGGTTTATGATTTAGACATAGTGATATTATAAGCAAACTAGAAGAACAAAGGATAGTTTACTTCTCAGATCTGTGGAGAAGGAAAGAGTTTGTGGTCAGAGAAGAACTAGAGTACATTCTTGAATACAAAATAGATAATTTTGATTATATTAAGTTAAAAGTTTTTGTACAAACAAAACCAATGCAGACAAGAATAAATTAAGAAAAAATGTTTACATTCAAAGATTGTGATAAAAGCCTCACTTGTAAACTATATATAGAATTGACTCAAATTTATAAGAATCCAAGCCATTCTTTAATTGATAAATGGTCAAAGGATATGAACAGATAATTTTCAGATGAAAAAATTGAAATAATCTCTAGTCATATAAAAAAGTGCTCTAAAACATTATTGATCAGAGAAAGGCAAATTAAGACAACTCTAAGGTACCACTACAAACCTCTCAGATTGGCTAAAAAGACAGGAAAAGATAATGACAAATGTTGGAGGGGATGTAGGAAAACAGAAGTACAATGATCCACGGCTACTCTGAAGTAATAATTGACTAAAAATGTTATTCATATCCAGAGAAGGATTTGATTCTGTCTGAATACAGACTGAAGCATTCTTTTTCTCTCTATCTCTGTCTCTGTATGTGTCTCTCTCTTTTTAACTTTTTTTAAAGTAGGGTGGGAGATCTATGTTTTCTTTTACAACATGACTTTTATGGAAATGTTATCGATAACATCAAATAAATAAATTTTAAAAGTAGAAGGTGAGGTACTCTACTAAGAAGGGGAGAGAGAGGTTTAGGCAATAGTTTATGGGGCTTGAATAAATAAGAGAAATTTTGGAGCAGTTACTATGAGGAAATGATAGAAAACCAGGGAAACAAAAGGATTATTATTATATAATGATGGTACAATTGTCAGCTAAAATGAATTTGTAATGGACCCACTTAGAAAGTTTGTGTATAGACTCCCAGTGCTTTCCCATATATGAATATGAGATAAAAGGATAAGTGTGCAGTGCGTAAGCCTGAGTTAAAATTTGATAAGGTCTGAATAAAGTAGAGGGTAAGAGATTCAAGGGTAGGGTCAAGATTATAAAAGAAGGAAAGTGAGACCAGAGCAGGAGTGATGATGTGATAAAACAAGGAGAGACAGAGGTATTGGATGTCATGGTAAGGATGAAGAATAACAGGAATGAGACAGAATAAAAGCAAAAAAAAAAAAAAAAGAATATGAGTATTTGGTTTAAAAAAACTACGAATTTCAATATTCTGGATCATGGTGATATCACAGTTATGGATGACAGTGAACTCAGTTATGCCTATCCCTTTGTGATTGAGGAATAATTACAGTATACATTCCAAGAATCCAGAAGTTTAGTGAATTAGGAAACCAAAGTGTTTGAATTAATGCATATTGAAGTTCCAGATTATGAGATAAGGGATTTGTTGATAGAGTAAAAACTATAACACATGCTCTGAAATTCTTGAAAAAGAATGGAAAAATGCAGTCAGCAAATCATGACCAAGAAATAAAACCTGGCTTGCTATCTGTTTTTGTACAGCACATTGGGTAACAATGTTTCTTATGTTTTAAAATACCAAAAAATCCACCTTTTAAAATATATTTTGTTGATGCTATCTAGCTGCTGTCATGGAATACCACAAGTGAGAAATAATCAAAAGAGCAATGTTAAAGCACAATGAAGACACATATGCTAGGTGTATTGTAGCCAATGGCCAGTGATAACCTGAATAGAAGTCATGTGAGATATTCCCTGGAACATGTCTAACGATAAAGGAGACTGGCAGGTCATATAACAGGAGAAAGGAATAACACCTGGGCAGCCCTACTACTCTACCAGTACTCATGAAATGTTAAAGGCATAGAGCAGAGCTTCTTAACCTTTTTGTATAATGGACATCTTTGGCAGTCTGGGAAAACCCATGGACCCTTACTCAAAATAACCATTTTAAATTTATAAAAAATATACATAGAGTTATCAAGAAAATTAATTCTATTGAAATAGGATTAGTGAAAGATTTTTAAAAACAGATTCATGGAGCCTAGATTATGAACTTCCACTATGTTTAGGAAGATTCTTAGGGTCACATGGATGAGTCATAAAGAATGAAAAATTTCAAATGAGTCAAAGATTTGTAACTTTCAGGGAGATACCCACAATCAATATGATCATTAATGCCCTGGATACAATGAAGTATCAAGTAACTAGAAGGAGCTAAGTCTGAGGAAGGAGGAAACAAGATTTTGAGAGTTTCTTTCAAACATCTTGTCCAAGTAACAATAGAAGTAATTCAGAATGTTTACCTTGGAGAAGAGAATCCTAAGAAATAAGAGAAATTTTTATAATGGTAAGAGCTGTCCAACAATGTAACAGTTA
Organism: Sarcophilus harrisii; assembly: GCF_902635505.1. Taxonomy (NCBI): domain Eukaryota; kingdom Metazoa; phylum Chordata; class Mammalia; order Dasyuromorphia; family Dasyuridae; genus Sarcophilus; species Sarcophilus harrisii. The sequence goes on from NC_045432.1 coordinate 28,375,850, forward strand.
CCTCATAAGATTGTTATCTTCCTGTACATTGAAGTATTCAAGAAGTTATTAATCATTTTTTTTTAATTTACTGATCATTTCTTGAAGAAGTTGCCATTTTAATCAATGGTGGGTATTTGCTCCAGATGACCTTTCAGGTCTATTCCAACTCTAATATTCTATGAATACCTAGGTAATTCTACTCTACATAAGAATACACATTTTTCTCCACCATTCAGTCATAAATTCTGTACTTCTATGAACTTTAACTTTCCCTCAGCCAAGAAATATGACAATCTTAGTAGCACACTTGCATGTTTTGATAGTGCTAAAAAACAAAAGTTTAAGTTATAAACTCTTATTTTTAATGTTCATAATAGTAGACTCTAGAGAGCCATTCAGATAATAACATTTCAATTAGAATAAGATATTTTTTATAATGCTGTTCACATGATCCTCATAATGCACTACACATGACAGAAAACATGAATTATTGCCAAAATTCATAGTACAATAGCATCACCATGGCATCGAAGGCCATCATCACACTCATAATTCATTGGAAGAAAATATCGTTAGAATTTAAGAATTAAATGTCACTCAAACCCTTTTTTTTTTTATTATGATCGAGGATGTGTAATTAGACTTCTTGAAAGACATTCATTCTAATGCCATTCAGGAATATAAAGCAAGACAAAAGCATTACCAGCGGGAATTTGAGTTATTTATCAAGTTGGCCTAGAATTTCAGGGCTCAGATTGAAGCTACAGGAAACATTGCTTTTCCTTTTCCTATTACTGTACCTACTTGGCCACTTTTCTATAAGACCTGACCCCCATGCTACATCTGTCATGAGACAGCTACAGCTGTCTCTGAACTATAATGGTGCCCAGAGTTGTCCTTGACATGTAGCTAGGGATCAGGAGGCCACAATCTGGATGTAGACAAAGAAAGATGATCATAGGAAAATCATAGGATTGGAGTCAGAAGACAAGGATTCAAGTACTAGTATTGTCATGTACTAGCTGTGTAGTCTTGCAAAAGTCACATCACCACTCTGAGCCTCAGTTTCATCCTCTGTGACTAGGTAACCTGAGAGTGTCTTTTATATACTGAATTATATGATCCTATGAACCCAGGTCCCCAAAATACAGCAAGCTATACTTCTGTAAACTCACTCAGAGACGTAGCTTCAGTATATACCCTGGGATCAAGTGGCAAAGATTAGGGAAAGATATCATGTTTTCTTAAATCCAGGAGTTCTTCTTAGCCTGCATCAACATCTATACAAGCCCTAGACTAACGAAATAATTGATAACTGTGAGTGCTGAACCATTATCAATAAACTTTAAAGAATATGAAATAATGGAAAGATCCACCATGGGATTAGAGAAGGCCAAATGTCCATTTTTTAAAAAAATTATTATAGCTTTTTATTTACAAGATATATGCAGGGGTAATTTTACAGCATTGACAATTGCCAAACCTTTTGTTCCAATTTTTCCCCTCCTTCCCCCCACCCCCTCCCCCAGATGGCAGGTTGACCAATACATGTTAAATATGTTAAAGTATAAATTAAATACAATATAAGTATACATGTCCAAACAGTTATTTTGCTGTACAAAAAGAATCTGACTTTGAAATAGCGTACAATTAGCCTGTGAAGGAAATCAAAAAAGCAGGCGAATGTCCACATTTTAAAAAAAAAATTTAAAAAGGAAAAGAAAAAGAGATAGAATAAGTATAGAGTATAGACATGATAGGTCAGTGAACTTGATCACCCATAGTGTGGGGGGCAGGGCAAGAATCTAAAGCATGAGGAAATGATGTTATTTAAACATCTGGAAGAAGAAGTAATGATAAAAAGTCATCATGTCTTAAGAAGTCATGCCCACCTCTCAGATTAAGATGACAGGAAAAGATAATGACAAATGTTGAAGAGGACATAAGAAAACTGGGACACTAAAGCATTGTTGGCGGAGTTGTGAAATGATCCAACCATTCTGGAGAGCAATTTGGAACTATTCCCAAAAGGCTATAAAACTGTGTATACCCTTTGATTCAGCACTGTCACTACTGGGTTTATATCCTGAAGAAATCATAAAACGGGAAAAAGGGCCCACATGTAACAAAAATGTCATTTTTATAGTGGTAAGGAACTGGAGATTGAATGGATACCCATCAATTGGGGAATGGCTGAATAAGTTATGGTATATGAATGTAATGGAATATTATTGTTCTGTAAGAAATGATGAAAGGGCTTTTTTTTTTTCAGAAAAGCCTGAAAAGACTTGCATAAACTGAAGCTGAGTAAAATGAAGAAAACCAAGAGAACATTGTACATGATAACAATAAGATGATGTGACAATCAGCTGCAATGGACTTGGCTCTTTTCAACAAAGAGGTGATTCATGGCAATTACAATAGACTTGGGGTGGAAAGTGTCATCTGCATCCAGAAAGAGAACTATGGAGACTGTGGATCAAAGCATAATATTTTCACCTTTTTTGTTTGTTTGATTGCAGTTTTTTCCCTTTTGATCTGATTTTTCTTGCACAGCATAATGAATATGGAAATGTGTTTAGAGGAATTGCACATGTTTAACTTATATTGCATTACTTGCTGTCTTGGGGAGTGGGAAGGAAGAAGGGAGAAAGAAAAATTTGGAACACAAGGTTTTGCAAAGATGAATGTTGAAAACTATCTTTGCATGTATTTGGAAAAATAAGATTATTTTTAAGAGTTCATTCATGTTAGACTAACTCCAATGTCTTTATATGATAATTAGTAGATGGATAGACAAATGTAATGGGTATAATTTATTTTATGTTTCACAAGGCCTCACATGTTTTTTCAAGATGTGGTCTGATAATGCACTTAAATAGATTCAGAACAGGATGAAGAACCTGATTCAAAGTGCAGTCAGTAGTAGTTTGATGTCAACATGGAAAGACACCACCAGTATCTATTTTGGCCCACTTCTATTTAATATTTTTCAAATATTTTAATAAAAACATAGGTAACATCCTTATCAAATGGCTGTAGATGACACAAAGCTGGAGAAGAAAACTAATACATTGGATGACAGAGTCAAGATCCAAAGACTATCTGAAATGATTAGAGAACATTGAGCCAGATGAATAAGATGAATTCAAATAATGAAGTCTTACAAACTGCCCTTCTCCAAACTATGCAGTCTATCTCCTTCTGCCATATCTTTCTCCAGACTATTTCTTGTGCCCAAAATGCAATTCCTCCTCTTCTCTACCCCTTAGAATCAGTTAGAGTTTTTCAAAGTTCAGTGTAAGTGTCCCCTCTACTATGAAGCCTTTCCTAATCCTCTCTATTATTAATGGTATCTCATTGGATTTTTTAATGTCATCAAAGTCTCCCAATAAAGTATACTTTGCAACATATATATTTTTAGCATTTGCTTAACTGCCCACATGCCATATCCCTCCAGTAGAAATTAAAATTCCTGAGCCAGGGACTGCTTAATTTTTCTGAGATAGTACCTGGAAATATAACGGGCTTTAAAAAATTGGTGAAATGAATTGAATCAAAATCTTCTCAAGGTAGTGAATCTTCACACACACACACACACACACACACACACACATGATATATGCAACTAGAAACGTATTTAAGACTTTTCTTTGTTAGGATTCCAGAGCTTCAAACTGCAAACTACAAACTGTGATTTCTGGGACAGACATGCTGTGAAGAATTATAAAGATGTTGTCAGTGATGTAATAGTTACTTTTTACTAACTAATAGTTATTAAGAGTTCAAGCAGGAAGTCAACAACCATTTATTAAATACCCACTATGTAGCAGGCATTGAACTACATTCTGTGTAATCAAAGAAAAGTAAAATCAGTCCCTGCCTTCAAGGAGCCTAAATAAATAAAATAAACAACACACATATAAGTATATACATAGAAAACATACACAGAGTGAATGGAAGATGATCTGAGAAAAGAAGGCACTGTCAGCTGAGAGGAACCAGGAGTGGCCTCTTGAAGATAAGACTTGAGCTGAGTCTTTAAAGAGGCCAGAAAGACCAAGTGGGAGAAATGAAGCAAAAGAATATTCCAGGAATCAGGGATAGGCAGTGTGAAGGCACCGAGATAAGAATGTAATATTGTGTTTGAGGACCTGCAAGAGCGCTAGTGTTTATGGAGGGCAGTAAAGTATAAGAAGACTAGAAAGGTAAGAAAAAGTCAGGTTGTGAAAAGCTTTAAATACTAAATAAAAGAATTTATATGTGATTCTAGCAATAATAGGTAGCCCCTAGAGCTCACAGAGCAGGAATGGGAGTAGGGTGATGACAGGGTCAGACCAATGCTTTAAGAAAATCACCTTGGTAGCTAAGTGGAGGATGGACTGGATTAGAGTCAACCAGAAGGCTACTGTTATAATCTAAGTGAGAGATAATAGAAGCCTGGTGCAGGGTGGTGACTGTGTAACTGTAGAGAAGGTGACACATATAAGAAATGCCATGAAGGTAGAAATGACAAGCCTCGACAACATACTAGACACAGAAGGTAAATATGAGTGAAGAATTGAAGATGACACCAAAGTTGTGAATCTGGGTAATTGGAAGGCTGGTGGCATCCAGGACAGTAATAGAAAAATTGGGAAGAGGCAGAATGGGGAAGGGGGGGTTATGAGTTGTTTTAGATATATTGAGCTTGAGATTCCCAAGGAATATTCAGTTAGAGGTGTCCAAAAGGCAGTTGGAGATAATGTGACTGTTGCTCAGGAGAGAGACAAGAGCTAGATATTATAGTTCTGGGAATCATCTTTTTATACATAAGCGACTACATGGGAGCTGGTGGGATCACTGAGTGAAATATTATGGAGAAAAAAGAGAAGACCACCCAGACTAGACATTTTTGGTACACCCATGATAGGAATGATGAACAAAGGAGACTAAGAAGGATCAATTGAACAGATGAGAGGAGAGAGCCAGAAGATAGCAGTATCATGAAAAACCTGGATAGAAAAGAGTATTCCAGGAGGAGAAAAATGATCTACTGTTGTGTCTACTGCTAGAGAGAGCTGATGAAGGATGAGGACTGAGAAAAGAAAGCCATTTTATTTGGAAATTACAAGATCATTGGTAACATTAGAGAAAGCATTTTAAAAAATTTTTATTATTATAACTTTTTATTTATAAAACATATGCATGGGTAATTTTTCAACATTGACCCTTTGCAAAACCTTCTGTTCCTTATTGTGGCTCCTCAGTATTTGAATTGTTTTTTTGTTTGTTTGTTTGTTTCTGGCTGCTTGCAAAATTTTTTCCTTAGTCTGATAGTTCTGAAATTTAGCCCCAATATTTCTTGGAGTTTTACTTTTGGAGTCTCTTTTAATAGGTGTTCGATGAATTTTTTCAATGGCTATTTTACCTTCTGGTTCTATAACATCTGGGCAGTTATCTTTGATGATTTCCTGAATAATAGTGTCTAGGTTCTTTTTTTTCATCATGATTTTCAGGGAGTCCAATAATCCTTAGATTATCTCTCCTAGATCAGTTTTCCAGGTCTGTTGTTTTCCCAAGCATGTATTTAACATTTTTTCTATTTTTTCATTTTTTTTTTGAGTTTGCTTGATTGATTTTTCTTGATGTCTCATCAAGACATTCCTTTCCATTTGTTCATTTCTGATTTTTAGTGAATTATTTTCTTCATTTGCTTTTTTACTTCTTTTTGTAATTGTCCAATTGAGTTTTTAAATGAGTTGTTTTGTTCTATGGAATTTTTTTTTCCATTTCACAATTTTTTTAAGGAGTTATTTTCTCTTTTCAATTCACAAATTCTATTTTCCTGGGAGATCTTTACCTTTTCCAATTCACATTTCAGGGAGTTGTTTTCTTTTTCCACTTCATCAAATCTTTCTTTTAATAAGTTATATGCCTTTTCCAGACCCTCTTTGCAGAGTTTTCCTTTCTTTACCCCATTTTTCCTCTAGCTCTCTTTTAAAATTCTTTTAAATTTCTTCTAGGGGAGCCTTGTATGGCGAGGACCAGATTATTATCATCCTTTGGGGCTTCATCTGGAGACAATCTGCTTTTAGTCTCTTCAGGATTTGAAATCTGTTCTCTTTCCCTATAGAAGCCGTCTATACTCAGAGCTCGCTTTGCCTTTTTACTCATTTTTAAAGAGAAGTTGTGATCTGCTTTTAGGGCAAGAAGGTTCCAAGCTTCCTCTATATACCAGGAAGCAACAGCAGCTTGCTGGCATCAGCAGCTGTGCTGGGATCATGGTGAGTCACTCTTGGTGCTGGGTAGGCGTGGCCAGGTCCTGTGAGACTCTGGGTCTTTGGGGTTCATGCTTTACCTTTTACATTTGTGTTGGATGTTTTATAACTTCTACTGCTGATCAAAAGGCAGAGAGTAGCCAACACTGTGGTAGCGTCCTCCCCATAGATTCTCCACCCAATGGAGACCATACCCCGCCCCCAGTCTGCTCAGTGTGTGCTGGGCTTCATATGTCTGTGCCTGGCCTCCTCCTGTGCCTGCCCCCAATTGAAACAGACCTTTCTGGTGATCTTTGAAATTATCTTCTGCTGGTAATTTGCTGCAATCCCAACATTCATGAATTCTGTCAGTCTAAAGCATTTTCTTTTGAGTAATGAGATAGGAAGCCAAAGGGTTTAGATGAGAGTAAGAGAAGCTGAGGCACTGAGTGCTAATGCCTTTCTCATGGAGATTTGTCACAAAAGGAACGAGAGATATACAGTGACAGCTAGTAGGGATGGTCGGATCAAGTAACAGCTTTTTAAGGATGGATGAGACATTTGTTAAGCAGCAGTAAAGGAAGCACCAGTAGGCAGGGAGAGATCGAAAATTAAGGAAAGAAATTGAGGATAAATGGGATCAATCTATTGAAGATAACAAGAAGGAATGGGACTGAGGATGCTAGTACGGTTGACTTCAGCAAAGAGAAGAGCTGCTTCCTTACAAAAATCACTACTGTTGTTTGTTGTATATTGCCCCTAATGCTTCCAGTCACTTACAGCAGCACAGCACAGCACCGAACAAAACTTTCCTTAGGAATGAACACAATATAACACAGGGAAACATTAACAAGGAGAAAAAGCATCACAGGTCTCTAGGATCTTTAAGACTTTCACTGCAACCCACATGTGCAAAAATGTTTGTGGCAGCCCTTTTTGTAGAGGCTAGAAACTGGCAACTGAGTGGCTGCTGATCAGTTGGGGAATGATTGAATAAGTTATGGTATATGAATATTTTGGAATTTTATTGTTCTATAATAAAGGATCAGCAGGAGGATTTCAGAGAGGCCTGGAGAGACTTACATGAATTGATGCTGAGTAAAAGTGAGCAGAACCAGGAGATCATTGTACATGGCAACAACAAGATTATATGTTGATCAATTCTAATGGACATGGCTCTTCTCAACAGTCAGATGATTCAGACCAGTTCCAGTGATTTTATGGTGAAGAGAGCCAGCTGCACCCAGAGAGAGGACTGTGGGAACTGAGTGTGAATCATAATATAGCATTTTTACCTTTTTTTGTTGTTCGCTTGCATTTTTTTCTCTTTTTTTCCCTTTTTGCTCTGATATTTCTTGGATAGCAAGGTAATTGTGGAGGTTGTGCAAGGATGAATATTGAAAATTATCCATGCTTAGGTTTTGAAGATAAAAAGCTTTAATATAAAAAAGAGTTTCCTTGCTCTGGCCCAAAAGGGGATCAACTGAACTCTACGTATCCCTATTGTCACAACACTTTCAGTTCTGTGGTTTGTGGTTCAGTCTTGAAATACCATCTCAGATGCCTTGTCTGGCTCTATTTTTATAAGCTGGCTATTGGCTAACTGTACTTGTTGAGACAATTGGCAGCTGCCCTGCCTACCTAATTGTGCTAACACACAGGCAAGCAATGTTATGTTGGATCATCAAATCTTTCCTTTCCCCTTAGCATGAATTAATGGAGAATTCGGGATCATAAGCTCATAGGATCATAGTTTAGCAATTATAGTCTAAGAGCAAATATGAGCTAAAGAAGGCAGGGCAGCCGCAGCCTGGCTTAGCCATCAGAATGATATCCATGTGAATAAGTTTCTCTACATGACATAATACAAATCCTAATCCTCACCACAGATGTTATGATTGAGTGAATAATGTACATAAGGAGCTTTCAGCTTCTCAGACAAAATCTTCATTGTAATAATGATAATAACAATTAACAATGATAATAGTGATACAGAAAAACCTATTATTATGCTACCCATCATTTCCAAAGTTAATACAATTCAACAAGCATGCACTAAGTACCTAGCAAGTGCCCAATGTTCTGTGCTATGTTCAGGCTAAATAAATCATCTTCAGCCAGATGCAAAAGAGGTAGGTGACAGAGAGTGACAAGGTCCTCTAATTAAGGTTACTGGGAGGGTCAGGGATAACAAATTCAAAGCACTTTGTAACTATCAAGGTCTTTGAAGGGTCTTTAAAGATCTCATGGTATCTTTTGGGGAAAAAAGTCATAGTTACAGAATAGATAAGACAAAGTAGAATTTATTAAGCCCCTTCTCCGCACTAGGTGTACATAGGTATGTAAAAATGGGTATACAAGTTAAACATTTATTGATAATAAATAATTTCATTTTTTCATTCAGTTGCTCAATCCCATATGAGGTTGCCACCCACAGTTTCATAAAATTCTGGGTAAAGGAAGAGGGATATTTGGAAGCACGTGTGACAAAAACCAAAAGATTATGTTTATTGTTATAGGCAAATCATAGGAGCTGAGCCAGAGTAGCTCTGGTTTAAGCTATAGTTCTATCATGGATTTTCTCAGTTTCTTCCTCTGTGGCATCTTGGGCATGTCACTTAGCCTTTCAGAGTTTGGGGTTCCTGATCTATATGATGAGAATAAGTTGAGAGGATCTACTAAGATAGCATCTAGAAAGCACCTTGGAACAAGGTGCACAATGAAAATTCAGCTCTTTAATGAAACCAAATGGAAGCGAATACGGGTCAGGGCTAGACTGTGCTGCAGAACATACATGAAATGGAAGGCAGAATAGAGAGTTTGCTTCTCGGCAAAGTGGAATTGCAACTTCTTGAAGGCTGAATAACAGCTAGTTTAATTTCTATTATACTTTAGAGGTTACAGAGTTTGCAGAGTCCCTTTCACAGCATCCCCCATCATACGTACTAGGAGCATTATTGTGAAAAAGGCCCAAACAGTAAAAGGGAGCTATCCTAGGTCACACAAGCAGTAAGTGGTAAGGTCAGGATCCCAAGCCATCCATCAAGATCTTCTACAATCCATGAGTGGTCAGTCCCCTGAGAGGGCTTCTGTTGACCTTAAAAGTGACATTTAAGGCCCTAGGCACTTTAAGAGGATAAGTCTACAGTACTGATATGTTTAGAGCTCTGCCTCTATCTCTCCCTCTCATCTTTCAGGACAAGAGCCAGCTTTGTCTCATTGGAAAGAGATGCCTGATGAAATATGATCAAAGATTTCTGACACAGGAAGCCTGAAGACACAAGTCAGCAGGGATGACAGAAGCCTGATGAGGAGCTGGGCCGATCCTTATGCTGCCATGCTGAAGCAGGGGGCAGTTCCCTTCTTCCCTGAATTTCCAGAATCTGTGGGCTGGGGGAAGTGGGGAGCAGCAAAAGAAGAAGGCCATATTCTTAGCAGCAAAAAGCAGCAGGTAAGGAGGAGGAAGAAATGTCCTTGGCTTCTGTCTCACTCCAAACCTTCTCAACCCCCTTCCAGTGGAGAGCCATAGCAAGGCCTCCCAGCCCCTCTGGGCTGTTACAGTCCCTGTGTCTTGTTCTCTGGGGCTTTGCACAATAAGATTTCAGTTGTACATGTCAAGGCCAGCCCCTTTACCTCAAGGGTTTCAAAGAATATGCAAATACAAAAGACTTGACCAAGCCCCCCCCCCCACTTAAAAGTCAAATAGTGAGGGGTAGATTGCCTAGTCATAGACACTTAGCTATGGAGTTGGAAGAAACACCAAAGGCCATCTAGTTGAATCTTCTTATTTTACAAAAATGGAAACTGAGTCCCAAAGCAGGGAAATAACATTCCCAGCATCACAATACTAGATGTTCCTCTCTCTCCAGATCTCAATATATTTTTCACTTTACTCTATTGCCTCCTCCTTAAATGATCCTATTCCCTGTGAGCCCCCCACAGTAAGAAGGTATTTCCTATTTCTTGTCTCTATAGATAAACAATCTTGAGATGCTAGTAAGATAATTACCCTATCACAAAGAGCCGACACTTGAATTAAGATGAAATATAGGCATATTCTCATTTGCTCCAAGAAATGACTTTTCCACATTCCCACTAGCAGCTATGAGAAGAACTCTGAGTGAAAACTCTGGGGCCTGCCATTTTCAGGCTTTAGAATTCAGTTTATAGTAGTTAAAATTTGGAACAAATGCTCGGATTATGCATGTGCACAACCTTCTTCCTCCTATTCATCTACATACACACACACACACACACACACACACACACACACACACCTACAAACCTTGGAGAACTGAAGAGATAATGTGGCAGAGTGGAAAGAGAGTCAGAGGATGGATTGTAGTTCAATTCCTTTGCTACTTCCTACTTGCATGACCTTGACAAGCCCTTTCTCCAACCATGGGCCCCACTTTCTTCTGCCATGTTCTTCACAGCAAGTCATTTAACTTCTCTAGGGACCTCAGTTTCCTCATCAGTAAAGGGAAGAGGATTTCTCAGATCCCTTCTAGCTCCATATCTAAGTCCTTCTGACTAGCTTTTTCATTTACATACATAGTATTTCATTTTCATGTAGCCACAGCACAGGGAAGTTCCTTTTAAAAAAAGGGATGTTGAAGATGTAGAAAAGAAGTTGGGCCAGACCCTCCTTTCAAGCCTTGCAACCAGAGGGAGAAGCCCCCAAACCCTGGAATAACTGGGGTTCCAAGCTGGTCAGGGTAGCTTTCCTCCTTCCACCTGCCAGACTGGTCCCTTTAGGCGAGGTGCTGCTAGCTTGCCTAGAGTTTGAGTTCCTTCTGATTACATTCTTTTCTTTGAGGACAATTTGTTCCTCCTCCTAATTGTAGTTATTTTCTCTAGCTCCAATTTAAAAATAAAACTGTTCTGGCTAGATTCCCGTTTCAGGTGCCTTTCTCTGAATCATTGCCTCTGCCTGGGTTTTGACCACACACGCATTACCATGGTGATTTCAAAATGCAGCTGAAAAGAAAAAAAAAAAAAAACGCCAGACTTGAGCCTGCTTCCTGAGCAAGAGTTGGGGGTAAAAATGTATAACTTTGGGAAGGAGAGGGATCTGGGGCAGAGTTGGGCAAAAGTCATCTTGAATGCCAGCCCTCTTCCTGGAAATGAATATAGCAGTTCTTTGGATGCTGCAAGAAAAACAGAGTTCTAAGGGTGGGGACCCTTTGAAAATACCCACTTTCCAGTGCTAAGATGCTATGTATTTGGAGGGTATAAATACAGTAGAATGCTACCTGGTCTGCCCTGCACAAAGGGTATAATGGTGGGAGTGGGGTGGAGATAGGGTTAACAGAAAATGATCTTAGATTAATTTTTCTTTTTCCCCCCTTTTTATAGTATTTTATTTTTCCCAGTACATACAAAGATAGTTTTCGACATTCACCTTCCCAAAACCTTGCATTCCAAATTTTTCTTTCTCCTTCCCTCTTCCCCCCTACCCAAGACAGAAAGCAATCTAATATAGGTTAAACATGTGCGATTCTTCTCAACATATTTCCATTTGTCATGCTGTGCAAGAAAAATCAGATCAAAAGGGGAAAAAAAACACGAAAAAGAAAAAAAGAACAAGGAAACAAACAGCAACAACAAAAAAACTTGAAAAGACTATGTTTCAATCAATATTCAGTCTCCATAGTTCTTTCTCTGGATACAGATGGCACTTTCCATTCCAAGTCTATTGGAATTGTCTTGAATCACCTTATTATTGAAAACAACCAAGTCCATCATGGCAACATTCACTTTTTTTTTAACATTCACTTTTATAAGATTTTGATTTCCAAAATTTTTCTTTCTCCCCTTCCCTTACCCCAAAGTGGCAAGCAATCTGATACAGCTATATTAAACATATGCTCATCACATAATCCTGCTGCTACTGGTTCTGCTCATTTCACTCAGAATCAATTCATGTAAATCTCTCCAGGCCTCTCTGAAATCATCCTGTTGATTGTTTCTTACAGAACAATAATATTCCATAACATTCATATCCCATAACTCATTCAGCCATTCTCCAACTGATGGGCACTGGATTAATTTTCTATCCATTTGTATGTATTCTTGAAATCTCCCCCACGTTAAAGTCAGCTCCTGAGAGCAGGGATTGTATAACTTTTGCCTTTATATTCCCAATGCCTGGCAAAGTAACTAGCAGGTTACTTCATAAAAGTAGGTACTTCATAAAAGCTTATTATTGATTTATTGATTAGACTGTTGCTTCCTTGAGGACAAGGTAGGGTTTTTTGGTCTCAGGGTGCTTAGCATCTAATCAGTATTCCTGACACACAGTAGGCATTTGCTGATTGATTGATACAAGGCAATTATGAAATAAAGATGATATAACTTTTAGCATCACAAGACCAAATATCCAAGGTCACTCCTATTATTAAATCTTGTGATTTTTGTAGAGAAGGAAACTCAAGCCCAATGAGACAAAGCCATTTGCCCAATGCCACACAGAGAAAGCATTAAAAAAATCTATGATTTGAACCTAAATCCTTTGAGTTCAAAGTCAATCCAGATGACCACAGGTTGTTAAGGTTTACAAAGATCTCTCTTCATAATAGCCTTATGATAAAGGCAATATCACACAAAACATCGAAGTGGGAAAGCCCTCAGAGGCCATATGATCCAACATTCTCATTTTATATATGAGGAAACAGACTCAGGGAAGGAGAGATCATATAACCAAAATTCAAACCCAGATTCCCAGTTTCTAAATTCAGATCACAAGACAGCTAGGTGGACACAGTGGATGAAGAGCCAGGCTTCAAATCAAGAGGAGCTGAATTCAAATCCTGTTCACATACTTACTATATCTGTGACCCTGGGCAAGTGATTCAATCTCTCTGCCCGAGTTTCTTCTATTGTAAAATGGGATAATCATACCTACCTCAAACAAGGTTCTTGTGAGGATAAAATGAGATGATAATTGTAAACACTTAGCATGTTTCCTGGTATATAGTAAGTGCTTAATAAATATTTAATCTGAAGACAGCTAGATGGCACAGTGTTAGAGCACCAGCCATGGAGTCAGGAAGACCCAAGTTCAAATTTGAACTCAGATAATTAACAGTTACTAGCTGTGTGACCTTGTTTAAGTCACTTAACCCAAATTGCCCCACAAATAAATGAATGGATAAATGAACAAATGAATGTTTAGTTCTCTTAACTTATTACTTTCACACTTTCCACTGTCCCTGGCAAATGTCGATATTCCTGTTCACACTGCCTGGCAAATGTTGATATTCCCATTCCATAGGTGAAGAGACAGACACTCAGAGATGTGAAATGATTCAAGCTAGTGATCGTTGGAGCTGAGGGATTAGAACACAGGTTCCAGAACTATATAATAATAGATATAAAACTGGCAGGTACCCGAAATATATTTCAATCATACCTTACCACCCTCAAATTTTGTATTGGCGTACAATGACCACGCTGCTCTGTATTCTTTCCCTGTATGGGTCACGTTTTCCCCTTTGGATTACAAGGGTCAAGAGGTCAGAGGATGGGTCTATTTTTCTCCTGGGTCTCTTCACAGATATTGGGACAATGCTCTTCATCCAGCCAGTGCTCAGTCAATGCTATTGATTGACCAATTGATGAACTGGAAGCCTAAAGGGGAAAATGTCTAAATGCACTTGTCTTAAATGACCTTGATTGTCCCCTTGGTGCTGGCAACTTGACTTCCCCTCTATGTGAAGGGAAAAACAATATCTTCCCTTTTTTCAATCCTTTCCTAAATTGGAAGAGTCACTGAATTTTAAGTCCAAAGACTCCAGAGGCTTGGGTTCAAGTCTATGCTCTAGAACTTGTTGTATGACAAGTGAAACCTCTGTGAACCTGAAGGACCAAGAGCTGCTCTCCAACACCATTCAGAAAACACAAGTGTAAACCGCCAGAATTGTTCATAGAATCAAAAGCTACCCCCTTGAGTAAATGGGGATCTGATGCAGAAAAGCCATTCCCTGGAAATTATGCTGAAGGTATGAGTTAAAAGCCGGCTATGAATAAAACATGGGCCATAAATGCACATACCTAGCCTTTCACCCACCCTGAGCTTCCCAGCCTCCAAAAAGCACTTCTCCTAACCTACTCTGGGTTGATTCTGCCTTGTTTAGCTGCACTTATCTTGCCGTACATTTAGATGCTAAGCTACCAGTGACATAGTTCTTCAGAAATATGGCATAATTTATAGCTAGAGTTATAGCTGAACGACTTGAAAATGTGATTTAACAGGACAGCTTTTGTGGTTAGATACCTGTAGTAAACCTAAATCACTTATCTTTCTCAGTGGTTAAAAAAAAAGTTGCAGTACCTTGTTAAGCACTGACCTGATGTTTGATGGAACCAAATTAAGATGAGGTGAGCCATCATGACCTAGTACTTGGAGAGCCAGCCTCCCCTTTGATTCAGTCTGGCTGGATGATTCCAAGCAAGTCACCTCAGGCACTATTGCCGAGAAGGTGCTGAACTGAACTGGTAGAAGGATTTCCTCCTCTAGGAGTTTTGTATATCGATGAAACCACAAGTCCTGTCCCAATCCCTAGCCTCAATTAAGATGGAAGCCAATCCGCAGTTCTACCTCCAGGAAGTCATGATTGAGCTGTGGAAGCAACTGGAGGTCAATCTTTCAATCTATATCCCAGGCTGATTGGTTGAAATTTGCAAATGGTAGAAATTCCTAATTGGGCAACTTAATAAAATGTGAGAACCATATTTTGTAGACACTACAAAGACAGATGTGAATGGAGCCATGGGAAAAAAGCACATTTTTCCTCATGGGGGCCTCAGTAAAAGCTAGAGTTGTAGCTAATATGCAACTGTTTGCTATCAGTAGCTCTAAGGACAAACCAGGAAACCCCTATTTTGTCCAGCCACTTCAGAGCAAAAGCAAGAACGTGACATGTATTCCACTGAGGTTCCGCTCTGGAGGAGGTCTGCCAATACATGCACCAATGGATGGTGAGCAATTGCCAAATAGCAGGGGTTAATGCAAGATGTCAAATATTTCTCAATTAGTCTATTTTTTTTTCCTTTTTGCAAGGCAGTCAGGGTTATGTGACTTGCCCAGGGTCACATAGCTAGTAAGTATCAAATATTTGAGACTGGATTTGAACTCAGATTTTCCTGACTCCAGGGTCAGTATTCTATTCACTACACTACCTAGCTGCCCCTCAATTAGGCTGTTCTTTTTTTTTTCAAGGCAATTAGGGTTATGTGACTTGCCCAGCATCACACAGCTAGGAAATAATAATTATCTGAGGCCAGATTTGAACTCAGGTCCTCTTGACTTCAGGGCTGGTGCTCTATCCACTGCACCACCTAGCTGCCCAAATTAGGCTGTTCTTAATACCCAGCTCAGATGATTTGGGCACAAAGAGTTGGACCTGGTGCCAGGATAGCTGGGCTAGACTCCTGGATCTTCCACTGTGTACAAGTCACTTCAACTCTCAAAGCATCAGCTTCCTCATCTGTAAAACAGGTGACATGTAAGCTTTCTCCCTCCAAGAACAACAGGGAGGAAAGAGCTTTGTAAACTGTAAAGTACCATAGAAATAGGAGCCATTTCCTCTTTACAACAATGAGGTGATTCAAGCCAATTCCAACAGACGTGTGATGGAGAGAGCCATCTGTATACAGTCAGAAGTCTATGGGATCATAATATAGTATTTTCACCTTTTTGTTGTTTGCTTTCTTTTTTCTTCCTTTTTTTCCTTTTTGATCTGATTTTTCTTGTACAGCATGAGAAATGTGGAAATCCATTGCACATGTTTAACATATATTGGATTACTGCTATCTAGGGAAGGCGGGGGAGGGAAGGGAGGAAAAAAAATTGCAACACAAGGTCTTTCAAGGGTGAATGTTGTAAACTCTTTTTGTATATGTTTTGAAAATAAAAAGCTATTATTTAAAAAAAGAAATATAAGACATTTCAACTTTCCCTCATCCATGAAGCTTAACTAGGTTACTCTACCCCACACTAACACCCTTTCTAACCTTCTACAGCTGTAATAATACTATTATTATCTGTCTTGTAGCATTCACTAATAGTTCTTTCATGGAAGTCTCATCTGCCCAGTAAGATTGAGAGCAGAGATAATATATCTTCATAGATTTAGATCTGGATGGGACTTCAGGGGTCACTATAGCCAACTTCTCCCCACCCCATCCAATTTTGCAGATAGAGAAAATGAGACCCAAAGAGACTAAGTCACTTTCCTAGTAAGTTTCTGAGGGATGATTTAAATTGACTCTAAATCCAGTGCCCTATATGCTTCTGTACCTTCCATCATTAATTAATGAATGAACCATCAAATATTTGCCTACCATGTGCCACGTACTGTGCTCGGTGTTAAAGCTAGAAAGACAAAAACAAGAAATCTTTTTGCCCTCCAAGAATTAATATTTTATGATGGGAAATAACATGTGCATGTAAAAGAATAATTGAGGAAGGAGCAAAAGCATATTTGGGAAGGATCAGAAGAAGCCTCATATGGGAACTGAAACGTGAAAGAAATTGAGGATTTTAAGGGAGAAGGGTGAAGAGGGAGCAGTCCAGGTTGAATAAGGTACAAGACTCTAATAGTTGCTCAAGTGAAATGAAGATTCCTTTCCCTGTCCCTCACTTCTCCCCTTAACCCAAGTAGGAGGATAAATCCCTTCACCCCATGCTAGAGAAGTCTCCAGGCAAGTCAGCTGAAAGAGCAATTTCACTCAAACTAAGTTTGAATGACCTCAGGGCTCTGCTTTGTTGGATGGTGGTCTGGACTTGGAATCACTGACTGTGTATGCACGACAAAACTCAACAGTCTGAAAAAGTGGAAGGGGGGAAAGGAGGGGAAAGGAGCCCTGGGAAATCTGGGACAAGGCAGTTATTCAGTTGTGTGGCAGCCCAAAACAGTCATTTTCACCCTTCACTGAAGCCATCTTTTTTTTTTTTTTGCACACATGTGTATGTATGTGAATGAATACATGCAGCCACATTAAGAGACCAAAATCAGTTTTTCTGATTGCCTGTCATGTACTTTTTGAATGTAAGCACCCTGAGGCTATTCTCCCAGACTTTCTAACATACTCGGAGTCTGGGGGTCTCACAAACGAAATATTTTCACTGCCAATGTCAAATTCTGAGCTGTAGCTCTCTGTGATGACAGAGCAAGCAGCACGCTCACAGAATCTGAAGTCAGAGGACTCAGGATCAAATCCTGGCTCTTCCATTTATTACCTCTGTAATCTTGGCAAGTCATTTTCAATCCAATAAACATTTAGTAAGCACATATTATGTGTAAGGTACTAGGGATACAAAAAAGGTAAAAAATAATAATCCTTGTTAACAAAGAGCTCACGGTCTGTTGCAGAAGACATGAAAACCCTTATTTATGTGATTAATAGAAGGAAAATAGAGAGACAGATAGGAAATGATCAACAGAGGAAAGACACTAAAATAAAGAAAAATCAGAAAATACTTCCTGTAGAAGATAAAGTTCTAGCTGAGACATGAAGGAAGATGGGGAAGCTAAGAGGTAGAAGAGAAGAAAGGGAAAGGGGAAGAAAAAGGAATGAGCATCTAAATAGTGCCTGTTATGTGCCAGACAATGTACTGATTACTTTTAATTAAAGCTTTTCTATTTTCAAAACACATGCATAGATAGTTTCCCAGATTTTCCCTTGCAAAACCTTGTATTCCAAATTTTCCTCTTCCTGCCCCCACCCCCTCCCCTAGATGGCAAGTAATCCAATATATGTTAAACATGTTAAAATATATGTTAAATCCAATATACGTATACATATTTATACAATTATCTTGCTGTGCAAGAAAAATCAGATCAAAAAGGGAAAAAAATGAAAGAAAACAAAATGCAAGTGAACAACAACAGCAAGGGTGGAAATACTATGTAGTGATCCACACTCAGTTCCCATAGTCCTCTCTCTAGGTGCAGATGGCTCTCTCCATCACAAGATCATTGGAATTGGCCTGAATCATCTTATTGTTGAAGAGAGTCACATCCATCAGAAATGATCATCATACAATCTTCTTGTTGCCATGAACAATCATCTCCTGGTTCTGGTCACTTCACTTAGCATCAGTTTCTGTACATCTCTCCAGGCCTCTCTGAAATAATCCTGCTGATCATTTCTTCTAGAACAATAATATTCCAAAACATCCATAAGCCATAACTTATTCAGCCATTCTCAAACTGATGGGCATCAACTCAGTTTCCTATTCCTTGCCACTACAAAAAGGGCAGCCATGAACATTTTTGTAGACATTATAGGTCCTTTTCCTTTTTTTATGATCTCTTTGGGATACAGACCCAGTAGAGATACTGCTGGATCAAAGGGTATGCACAGTTTTATTGCCCTTTGGGCATAGTTCCAAATTGTTCTCCAGAATGGTTGGATCAGTTCACAATTCCACAAACAACGTATTAGTGTCCCAGTTTTCCCACATCCCTTCCAACATTCATCATTATCTTTGCCTGTCAGTATTTAAAAAAACATCTCATTTGCTCAGAAACTCTGTGAGGTAGACGCTATTATTATCATCTCCATTTTACAGTTGAAGAAACTGAGGCAAATAGAGGATAAGTGATTTTTTCAGGGTCACACAACTACTAAGTATCTCATGATATATTTGAACTGAGGTCTTCCTGACTCTAGGCCCAGTGTTCTATCCACTGTGGTACTAGCTACTTGAGAATCCTAAGAATGGGAAAAAGTCAGTGAAAATACTCAATGTTGGGAAATAAAATATTTTGCTCAAAGAGCAGCAAAGTGATCACTGACACTGGTTCACAGAATATATAGGGAAATGTTAGGTATAAGAAGACTAGAAACTGGGAGAAGATAGGTTATGAAAGGCTCTGAATGCCAAATAGAAGGTCTTATATTTAATACTGGAGGTGAGAGGGAGTCAGTTTACTAAATGGGGAGGGGGGGTCACAATGAGGTCAAAGGTTAGGCCTGCACTTTAGGAAGATTTTGATAGAGATGAGTGGGGAGAGACTTGTGACAGGCAGATTCCTTAGCAGGCTATTGTAGTGGTAAAGGAGTGAGTTATTGAGGGCCTGCAACAGGGTACTAGCAGTGTCAGGGGAGAGAAGGGGAAATATAGAAAAGATGTTTCAAATGTAAAATCAACAAGACTTAGCAACAGATCTGATATAGGTAGATAAGGGAGAGTAAAGAGCCGACGATAATACTCAGCTTATAAGCCTAGGTGACTAGAATGATAGGGGTACCCTCAATAGTAACATGGTGTTTAGGAAGAGGAGAGAGTGGAAAGATAATGAGTTCAGTTTTACAGATGTTGAGTTTAAGCTGTCTATGGGATATTCAGTTTGAAATATGTGATAGGCAGACAGAGATGCGAGACAAAGTCGAGAGAGAGATTAGGGCTTGAGAAGTCAATATGAGAATCAGCAGCATAAAAATAATTGAATTTGTGGGAGCAAATGAGATCACAAACAAAACTGTATAGAAGGAGAAGTGAAGAAGTCCCAGGATAGAGCCTTATGGGACATCTACAGTAAGCAGGCATAACCAAGAAAAGGTTCAACAAAGGAGAATGAGGAGAGATAGGTAGAAGGAGAATCAGGAGACAGAAGTGTCATGTAAACCTAGAGATAAGAGAGTTCAAAAACAACAGTGTCAAAAAGCTATAGAGAGGTAAAAAAAAATGACCTTTTCAAGAGAAAGGCCCATTGGAAGAGAAAAGTTTCAGTGGAATGATAGAGTTGAAAACCACACTATAGAGAATTATAAAGAGTGAGAGGAAAAGAAGCAGAGTCACCTGCTATATGTAACTTTCTAATTGAGTTTAACCATGAAAGGGAGGAGAGATATGGGGTGACAGCTTGTGGGGCTGGGTGAATCAAGTAAGGATTTGTGGACGATGGCAGATACATTGGCAGTAGGGAAGCAATCAATAAGACCGGGAAATATTGAAGAAAACACTTCTCTTTTTAAATTTTTTTCTTTTTTATTTAAATAGTATTTTATTTTTCCAAATGCCTGAACCTTTGCAAAACCTTATGTTCCAAATTTTTCTCCCTCTCTTTCCCTGTCCTCCTCCCCTAGACAACAAGCAATCCGTTATAGAATAAACATGTACAATGAAGATAACACTTCTTTGGACTTCATTTTCACATAGTCACAGGAGCAGGATGATAGAGTCTATGAATAGATTCAGGGGGTCTGTGAACTTGGATGAGGAAAAGTACATCTTCCTTTTTGCTAGCCAACTGAAATTTAGTATTGCATTTTATTATGAATGTAAGCAGCAAACATTTCAAGAAAGGGTTCATAAGTGTCATCAGATTGCCAAAGAGGTGCCTATTACACACACATAAAACTTGACTCCCTGTTGTAAGATCTTTTCCATATTTCCATTTAACTTTGAAAAAGTCACTTCGCTTCCCTAGGCCTCAGTTTCCATCTCTGTAAAATGAGGGGCTTGAACTAAATAGCTACTGAGGTCCCTTCCAGCTCTAAAGCTAGGATCTCAAACATGACTTTGACTGAAAAGTGGGAATCTGGCCTCCTCAGTACACACACCCACATTATAGAGAAATATCCATGGTGTTAAGTTGGACAAAGTTCCAAAACTTACATTCAATAAATATTTCATAAGGGTATCCTGAATCCTATGCTTGGTGCTAGGTATAGACACAAAACCCCACAGTTCATGTCTTCAACTGTCCACACTTTACCAAGTACTTGGATTATTAACTTGGGTGACTGTGAACTTATCTTTAAACATTTTTATAACTGTATTTCAATAAAAATGGTGTTTTTAATCCTGAGGTCTTTGTTTTATGTATTTAAAAAGATGATTCTGAGAAGGGGGCTAGAGGTTTCATCAGAATGCCATAAAAAGGCCAAGAACCCCTGACTTAAGGGAATTTAAAATGGATAAGCAGAAAGGCAAATCAGCTAGGAGAGTCAGTACCAAAGGGAGAAGAAGAAGGTCTTGGAGCAGATAATTGTTTCCCAGAATCAGGACATGATGAATAGGTCACATCCTCAGAAGAATCCACAAAGCCAGGATATGATTCTCCAATTGCCATCAAGGTCTAGTCCAACAAATGAATCTTGATTATCCAAACCCCTCTGCTCCAGCCCCGTTACTGAGGATGTATACTCCAGAAAACCCATTTTTATCTTATTTATTTCCCCTCTCTAGTCTGCACACCTACTTCTCCCAAATCTTATGAATTATCTGTAACCTCATTAGGGCAACAGCTTGGGTTTCTGAAGGAGGCTCCTTTCAGAGGCCTTCATTTTCTTTTCTTACCTTAGCTTTATGATCATCACACAATTTTACCCTGAAAGAGTCCAGTGCACTATTGTTTATTGTCTTTGGCGGAGGGATTTCTAAGACGAACATCAGGAAAAATGGGTAATGAGAAATCTTGCACCTTCACAGCTCAATTCCAAATCACTTTAAGCCAAAGTGATCAATGACTATAGAAAGGCAAGCGTTTATCTTCAATGTGGTTGAATCCTCTTTTCTAGGGAGCCGATCTTTCAAATAATACATCTTGAGGCTATATTGGACATTTATAAATGTCGCTGGTATTGTTACCAAGAAAGCTGTCTGAATCCGTGAAGTTTCTCTGAATGGCTCACTCCATCTTTCTCTTTTGATATTTTCCTCATTTGATTTTTAGGATTGTAAAGAGAATCAGTGGAAGTCACAACTGTGTATGCAACTAGACAATTTCCTGCTGTTCTCTGAAGGGCAGTGAAAGGTCTGCCTGCCCCCAAAGCATGCTCCCCCGGCTATGTATCAAATGCCCATCTCTAGAGTCACTTCTTTGGCATTGTTTGCAAACAACAACACTATAAAAGCAAATATCTTCAAGGTGGGAAGACATGTATGAATTGATTCAGAGTGAAATGAGCAGAGATAGAAAAAGAAAGCACAGTGACAGCAAAAATGTAAATTAAGACAACCTTAAATGAAAGCCCAATAGCCAGTTTTGCTTCCAGATGTTGGAAGTTAAAATGGACTTCCTTACTCTGTGTTAAGAATCAGTAAGCCATAACTGTGTATATCCGTTAGCCCACTGGTACTTCAACTGGGCATATACCCCAAAGAAATCAAGTTGAAAAGGAAAAGAACCCATACATATTTAAAAAAAAAAACATTCACAGCAGCTCATTTTGTGGTGGTAAGGAACGAGAAACTGTGGGGGAGTCCCATCAGTTGGGGAATGGCTGAACAAATTATGATATGTGAACAGTACAGAATATTATAATTCCGTAAGAAATGATGAAGGGGATGTGATCAGAGAAACCCAGGGACAATCACTATGAACAAAATGAAGAGAGCAGAATCAGAACGATTTATACAATGACAACAACATTATGAAGAAAAACAACTTTGAAAGACTTGCAAATTCTGAACAATGCAATGATGAGCTACCATTCTAGAGGATTGATGATGAAGAATACTACCTACCTTGTGCCAGAGAGGTGACAGATTTAAAATGCAGAATGTAATGTATATTTTTGGACATGGGCAATGTAGGAGTTCCTTTTGTTGGACTATGCATATTTGTTTTGAGAGTTCTGTTTATCTTTTACTGTTCCATTGGGGGAGGGAGATGAGAAAAGAGAAAAATGTTAATTCAGTAGAAAAAGTAATACAATTAAATTTGGGGGATTGAAGGAATATTGCATACTCTGTTGGCCCCATTTAAAATATTAATTTTTTTCTAAAATGCATTTTTTAAATGTGAAAATTGTAGGGGGAAGGAGCAATATTACTTAGAAGTAATGGTTATGTCAAAATAAAATGACTATGAAATGTAACATAAAAGACTGCAAGTCTCTTGCCTTCGAAGGGTAACCCTCTTACTCCAGGTCACACTGAAAATAGTTGTGTGAACACAAGCAAATCATTTTTTCCCATCTTTACAATGGAGATAACAATATTCGTGTCACCATCTTCACAGGGATGTTGTGAGGAAAGTCTTTGTGTAAATCCTAAAAGGCTACAAGCATAATTACTATGTAAATGTGAAATCATTTATCAGTTCTCTAGCTAAAAGAGAGAGAGGTACTTAGGGAATGAGATACAGAGACAAGAGATGTAACAATTTTAAGGAAGGAGGGGTGGACCCTGAGTTGTAACTAAGGTGGGACCATTGGGTCTTTGGTCCAGGCTAACAATTTTAGAGACTGATAACAACTGTACTCCTTCAGAATAAGAATAGCAGGATACAGGATAGTTAGCAAGACTAATTTGTTAAAATAAGAAGCTAAGGGACTGGGCCCAATAACTCTCCTGACCTGCTCTAATCTCCCTGTCACCCAGCAGTGAATGCCCTGTGCTTGTTGTTCAGAATCTCTCACCTTTTCTCAAGCTACCCCACCCCAAACTAAGAAACTTAAGGTCCCTTTTATATCATTTGCCTATGTCCTAATTACTACTCTGGAAGTACTCATCTCATTAAAGGTTTGCACGTCTCTGTCGGCCCAGCGGGAACACAGGAACTCGTGGGGGACATCCTCTTTATAAGCAGGCACAGTTCATGGACAGAACTCATGGTTTACACCAATGGACTACTAAAAATCTAGATGATTCTTAATATGAAGCCCCCAAAGAAAATGTCCTTCTCTCTGCTGCTAGGTTTCCCCTAATCACCCTGGGTAGAAGACAGCACACAGGAATGGAAAGCTTTGGGGAAAATGGGGGGTATTAAGACAGGTCCAGGGCTTGGGGCTCAACCAAGGAGGGCAGACTTGGGATAGGGCACCACAGCTTAAAGTTCTGGCATGAAAGCATAGAAAGTTCAGATCACGTATCACAGACTGTCATAGCTAGAAGGGCCCTGAGAGCTCAATCATCTAATCTAAGCCCTGAATTTTTACAAGGAAGAAACTGAGGTTTAAAGAGTTGAAGTACCTTGCCCAAGATCACACACATATACAACATAATTATATACACAATTATTTAAAGAGGAAAAGAACAACTAGTTAAATAGGGAAATGGCACTTGAAATGAGCCTCAAAAGAAGTCAGAGATCCTAAGAAATAGAGATGAAAATGACAGCATGTGAAAAGTCAAGAAAGTAAAAGATAGACTACCGAGTTCAGAAAAAAATAAATAGGGAAGTTTCACTGGAAAAAAAAGACTGTATGAATGGAAGTAATTTGAAATAAGACCAGAAAGGTAAAGCTGTAGATTATAAAAATAGTAAATTATTTTTGAAAATAAATTTTATTTATATAGTTTGTTTTATATCACCTTTATTCTTCAATATGTCCCTTCTCTCTCCTCATCCTGGAGAGCCATTGCTTTTACCAAAGAGAAAACAAAAGAGCAAAATAAACCGTTTGGAGAACTTAATCAATAATATCAAAAAAGGCTTTTTCCCCCACAATGTTCCATATCCATAGCCTCCCATTGCTACAAAGAAGGAAGGAGTGCGAGGTGCCTGCTCATATTCTTTGGTACCAAACTTGACCATTATAATTCCAAAACATTTTATTTTGATTGACTTCTTTTCATTGATATTGGAATTATTCTATATATTGTCTACCTGGTTCTGCTTAATTTACTTTCTATCAGTCCAAGGAAGTCTTCCTACGCATCTCTGTATTTTAGCACAGTAATAATATTCCATTGCATCCCTGTCCCATTGTTTAGCCATTCCTCACTCAGTGGGCACTGGCTTTGTTTCTAACCCTTGCTACTATAGAAATGAAAGACCACTATAAATGTTTTGGTGCATGTGGGATCTTTATTTTTATCTTTCTTTGACCTCATTGGAGTATATGCCTAGCAGTGGAATACATGGGTCAAAATGGTATGGACATCTTCCTCGCTTCCTTCCCATTTCTTGAGCTTCCTAGTTAACTGAAGTTTGGCTTCAGAACCATCTGAGTTAACTGAATCCCTGTGCCCAAACAACCAGTTTGAGATGTTTTCACTAAATTAACAGAGTTTTACAAACAGCTGAATAAACTATCAGCTCTGTTGTACAATAAGAACAGTCAGCAATGAAATCAAATTCTCCCGGAAGGTTGTTTCAGAAGAACAAATCCACAATGAGATTCATCTCCCACCTTAGTTTACCATCCCATATCTCCTTAAATTTGCAGAAATTTCAGGCTGGCATGCAAGAAGGCTCTGATTGGCATGGAAACCATCCCCATCAGAGTCACAAAATGCTATCTGATTGTTTTCTTCAAGCGCTGACTGTTATTTGGACAGGCTCACGGCATCTCTGTCTGTCAAGATCTCACCAGGGCAGTTGGCCTGAGCTTTGTCCAAATACTTGGGCAAGATGTATTTCCAATTGGAAAAGCTAGCCCCAGGAGGGCCATCCTGGCCTTGTCTTTAAACCATTTTGATTGGAGAGCTGCCTTTGGGATAAGGTAGTGAGCAGGCTATGCTAGGCACTGGCTCTAGCCACATGGCTGGTTGAAAACTGAAATGCTGTCCTGAAGCTGAATGTTTGGTCTCCATGACACCAAACATCTGGTTCTTTGCACACATGGGGATTTCAGAGTGGACATTTCCAGATGTTAACCAGATGGCTGCAATCACAAAAACCCATGGGAAGGCTGTACCTTTTGCTAGTGTCAGCACTAATCATGGAATGGCTCAGAACTGCCCTCTTCCTCTGGGTCAGCTCAACTAACCCCTCAGGGGCATCGTGGGGGTAGATTGCTCAGTCACAGAAAAGGCACTTATTACCAAATGTTGCAGACAGCATTCCTACTCTCAGAATACAATCAATAAGTAAATAGGCAGTACTTCAGAACCAGGAGCCAATGAATAATGATGAATAATAAACATCTAGCTAGCAGTTACAAGTCCTACAGTACACCCTGAAATTCATCCAGCGGGAAGATCGATCTGGACACTGCAGTTCTAGGACAGTTTGAATATTCCATTGAGTAAACAAAGGAGTGTTGCCTGAGCCATCTGATTCACACTTCCCTTAGGACTGGTCATATAAGATGCAGAAGTCAAAAAGTACCAGCTTGATCACAGCATGGATCCTGGAGCCAGTGTGAACCGAATTGGAAGGTTGGTACTTCTGCCACATTGGCTGCTTGGTCCCTGGCGGGGATCTCTGACCTCCTCTAGCCACAGCTACCCATAACAGAGGAGGCTGAGCAGAAGCAATAGCCAGATGGAACAAGGTCCACCATCAAGTGCCTTTCCATCCCCTGCAATATGGCTGATTTTGAACTTGACCTTGATGCATCCTCTATATACTACTGCTGCATCCTGTAACTTTATCACTTAGTGTCCTCAACTCCAAACCTCTGCTGTCCCTTGAAGGGGGGAGACAGCAAACTGTAAAGCGTGGGGGAGTGACAAGTGACGGGCCTGTTCAATTGTATCTCTTCCAGTACTGAGCCGACTCCCTGCAGGGTTTGGGAACATCACTGTTGGAAGGGGCCAAGCTGGGCATACTGGCTTCTTCCTGAAGCCCAGGAGCCAGGAGAGACACAATCCAGCCCAGGTGTTTAAACCGTGTGTTTACTTGCAAACCTTTACATATAATTAGCAATCAGTGGCGTCTAACCCACACTGGAGTTTCACTGCAAAAGCCCACACGACAGCCTTTAGGAGAAAGGCTGAAAATAACACCAAGTACATAAATATTTCATCTGGAGTTCCGCCTGGAAGGTTTGAAGGGATTGCTCGAGGTTAAAGAATGGCCAGGAGGAGAAAAGAGACACTTTCAAATGGATTAGCTGTGACCTGACCTTGACAGAAATGATGGGTCTGACTGAGGCCAACAAGAAAAGGTAAAAAAACTGGGGGCAAGAGAGTGGGATTTCCCATCATGTTAATTAAGGAAGAGAATGATCAGTGTACACACATTGAACACTGAAATCGCATTATTCACAGATCCTTCGAAATGGAAGGAATCTGGAGATCACCTACTACAAGGCCCAGAGAAGCAAATGACTGCCTGGTCTCAGATCACATAGTCATTTTTTGTAGGGAAACCAGAGCCCCAGACTGTTAATCCAGTGCTCTTTCCAGTAAATAATAACTACTACACATGTAATGTTTTATATAAAAGGGGGACAGATCTCAAAAGAGCTTGACATTAGGCTACACATGATATAGGATAGTGGAAAGGGCAGTGGTTCTCAAGTAAGAGGACTTGTATTCAAAACATTCTTATGGGAGCGGGAGCACTCGGACTCAGTTCCCTCATCTATCAAATTGGGGAGGGTGCATGAGAGAGCATCTAAATTCCATTCTAGATGTAGCTCTAGGATTCTCTGTGTGACATTAGGTAAGTCACTTCATTTCTCTGAATCCCACTTTCTCATCTTTAAAAGGAGAGGATTGAACCAGAAGGCCCTGACGTCCCTTATAGCTCTAGAGATAAGACCCCATGTATGACCTTGGCAAGGTCATTCAGTCTACCTGAGCCAAACATGGAAAGCACATGTTGAAATAAAAATCAACATGATTGCATGAATTACTGGAGCAAAGGGACAAGGGTGAAGATGAAATTGAAGATAATGGGGGTTTGAATCCTAAGTAACTGGGAGATTAGCTTTCTTTCAGTTGGGTTTTAAAGGCTACCCAGGGACTCAACCAAACATGAGACTGATGTAGACTAGGTGTAGGAAATCTATGATCTAAGGCATGACGTTATCTGGTACCATACTTGCGTTTCAAAAGGCCCCTTTAGGTTTCATCACAGCAAAGAATAGGTCTTTTAAAAATAAATGCTGTACATGGTAGGTACTTCATAAGTGCTTTTTGAATTGATTGTGTGGGTTGGTTTCCATGGCCCCAAACCTTAAGTGAGGCTGCTCTGAAGCCTGAATTATTTGGTTGTTTGGTGCTGGGCACAGATTACTTAATGGAGTAGAGGTCCCTGGGATCCTCTGTGGGTGGGAATAGAATGTAAATTGGGTTTCTGGGATTCTTCCATTTGTCTTTACTTCCACTTGCTGAATTCCCATCCATCCTTTGAAGCAATTGTTCCCAAACTTGCCCAACGTGAGGAAACCCTTTGTCAAGTACATCATTTTTTCGATCCCAATTGATAGCTGTTGATCTATGGTGATCAAGAAAATACAAGGTGAATATTGTTTCCTACTTTTATTTGTGTCTCTGAATGTTTTTTCTTTCATTTATTCATTCATGAAGGTTAAAGCTTGTAAAGTGAATTTGTATTTTAGGAAGCACAATACAACCTACGTATGTTTGAAAAATAGGGGCAGTTAAGTGGCGCAGTGGATAGCGCACCAGCCCTGAAGCCAGAAGGACTTGAGTTCAAATCTGCCTTCAGACACTTAACACTTCCTAGCTGTGTGAGCCTGGCCAAGTCACTTAACCCCAATTGCCTCAGGGGAAAAAACCAGCAACATAGAAGCCACATTTACTAAATAAAGTTTAAAATGGTTATACTAGAAGCACTTGGGGATTCTTACACATAACTCTGGACTCATCTTTTACCATAACTGCACTTATCTTCCCTTCCCTACCAACCTCAACATATAGGGGTTTCCATGGTTCATGGCACAAGAAATTGAGAACCACTGACTATTATAAAGAACAATTTAAAAAGCTAACTTTGCCCGAGAAGAATTCCCAGGTTCTCCTACTGGTAATGTCCTGCCCCATGACATACCATACCACGTATCATTTTGTTTGCACCTCTCTACAAAATTCAGTATTTTGATTTCTAATGACCAGGTTTGGTGTCTTCTTACCCTATTACATTACATGTTTATTTGGAACTATGCCCAAATGACTATAAAACTGTGCATATCCTTTGATCCAGCAGTCTCACTACTGGGTCTATATCCCAAAAAGATAATAAAAAAGGGAAAAAGACCCATGTGTGCAAAAATGTTTCTGGCAGCCATTTTTGTAGTAGCAAGGAACTGGAAACTGGCTGGATGCCCATCAGTTGGGGAATGGCTGAATAAGTTATGGTATATGAATGTTATGGACTATTATTGTTCTATAAGAAATGATGAGTAGGCTGATTTCAGAAAAGTATGGAAAAAAAACTTACAAGAACTGATGTTGAGGGAAATGAGCAGAAACAAGGGAATATTGTACACAGTAACAACAAGAAAATGTGATGATCAAGTCTGATGGACTTGGTTCTCAACAAGGCAATGATTCAGGGCAATTCCGATAGACTTGGGATGGAAAATGCCAATCATATCCCGAGAGAGAACTATGGAGATTGAATGTGGATCAAAGCATAGGATTTTAACCTTTTTGTTTGTTTTTCTTTCTTGTGTTTTTTTTTTCCTTTTGATCTGATTTTTTTTTTGTACAACATGACAAACATGGAAATATGTTTTCAAGCATTGCTCATGTTTAACTTATATCAGATTACTTGCTGTCTCAAGAGAAAGGAGATAAGAGATGGAGAGAGAAAAATTTAGAACACAAAGTTTTACAAAAATGTAGAGTGAAAACTATCTTTACACGTATCTAGAAAAACAAAATACTATGGGGAAAAAAAACACTACATGCTTTATGAGAGTATGAGTTGAATCTTATCTATGTTTTCCTCCACAACTCTCCCACAGACCCCCAAAATATAGGACAACCTTCTATTTGAAAAGGTGCTTAAGCAACGTTGGCTGAATTAAATAGAAAAGAAAGCTAGCAACCAGTTTCTTTAAGACAATTTATCACTGGTATTAGCTGGAAGTAGGCCGGTCTAGTACCTTAGATTTGAGATCAAAATAAAATGAATTTTCAGTTAATAAGCAGAAATTTGAAGGAGAATAATAGGAGTAAGGAAAGGATATTCAAAGAGTGTTGATTCAGCTGAGCATAGCCTCCCTATAGTGATATTGGTCATTCTGTAAGTCTGTTGAGCAGAGGTCTCAGAAAGCATAGAAAACTCCTTCTGTCCCAACTTCTTTGTACTCAGTTGACTAGGAAACTACATAAATGACCCAAGTCTTTAGTACCCAAGTCTGAAGTACAGTATCCCTTCCCTTCCCCTCCCCGTATCACAAGAAGAAGAATAGCTAATATTCATTTAGTATTTTAAGGTTTACAAAACATTTTATAACTATTATGTCATTTTATCTTTACACCTCTGAGAAGTGCAATTATTATTCACATTTTACAGATGGTTAAGTAACTTTCTCAGTGTCACACACCTTGGAAGGGTCTGAAGTTGAATATGAACTCATATCAACTCCAGTTCGAATGGTCTACCCACTGTGCCATCTAACTACCTCTCAGAAAACTTTCAATAATAAAGAACTCTTTATTTTTGTGTGTGTATATATACACATCTACACACCTGCTGCCTTCCCCAATAAAACATAAACCCTTTTTGAGGAAGGACTGTTACATTTTTGTCATATATCCAATGCCCAGGAATAGCGCCTGGAATTCAATTGGTGTTTAATAAATGCTTAGTAGTGGATTGATTGGTCAATACAAAACATTCCTCTCCATTTTACAGATATTCTAATTCTCAAGGCCCCATTTTTCCTTGTGTTGAACCAAAATCTGTCCTCTTAGAATGTTTATAATCCATCTGCCCTTTGGGACTAAGACAAAAGCATATTCCTTCCTTCAAGTGACAGCCCTTTACCTACTTGAAGACAACTAACTTGTCCCCTTGAGTCTCTTCTTTTCCAGGCTGAATGCTATAGGACTTGGCTTCAAGGCCCTTCACTAGTGAGTGGTTCTCTCACTACAATGCCTAAAATATGGCACCAGAACTGAATTCAATATTTCAAATAAGCACTGGGCACTGGTACTCTTACCTCCCTCACTCTTAACATTCAGCCTCACTCTCCATTGTTAGGTTCAATTTCTGTCAGTCCACACTGTTGACTTAAATTGAGCTTATAGTCACTTAAACCCTTTGGCCAAGGAATCAGAACATGAGCACTAGCAGAAAGAATCAACATTGATTCACAAATTTCAAATTCATAATGTCAAGCTGTCACCTAACAGAAAACAATATTTTTATCAGCCCTCATGTCTGCTCACTGAGGTGATATTTTTTTGGTCAAGAAACAAAAAGTCAGGACGTAATCTCATCTAGCCAAGTTATCATATGACTACAAAAAAAGATATGCATTCTCTTTGTGTCTTGCAGTATACAGGAGTCCTAGGATTCTGTCTACCTAACATCCATGTACAGCTTCTGTCCTATACCAGCTGTATCCATATGGGACACAGAAAATGATACAACTTTTCCAAAGCTGATCAACCAATCAATCAAAAAGCATTTATGAAATTTCCATTATATACTTAACACTGTGCTCGGCTCTGAGGAAACAAATACAAAAATGAAACAATTGCTACCCTCAAGGAGCGTATTCATTTTTATAAAGCTTTTTTTTTTATTTTCAAAACACATGCGTAGATAGTTTTCAAGATTCTCCCATGCAAGACCTTGTGTTCTAATTTTTTTCTCCCTCTCCCTCCCTACCCTCTCCCCTAGATGGCAAGTAATCCAATATATATTAAAGATGTGCAATTTTTCTATACATATTTCCACAATTATCATGCTGCACAAGAAAAACCAGACCAAAAAGGGAAAAAAAATGAAAAAGAAAATAAAATACAAGCAAACAACAAAAAGTGAAAATACTAGGTTGTGATCTATACTCAGTTCCCACGGTCCTTTCCTTGGATAGAGATGGCTCTTTATATCACAACATCATCAATGGAATTGGTCTGAATCAGCTCGCTGTTGAACAGAGCCATGTCCATGAGAATTGATCATCGTATAATCTTGTTGTAGCCATGTACCATGATCTCCTGGTTCTGCTCACTTCACTCAGCATCAGTTTCTGTAAGTCTCTCCAGGCCTCTCTGAAATTATCCTGCTAGGTGTTTCTTATAGAACAATAATATTCCATTCCATTCATATGCCATAACTTATTCAGCCATTCTCCAACTGATGGGCATCCACTCAATTTCCAGTAAGGAGTTTATTTTTTAACTGGGAGGAATGAATGCACATACATATATGATGATATTAAAAAATATATATGCTTTTGTATCTGATGGAAGCCATCTCTAATGTGGGGATAGGTTGGTTAAGGGAAGAAAAAAAGTTGGGGAGGGAAGACAAAGGCACAGAGAGCAAAGGTCTGCAAGCTGGAAATTAATTCCTAGAATAATTGAGGAATTGGGGAGTGGAATTTTACATGATAACTTTAAAAAGTTGTACTTAATAGATCTGCATTTTCATGTGTAATCATTTTTATTATATTACGTTATTCTACAAATTAAAAATTAAATAAACAAATTTTGTCCCACAAATTAAAAATTAAATAAACAATTTTTTTCAAACATACAAATAAATATCCCAATTAAATGCAAGATAGATTTATTCATAAAAGATGGGGATAGTATGAGAAGAGAATGTCATTTCTCAAGAAATCTGTATACAGATTTCTTGGGATCTCAACATGGATGGAACTATGACTATTCTTTTTTTTTACTAACCTTTGATTTCCTTTGTAATCCTGTATATTTTATTTTATGCATTTAAAAAACATTTTTCTTGTTTATGGCAGTTCTTTTTGTAGTGGCAAGAAACTGGAAACTGAGCGGATGCCCATCAATTGGAGAATGGCTGAATAAGTTATAGTATATGAATGTTATGGAATATTATTTTTCTGTAAGAAATGATCAGGAGGATGATTTCAGAGAGGCTTGGAGAGATTTACATGAACTGATGCTGAGTGAAATGAGCAAAACCAGGAGATCATTGTACATGGCAACAAGAAGATTATACATTGATCAATTCTGATGGACGTGGCTTTTTCCACAATGAGATAATCCAGGACATTTCCAATGATCTTATGATAAAGAGAGCCATCTGCACCCCGAGAGAAGATTGTGGGAATAGAGTGTGGATCACAACATAGTATTTTTAACTCTTTTTATTGTTATTTGCTTGTATTTTGTTTTGTTCCCTTTTTTTTTCTTTTTGATGTGATTTTTCTTGCACAGCAAGATAATTGTATAAATATGTATACATATATTGGATTTAACATATCTTAACATGTTTAACATATATTAGATTACTTGTAATCTAGGGGAAGGGGTGGGGGAAAGGAGGAGAAATTTTGGAACACAAGGTTTTATAAGGGTCAGTGTTGAAAAATTACCCATGCATATGTTTTGAAAATAAAAAAAGCTTTAATTTAAAAAAAAAAGATACTTCATCAAAAAAATTTTTTTTCTGAGAAAGAGTCAACAGATTTTATCAGACTGACAGAGTGGATTCAAGTCTCAAAAGAGATTAAAAATAAAAGTAGCAGATAGAGGAAACGGGAAAGGCCTCATATAGGAGGTAGCACTTAAACTGAACTTTGAAGGAAGCCAGGGATTCTAAGAGGTCATTTCAAGACATCCAGTGGAATGTTATATATCAGGAACAGCAAAGTAACCATTTTGGCTATACTACAGAGAAAGAGAGAAATACGTAATAAGACTAGAAAGCTTGGTTGGAGCTCTCTGTATTCTACCATCCACTGTGGGAAGGAGAAGGCATTAAAGCAGGCCAGCATTAACCCCTCCTTTCCATTAATGAAATAACTTGGCATCAGTACTCCAGCAAAGATAGAAGACAGAAAAACTGATGGGGAGGGAAAGCAAAAAGAGAGACAGAGACAGAGACAGAGACAGAGACAGAGTGCACAAAAGACTGCAAGCTGGAAATGAATTCCTAGAATAATTGAATCCTAAATTTAGAGCTGAAAGGAATTTCAGTTGGCACCTAATCTAACTCAATTGTTTTACTGAGGAGGAAACTGAGGTTCAGGGAGAGAAAGTAGCCAGATGTAAAGCCATCCAATTGTGCAGCCAAAAGAGATTCTGGGGCAGTGAGGGAGGGGCAATTTGAGGAAGAGAAACCACCTAAGCAAGAAACATATTTTGATATTTATGTAACTGGTGACCCTACAACCATAAAATAGTAGAATTACAAGAGAAGAAAAAGTGAAAGTTCAAGTGTTGTTATTTGTAAACTTTACTGATCATCCCACCCATCTCATAAGTTCCTCAACTTCATCAATTGTTGTGAAGGTCACCCAGGATAATAGAAGCAAAAGTACCTTGCAAACCTTAAATAACTATGTAATTGTCAGCTATTATCATTGTAATTTGTAATTATTGTTATCTTGACAATGCACTCCAGTAAGACATTCTAGAAAATTTATTTTCTCCCCTAGAATAACAGCTAATTTACTAGTGGAGTTGCAATATATCAACTCTGTAGTTTGGGACTTTTAAATTTAAAAAAATAAGCTAAATTGGAAAATGAGGGAGTGCTCATCAACTGGGGAATGTCTGAGCAAGTTGTGACATATGATTGAGATGGAATATATTGCTGTAAGAAACAACAAGAAGATGGTTTCGGAAAAACCTTGGAAGACTCGTATAAACTGAACAGAACCAAAAGAACATTATATACAGCAACAGCGATATCATAAGGATGCTCAAATGTGAATGACTTAGCTGTTGGGCGCCAATGAGCCAAGACAATTCTGAAGGACTTATGAAAAACACTATTCACCTCCAGAGAAAGAACTCATGAAATCTGAATGCACTTCGAAGCATACTTTTTTCACTTTATTTTCTTAGGTTTGGGGGTTTTTTTTGGTCTGTGTTTTGTTTGATTTCATATGTATAACCTATATTAAATTGCTTGCTTTCTTAAGGGGAAGGGGAGGGAGGGAGTAAATTTGGAACTCATTTTTTAAATTAATGTTTTAAAATTTTACATGTAATTGAGAAAAAGAAAATTGAGAAAAACAAAAATGAATAAATAAAAGAATTAACTATCTTAAGTTACAAAAGGGTCCTATTTCAGATGA
Source organism: Sarcophilus harrisii (assembly GCF_902635505.1). Taxonomy (NCBI): domain Eukaryota; kingdom Metazoa; phylum Chordata; class Mammalia; order Dasyuromorphia; family Dasyuridae; genus Sarcophilus; species Sarcophilus harrisii. The sequence goes on from NC_045432.1 coordinate 28,410,922, forward strand.
CTATCATCTTGATTTCTTAAAATATTCTTCAAGAGTAATCACAATTTGGTCAATAAATCTATTTCAGAAAAAAATAACTCGGCACTTTTAATTGACATTCATTTAAAAAATAGAATATGTTGGATAACACATTTCTGGGGCTTGATCTTCTAGCTCATTTCTTGGAATTATTATCAAATCCTCTTCTGAGATCACATACATTCACAAGTAGAATTCTGGAAGCCAGAGCCAGTTTGAAAGAATACATTCCATCCTTGTGGTTTAGTCATAATTTACAGCTGAAGGGAGTCTCAGCCTCCATCTAGCCCAACCTATACCCCAAAGGAATCCCCGCTATAACATATCAGATGACTGATTATCCACCCTCTGCTTAAAGACCTCCAAGGAGGACATTTGATAAGTTGGATAAGGGCAACCAAGATTAGGAAAGACCTTAGGTCCGTGCCATATGAGGGTCAGTTGAAGGAATTGGTGATACTTAATCTGGAGAACAAAAGATTCACATGCTAGGTATCAAGTTGTATGAAAGAATGGCATGTGGAAAACAGTTTAGATTTGTTGTTAGTGGTTTTAGAAAGCAGAAGAAGAAAAATAGAAATTCTAGAGAAGAAAATTTTGGCTTGATCAGGAAAAGCTTCTCAACAATTTGAGGTGTCCTGAAGTACAATGGGCTGCCTTGGGAAATGTTGGATTCTGTCTCCTTGGCACCAAGAACTCCAGCTATGGTCTGACCAGGACAGAGCACAATGAGATTATTATATCTTTAGTCCTGTATTTTATGCCTCTCAGTCCAAACGTAGTCCCATATTTGTTAGCTTTTCCTGCTGCTACCATGATATTGCCAACTCACTGACTTTTCCATCCATTCTAACTCGAATATCATTTTTTCAGCCAAAATTCCCATTTATCTGTACTTCCTTCTTCCTGTGCTTTGTTAAGTCAATGTATAGGACTTTATACTTTTATCTCTATAAAATTACATCTTATTAGGTCCAGCCCAATGGTAAGACTTTTTGCCTGACTGTCAATCAGTGAGTTAGCTATTGCTCCCAGTTTTGTGTCATCCCCAAATTGGGTGAGCAAGTCACTGATAAATATGTTTAAAAGTCCAAATCCCTGGAACATTCCACTGCAGACCTTGAGTCAAGTTGACATTAATTTATTAAATATTGCTCTTTTCTTGCAGTCAGTCAACAAATTTGGAATGCTTTTGATCATATGGCTGTATAGTTCACAAATCTGTTATCTTTTACACAAGAATAAGATGGGATACTTTATCAAATGCTCAGCTAAAATGTAGGACAATGATAGCCAAAGAGTATTTCCCTGATCTGCTAGGGTGGTAAAGCTGTCAATAGAGGACATGAACTTGCTAGGCTATAACCTACTCTTTCTTTTATATAAGGATTTTTGAGATTACAGAAAGTCATCCCCAGGATAATACACCATGATCAAGTAGGATTTATATCAGGAATGCAGGGCTGGTTCAATATTAGGAAAACTATTAGCATAATTGACTATATCAATAACAAAACTAACAAAAACCATATGATTATCTCTATTGATGCAGAAAAAGCATTTGATAAAACCCAACACCCATTCCTATTAAAAATATAGTATATAGTATAGAGTATAGAGTATAGAGTATAGGAATAAATGGACTTTTCCTTAAAATGATCAATAGCATCTATTTAAAACCATCAGCAAGCATTATATGTAATGGGGACAAATTAGAACTATTCCCAATAAGTTCAAGGGTGAAACAAGGTTACCCATTATGACCTTTACTATTCAATATTGTATTAGAAATGTTAGCTTTGGCAATAAGAGAAGAAAAAGAGATTAAAGGAATTAGAGTAGGTGGTGAAGAAACAAAACTATCACTCTTTGCAAATGATATAATGGTATGCTTAGAGAACCCTAGAGAATCAACTACAAAACTACTAGAAACAATCCACAACTTTAGCAAAGTTGCAGGATACAAAAATTAACCCAGATAAATCATCAGCACTTGTATATATTACCAACAGCAGCAAGAGATACAAAGAGAAATTCCATTTAAAATAAATGTTGATAATATAAAATATTTGGGAGACTATGTGCCAAGGCAAAGTCAGGAACTATATGAACGTAACAACAGAACACATTCTATACAGATAAAGTCAGATCTAAATAATTGGAAAAATATCAAATGTTCATGGGTAAGATGAGCTAATATAATAAAAATGACAATATTATCTAAGTTAATCTACTTATTTAGTGCTATATCAAACAAACTCCCAAGAAATTATTTTACAGACCTAGAAAAAAAATAACAAAATTCATCTGGAAGAACAAAAGGTCAAGAATTTCAAAGGAATTAATGAAAAAAAATTCAAATGAAGGTAGCCTAGCTGTACCAGATTTAAAACTATATTATAAAGCAGTGGTCATCAAAACCATTTGGTACTGGCTAAGAAATAGTGTAGTCAATAAGTGGAATAGATCAGGTTCACAGGACAAAATAGTCAATGACTATAGCAATCTAGTATTTGACACACACAAAGACCCCAGCTTTAGGGATAAGACCTCAGTATTTGACAAAAACTGCTGGGAAAATTGGAAACTGGTATGGCAGATACTAGGCATTGACCCACACTTAACACCATCTACCAAAATAAAGTCAAAATGGGGTCATGATCTAGACATAGTGATATTATAAAAAAAAATTAGAAGAACATAGGATAGTTTACCTCTCACATCTGTGGAGGAAAAAGGAATTTGTGACCAAAGAACTATAGATCATTAGTGATCACAAAATAGAAAATTTTTATTATATTAAACTGAAAAGATTTTATACAAACAAAACTAATACAGACAAGATTAGAAGGAAAGCAATAAACTGGGAAAACATTTTTACATCCAAAGTTCTGATAAAGGCCTCATTTCTAAAATACATAGAGAATTGACTCAAATCTATAAGAATCTAAGCCATTCTTCAACTGATAAATGGTCAAATGATATGAACAGAATTTTCAGATTGAAACCATTTTTAGTCATATGAAAAGGTGCTCTAAATCACTATTGATCAGAGAAATGCAAATTAAGACAATTCTGAGATACCACTACACTCCTCTCAGATTGGCTAAAATGACAGGAAAAGATAATGATGAACATCAGAGGGGATGTGGGAAAACTGGGACAGATACATTGTTGGTGGAATTGTGAATGGATCAAACCATTCTGGAGAGCAATTTGGAACTATGTCCAAAGAGTTATCAAACTGTGAATACCCTTTGATCTAGCAGGGTTTCTACTGGGCTTATATCACAAAGAGATCATAAAGGAGGGAAAGGGACCTAACATGTGCAAAAATGTTTGTGGCAGCCCTCTTTGTAGCAGCAAGAAACTGGAAGCTGAGTGGATGCCCATCAGTTGGAGAATGGATGAATAAGTTATGGTATATGAATGTCATGGAATATTATTGTTCTATCAGAAAGGATCAACAGCAGGATTTCAGAGAGGCCTGGAGAGACTTAAATGAACTGATACTGAGTGAAGTGAACAGAACCAAGAGATCATTGTACATGGCAACAACAAGATTATATATTGATCAATTCTGATGGATGTGGCTCTCTTTAACAATGACATGATTCAGACCAGTTCCAATTGTTTAGTGATGAAGAGAGCCATCTACACCCAGCAAGAGGACTGTGGGAACTGAGTGTGGATCATAACATGGTATTTTCACTTTTTTTGTTGTTTATATTTTATTTTCTCTCATTTTTCCCCCAATATCATTTGATTTTTCTTGTGTAGCAAGACAATTTTATAAATTTTTATGCATATATTGGATTTAACATGTATTTCTAACATGTTTAACATATAATGAACTACTTGTCATCTAGGGGAAGAGGGGAAAATTGGACATAAGGTTTCGCATGGGTTAATGTGGAAGAATTATCCACTCACGTTTTGAAATATAAAAAGCTTTAAATAAATAAAATAAGGATTTTTTATTGATTTCTTTATGTGTGGGTGTGGGTGTGGGTATGACCATAGTTTCCCTCAGGACCATTCCTCTTCACCTTCCTGAAAGCCTTGCTTCCTTTTTTTTTTTTTTTAACTTTTAAAAAATATATATATTTATTTTAGTATTCATTTTTTTAAAAATTATGTTCTTAATTCTCTCCCTCAGATCCTCCCCTTTCTACTGAGAAGGCAAACAATATATCATTTATACATATGAAGTTATGAAAAACATATTTCTATATTAACCATGTTGTAAAAGAGCCATAACATTTAAAAAATACATAACAATGAAACCAAATAAAATCAATATAACTGATGAAGACAGTGAATATATGTCTAAAAGTCTTTTCAAAGTTCAATCCCTGTGGCCTTCCTACCTTTACAAAGGTGTGGCACAGGACTGATTTCTCATCTTCCTTCAGGACAAGTTTGATTTTACAAAATTCACTTTTGATTGTTTTGCATGCGGTTGTTCATTCCCTTTATATTGTTATGGTCATTGTGCATATTATTTTCTTGGCTTCGCTTACTCTACTCTGCATCAATTCATGCAGATATTTCCATATTTCTCTATATTTGTCATACTCATCATTTTTCACAGCATAGCAATAATCCATTACATTCATGTACCACAATTTGTTTACCCATTCTCCAAGCAATGAGCATTTACTTTGTTCCCCAATCTTTGCTGTCACAAAAAGTGCTGCTATAAATATTTTGGTATGTCTGGTGACTTTTTTCCTATCAATAGGCTCCTATAAGCCAATATATCAGCCTAGTAATAGAAATTCCAGGTCAAAGAATTTGGACATTTTAATTACCTTATTTGCATAATTCCTTAGATGTATTGATTCACAGTTCCACCAATAAGGCATTAGGGTAACTATTTTCCCACAATCTCTTCAATAATGACAATTCCCATCATTTATCATCTTTGCTCATTTGCAGGTATAAGGAAAAACATGAAAGCTGGATTTGATTTGTATTTCTCTTATTATTGACGATTTGAAGCATTCATTCAAAGGGTTGTGAAGTCTGCCTTTTTTTGGGGCGGGGGGGGGGGGGCAAGACCTGTTCTTGATGAAATCATGCTAGCTCCTTGTAATCACTATTTCCTTTGCTAAATGTTCACTACCTCATTAATTATCCATTCTAGAATTTTCCAAGGAATCAGTTTCTAAACTGTTCTTTTCTCTTATTTTGAAAACCAAGACAGCATTTACCCTTCTTGAGTCTTGTGTTCTCTCTCCTGTACTTGATGATTTTTCAAATGTCACTGCCAGTCATTTAGACATCCTAGCTGTCAATTCTTTCAATACCTGAAGGTTTCATTTTTGGGGCCAGGCAAAAGTAGGTAGATTCTCTTTTACTTTTTCCATGTTTATCTTGGTTATCAACTCCCCGTTAGCCATTTTTGTTCTTCCATTTCGAATGCAAAGACAATTTCCCCTCAGAAAAAAATTAGAATTGATCGTCTCTGCCCTCTCTCTTTGTTGTCAGTTATCATATCCTTAGGTAGCCATTCTTTGAATTTCCCTTTTTCTTTTGATATTGCTTTAAAAGAAAATCACATCCTTTTTGTTGTCCATAGCTTCTTTCATCAGTTTCACTATATTCTGAGCTTTGGCACTCCTGACATCCTTCCAAATTCTTATATACATCCTCCATTACCTGATTTTGCTTCCTTCTATATATTTCTTTTTAAAAAACAATTATACTATATTTATTTTACCATTAAATTTAAGAAATCTGAGCTCCCAGTTCTTTTCTTTCCTCTAGCTCCTGGTCTGCCCATTGAGAAGGCAAGCAATATGCTTTCAATTATATGTATGAAATCATGCAAAACATATTTCCACATTAGCTATGTTGCAAAAAAGGGGGAAAAGTAAGTGAAAAAATCTGTCTCAATTTGCATTCAGAGTCCTTCGGTTCTCTCTCTAGATATGGATAGCATTTTTCTTCATGGGTATTTTGGAATTATCTTGGATCATTCTATTGCTTAGAGTAATTAATCATCATTACAATATTTGTTACTGTGAACAATTCTCTCCTGGTTCTGCTCACTTCACATTGCATCAGTTCTTATAAGTCTTCCCAGGTTTCTACCTATCTTCCCCCCCCCAGGCAATTGGGGTTAAGTGACTTGCGCAGAGTCACATAGCTAGGAAGAGTTAAATGTCTGAGGTCATATTTGAACTCAGGGCCTCCTGACTTCAGGGCTGGTGTTCTCTCCACTGCGCTATCTAGCTGCCCCACTATATATCTTTTTAAATGCTAAATTAGGTGATGAGTTCTTTGTGCATTTGTGTCAGTATCTTCAGAAAATCCCCATCTTTTCTCCTCACTGCTGAGGAGTTTTCCATGCCTCCTATATTGACTTGTCTTATAGGATCCTGGGTTACTGCCTGTACTTTCACTAAATCCTTAGAAATATATTTCTCCCATATTCAGTGTGTCTCAGACTGACAATAAACCTCTCTCTTTTCCATCACCCCCAATGTTCCCAACATTTGCACCCTAGAAATCAGTTTCCCCCTGTAACTGAGAACTAGATGCAGTATAGAAAGTTTTCTTATTGGATCTTATAGCTTTTGAAAGACAAAATTATCATTAATGCAAGTCAAGCAATTATTAACTGCTTTGCTTTTGTTGGAGAGAGATGTCTGGATGACATAGGTGTTCTGTCTCTAATGAATTTCTTTATATGAGTAACTTTCTTAATACACATTGGCAACTCACCCTTTTGTCTATCCTGTGTACTTCAAATAAATGGACTACTTTCCTCTTCTATAAATTGACAGATTGGACCTAAATAATCTCCAAGTTTCCTTTTAACTCTGCTATCTTAGGATCCCACAGGCAGGCCACTACTCCATTGCCATTTTCTCCTCACCATGACTCCACTCTCCTACCACATCCACCCCACCAGAAACTTGAATGTGCTGGTAAATGTTTGTGATGTGTTAGTAAAAGGCTAAACAACCAGCTCTTGGAGGCAGGGAGAAGGAAATACACATAGCACAATTTTAAGTTTAATCAATATTATTCCCATTTTCTCCATCACTTTCTTAAGTCTAGAAATCAACAAAGCAATCAAAGCCTTGATTTGTAGCAACTGCCAATTTCTAAGATATAAATGCTCAAATATTTAACAATCTGATCAAGCTGGCTCCAGAATTCCTCTGATTCCATTAGCTCTTATAGGCCTGTTGCCAAGAACCAGATCACTATGGCTTTGTCATTTCCTGAAGTCTTCTAGCATTTTCCTTAAGAGGGTACCATTCTCCCCATAAACCTTTTCCATGTTGTCTTCCCCTGTTGGAATACACGGGAGCCACCTGACAGTGGCTGCTGGAGATCCAACCCAGAATGGATCTCCTCTTGTGAGAGGATGATACAAGGAGACTAAAATGCAGTTGCCGCGAAAAGCCGTTGTGTTGTCTGACCTCTCTCCTCTTCCCTCCGTCTCCAATTTATTTCATTCTAGTCCACAAGCAACACCTGTGTCAGTAAAGGCTGCCTTGCAGGAACTTCAAATGTTATGATTCACAGCTGTGGAGGCTCTCAGAAAATTGACCTGCCCCTTAACATTCCCCTGTTAGTATATATGCTTAACGACAATAAGCCTTGTTCACCTTTATTAGTATCTCCATTATTTAGCACAATGCCTGACACATAGTAAGCCCTTAATAAATGCTCTATCTCAGTCTGACCCTCTGTAAATTGAAGGGGTTGGATTAGATGGCTTTGACAGCCCCTTCTGGCTTTGTATTGGCGAATCTATGTGTGACCTTGTATGTGACAAGCCACATCACTTCTCTGGATCTCGGTTTTCTCCTTTGTGAAATGAAGATGGCCCCTGAAATTTCTTCCACCTCTAATGTCCTGTCCGTGATCCGTAGGAAGCCTAAGCTTAGCCAAGCTTTAATCCAGGAAACTATAAGGGTGTTCTAGGCCCCTCGAAAATCATCCTAAATGGTTAAGTTCTGAGATGAAATAAGAAAATGCACCACAGCTGGGAAAATCACAAGGGAAAGAGGGCTTCTCTACCCTGGGAGGAGAGCCAAGGACTGAGAATTCATATAGAAAAGAAAGTTAGCCCCAGCTTTTGGGATAAGAACTTACTGTTTGACAAAAATTGCTGGGAAAATTGGAAACTAATATGGCAGAAACTAGGCATTGATCCATACTTAACACCGTAACCAAGATAAGATCAAAATGGGTTCATGACCTAAACATAAAGAATAAGATTATAAATAAATTAGAGGAACACAGGATAGTTTACCTCTCAGACCTGTGAAAGAGGAAGGAATTTATGACCAAAGAAGAACTAGAGATCATCACTGATCACAAAATAGAAAATTTTGATTATACCAAACTGAAAAGTTTTTGTACAAACAAAACTAATGCAGACAAGATTAGAAGGGAAGCAATAAACTGGGAAAATATTTTTACAGTCAAAGGTTCTGATAAAGGCCTCATTTCCAAAATATATAGAGAATTGACTCTAATTTATAAGAAATCAAGCCATTCTCCAATTGATAAATGGTCAAAGGATATGAATGGACAATTCTCAGATGAAAAAATTGAAACTATTTCTAGCCATATGAAAAGATGCTCCAAGTCATTATTAATCAGAGAAATGCAAATTAAGACAACTCTGAGATACCACTACACACCTGTCAGACTGGCTAGAATGACAGGGAAAGATAATGCGGAATGTTGGAGGGGATGTGGGAAAACAGGGACACTGATACATTGTTGGTGGAACTGTGAATACATCCAACCATTCTGGAGAGCAATTTGGAACTATGCTCAAAAAGTTATCAAACTGTGCATACCCTTTGATCCAGCAGTGTTTCTACTGGGCTTATATCCCAAAGAGATCTTAAAGAAGGGAAAGGGACCTGTATGTGCATGAATGTTTGTGGCAGCCCTCTTTGTAGTGGCCAGAAACTGGAAACTGAGTGGATGCCCATCAATTGGAGAATGGCTGAATAAATTGTGGTATATGAATATTATGGAATATTATTGTTCTGTAAGAAATGACCAACAGGAGGATTTCAGAAAGGCCTGGAGAGACTTACACGAACTGATGCTGAGTGAAACGAGCAGGGCCAGGAGATCATTATATACTTCAACAACAATACTATATGATGACCAGTTCTGATGGACCAGGCCATCCTCAGCAATGAGATCAACCAAATCGGTTCCAAGGGAGCAGTAATGAACTGAACCAGCTACACCCAACGAAAGAACTCTGGGAGATGACTAAAAACCATTACATTGAATTCCCAATCCCTATATTTTTGCCCACCTGCATTTTGGATTTCCTTCACAGGCTAATTGTACAATATTTCAGAGTCTGATTCTTTTTGTACAGCAAAATAACAGTTTGGTCATGTATACTTATTGTTTATCTAATTTATATTTTAATATATTTAATATCTACTGGTCATCCTGCCATCTGGGGGAGGGGAGTGGGGGAAGGAGGGGAAAAATTGGAACAAGAGGTTTGGCAAATGTCAATGCTGTAAAGTTACCCATACATATAACCTGTAAATAAAAGGCTATTAAAATAAAAATTAAAAAAAGAAAAAGTTAGGTCTCAATCAATCGCCACGTATATTAAGAAAGGCACTGAGGAAGTCTTGTGCGATGGTCAGAAATTAGGTAGGTCATTTGAGATCATAGATCTAGATCCGAAAGAGATCTTAGAAACTATCTAATTCCAATATAAAAAATAAAGATAGTGGGCTTCAGAGAGATGATTGGACTTGCCAATCTCGAGGAATAAGCCTCGGAGATAGGATGGCAGTTAGCAAGGCTCTAATGGGAAGGAGGCAGAGATTCAGAAAAATTCCTGTCCTGACAATTACTTAGATAAGAGAACAGGTTTTCTTTATTGGAGGCTACGACGATCCCTTCCCTTATCATACAAAATGAATTTCACAAATCAAACACTCAAGTGAAATCTTAACTAGCAAGGAGACCCGCTAGACTTTTTCTACTTGAAGTTGGTTCTCACTGAAACTCTCCCACCATCCCACCCCTCCCACCTCCAGCTATGATCTCCTCTTCCTCCAGTGACATGCCCAAAATCCCTTTCTACTTTCGAGAAGATCAAAACTCTCCTTTGGAATGTGCCACTTTGAAGTGAGTACCCCACTGATCACTTCCAGTTAGCACGGACGGCAGTTGGCTTTGAAAGAGAGATCTGAACTTCCCAGCTGAGCCATCCATCACCACAAGAAAAAGTCTGTGGAACTGTTCCACTCTGTAGGAAAACACAAATAAACGTGACTCACCTCCCTCGCTCCCCAGCTATAGCCCACCGCCTGCCCCTGGACATGGGTCTGCCTGCTTGCCTGGCCTTCTCATTTCTCGAATGCTGCCTTTGCCAGGAAAACTATTAAGCCCCTAGATGATCTCTGGCCGGATCCAAATCAGGCAGTAGCATTTGGGGGCTGTGAAGAGTCCCCACACTTAAATGCGACCCTTGCCAGACAAACAATCTATGGGAAACACTCCTCTGAATTAAGGGATTAAAAACCTCTGTGAACTTCAAATACATTTTTTTTTGTGAGAAATCCAAACTAATCAACCATAGAGTCCAAAGACATTAGATACAGAGCTGGAAGAGACCTTAGACCCTATTCCCTCATTTTTCAGCTAATAAAGAAACTGAAATCTATTAGGCAAATGAAGTAACATCCCCAAGATCACACATAGAATCCTAGCTCTAGAGAAGGAAGGGAATCTTAGAGACCAGTGAGCCCAACCTGTAGTTTTCCAAATGAGGAAACTGAGGCAGAGAGGAAGGTGAAGAAGCTGGGCCCACATTGCATGGGCAACAAAGTTAAGATTTTGACCTAAGGAATCAGACATTTATGAAATGTCTACTGTGTATCAGGAAATACAGATACAAAGATAAAAAAAACTAACTCCTCCTTGCTTCAAGGAGCTTATAGGTGTTGTATAATGGAGTTCAGGATTCAATTGAAGTTTAAGTCTAGACTCTATTGGGGAATAAATCTGTGACTTTGAGCAAGTCAGTTAACTCCTGGAAGTCTGTCTCTATCTGTTTAATTGAGATTATGATTGTCCTTATGTGACAATCAATTACCAAGCACTTATTAAATCACAGTGTTCTAGGTCCTGGGAATCTAAAGGCAAAAGTAAGACAGTCCCTATCCTTGGGTATTGGGGGGCACGCATTTTAATGGGGAGCTACAATACATTTAATTGCCCATCTGGTAAGTGATAGAACTGTGAATGGAGGTAATGGGGGGCGATTGCCATGGCTTTTGGAGGAGCAAGCCTCTTTACAGCTAACTCTTTTAGGGTGCTAAGTCCCTTTCAGAATCTAGCCTGCCAGCTAAGGTAGTATAGATGTGATGAATGTTCTAAGAGGTGAAAAGATTGAGGGAAGCAGGGAAGGGAGAGAAGAAATTAATACAGAGTTCAGATGGCAAGACACTCACCATGATGGTGTCTTAGTTGTCCTGGTGAATGGGATGTGAAATATCTTCTGAGACTGCTTAGATATGCAGAGGTTTAGGGGAACGTGAATCCACTCATCCACCAATCAGGAAAGTTTAATCTAGGTTAAAGTTCCAAAACTGATTGGATTGGATGGGGAGGGGGCAAGGAGATGGATCTCTGGAGGTTCAGATTCAGAGGGTCCCAACTCCTAGTAGAGAGAAAAGGAGCATTAGGCAGGGCAGATTGCCACCAGAAACCCCATGTTGATCATCTGCCCAGTAAAAAGGAATATTTTAATCTGGAGCAAAAAAAAATATTATGGGATATTTTTTCAATTCATCCTTAGTTGCCTTGCCTCACTGAAGGGCTGGAGAGCTGAACATCAAAACTCCTCCCAAAGCCTTCCTTTATAGAAGGCTCATGATCTTCCTGGCAGCTTCATTTTCTATCAGCAACTCTGTTTGGCTGCCACCTCAAGGAACCTTGTTTCCTCCTACCCCCCCTTGCAGAATAACTCAGTGGACACTGCCCTTTTTTTAGCTTCCTTCTGTGTAATGTCTTCCCCAGTTGAGCTCCTTGAGGGTAACAGAGTGTCTCTTTTGCTCATTTGTATCCTTAGAGCTTAGCATAATTCTTGGACATCGCAGACACTTAATAAATAAATGTTAATGAATTGGACAGGGAGACAGTGAAAACAAGAGTCCCACAAAGATCACAAATAGGGTCATAGGTCTAGAGCAGGAAGGGCCCTTGGGGACTATCTAGTCAAACCCATTCATCTTACAGAAAAGGAAACTGAGGCCTGGGGAGGGGAAAGGACTTGGCCAGAGTCACAATTGATGAGGTCCTGTATGGTGTGTGGAACAGAGAAACTAAAGAATTGATCCCTCAGGCAGGCAAGAAGAAGGCCCTGAGAGAGATCAGTACAGCCCCATGGTCTCACCCTCTGGGAAGGTGGTCCAATCTGAAATCCAAGTTATGTCAAATCCCTGAGATCCATCTTCTGTGGAGGTCTCGAGCAGTCTCACCTCACCATGCCTTGTCAGTCCTGTCCCTGAGGTTAAATTTTCCCTACAAAATCTACTTATGGGCCCTCCCATGGCTGCTACCTTCCTTTGGATCAGTCCACTATGGCAGGCAGTCTTCCTCCTGTTATCTTTCCCCCTCCCCGATGCCACATGGTCTCTACCCTAACTCCACTCTGCTTCCCAACCCCACTTCACCTCCTTACAGCTAACTAATTCTTTTAGGGGGCTAAGTCCCTGTCAGGATCTAGCCTGCTAGCTAATGGAGTACCCCAATCTCATGGGGTGCTCCCTTTCTACTGGATAATTGCGAGTTCCACTGAGGAACTTATCTTTCATATGTTCTTCCACTCCATTTCATGTTTATCATTCCCGTTGTCTACTGTATCCCTTCATTTTGTCTGTAACCCATTCCTCTAGATAAATCTACCATTTTGCCAAAGAGAATAGATGTGAAGCTTTCACATGACCAAACCCCAACTTTTGGTGCCTGTCATTACCTGGTGTCTACATCAACTACATCATGTTGGTGCTCAAAATACATCAACAGTGATAATGAGGATTAGAAGTATGAGTTGAACCTGATTACAGACAGTTTTCTTCTTGCTATATTATGCTGCTTCTAGGGAAGAATTAGTCCCAGCCCTTAAAAAAGTAAATGATAATAAAATTGTTTAAAACAGTTCTCATTTTCTAGTGTTTTAGGGTTTCTAAAAGTCTCAAGGAATTTCCCTTGTCATGAGGAGTTGGAGGGGGGGAAGGAAAGCTATAAGTAGGGGAGACTATGTCCAAGGGAGATAGCTGGGAGTATTTGAACCTCACAGGGACATCAAGCCAGCCTTCCCAGAGTATGGTGTCCCTTTCCCCTGGTCCATCTTTGTCCTAACCCCTTCAGGTCAAGGGAAGTTCTGTGAGCTCTTTAGAAATACTCAAATTCTAGACAAATGTCTAAACTACAGCTGTAAGGATGGAAATTGTGGGCAGGAAAAGGAAACGCCCACAACATGGAAGCACCCTGGGCCAAACCCCATTCATCATGGCTTAGAAGTACTTTGATCCAATGCAAAAGGTGAAGTAAAATGCTTTGGGATCATAAAGCATGCTAGCCATACACTCTGGGTTAGATTAGAGAGTTCTCACCCAGAAGAGCAGGGCCTTAGAAGTCCTGGGGGCATAGACATGGGACAAGGAAATATATTGGCAAGCCACTGGAGAAAGGCTCATCCCAACCATGTAGTGGTGGGCAAAGCAGGTCTCACAAAAACCCCTGAGCTTGAGCATTTTCCTTAATTTTCCTAAGTTGTTCTTAACACTGTGAGCCTGAGTTTCTGTCAATTTTGTCTATTTCTGAAATCTAGTTATTCTCAATCTTAGTGTTTTTAATTATTCCCTTAACACCCTGTGAGATACTGTGGCTTTCCCCTTTGCTCCCGCTCAGCAGCAGACTCATTTTCTTGAACTCCCCCACAAACCTTCTTTTCACCTTCTTATTATCTAGCAATTTTGGTCTTCATGCCGATGGACCTGATTTCCTTCCAGCATCCACTGAGTTGGTAATAACTGCTCATCACCGCTGAGCAGGCATTAGGAATGGCATCACTCAGGGAGGGCAAAAGAAATGAGAGAAATGCGGGATGTTCAGCAATCTGCGTTGTTGTTTTTTCCCATATTTGCCACCAGCTCACTTTCATTTCTATTTTTGCCTGCATTAGAGTTCAGAGCCCACTTTTCTCTTCTGGCATTCTGAATGTGGGGGCTGGTTTGGGGACATGGCAATCTGGTGTAGTAGAACTGGAGTCAAAGGAACCCATGTTTGAATCCCAGCTCTTCTACCAGCAACAGTATGACTTGAGCAAGTTGTTTTACAGTTTCATGCCTCAGTTTCCTCATTTGTAAAATGGGGGGCTCTGGAGTCAGAAGACTCGGGTTCAAAGCCTTTCCCTAATGATTATATTATCAATCATTAAATAATATCAGTAATATATTAATAATCATCTCAGTAATAGACATCAGAATCAATGATAATAATTATTATTATGAACCTTAGGCACTTTTTCTCCTTGGGCAGCCTCAGTTTCCTACTCTGTAAAATGAGATGGCTTCTGTGGTCCCTTCTAGCTCTAGATCTAGGATTTTGTGAATAGGTCTTCAGGTAAAGGAAGGAGAAGAGAGGGGAATAAGCATTTATATATCACCTACTATGTGGCAGGCACTGTACTTAGTGCTTTATGCAAATATCTCAACTGATCCTGACAACAACCCAGTAAGGTAGCTGGCATTATTATCCCTATTTTACAGTAGAGGAAACTGAGGCAAACTAAAGTTAAATGACTTGACTAGAGTTACAAAACTGAATTTGCACTCAGATCTGCCTGATTCTGGGCCCAGGAGTCTATTAACTGAAGAAACTAATTCAGGAAGGCCGCAGCAAAGCCAAGTGGAGGCCATTTCTGATTATTTTTGAGAATGAGCAGAGTTAGAGCCAATGATCTTGTAAGTTTTCATTTGCTCTTTTGGTTTGCCAGATACTAACATTTCACTTAGGAACTACCTAGATATCAAAAGAACAAGAAGACCTCTGTGGAGGATCTACAGAAAGCCTGAGACAAAGAATGGTTTAGGGTGAGAAGATCTGGAAGGAAGAGCTAGGATTTGACTGAAAAAAGATCATCAAGAATAAAACCCCAGCACTTAGCGCAGTATTTGGCACATCCCAAGTACTTAATAAACTCTCTACCAAAAACAAATTAGTAGACAGACAGATAAATAGATAAATGAACAAAATGAATGAGCAAAGGAATGAATGAAAAGCTATTGATAAAAAAAAAGGCGTCCATGAAATTAGGATATTCTTCAAATACTACGTACCTGGCAACATGTTGAGTGCTGGAACAGATACAAGAATGCTATCTTTATCATCCCCACCACCATCATCATCCCCATCCATAGCCCCTCAGTTCCCATCTAGTCCAACCTCATGGTTTGGCAGAGAAGTAACCTGAAGCCTGGGAAAGTAAAGCAATTTATCTCAAGCCACACAAAAACATAAAGCTAGAGCCAGAAGGGACCTCAATATGCATTTAGTCCAGTTTCTTCATTTTACAACTGAAGAAACCAAGACCCAGGGAATTATAAGGGCTTGCCCAAGGTGACATAGGTAATGAGTACCTGAAATAGGATTTAAACCCAGATCTTTTGATTGCACAGAAAGTGTTATTTTTTTTCATGGCATTACACTGCCTCCATAGAATATTTAGTTCCATCCCTTAAAGAGAAAATGCTAATAAAAAAAAGTTTAAAATAACTTTCATTTCCTAGAGTTTGAGAGTTTTAAGGAGTTCTTGCCACAATGCCCTAGTGTGATAAATAGCTCAAGGATCATTATGTCCATTTGACAAAAAAGAAAGCTGAGCCTCTGCTCAGAAAGCTAGTTGCCTGGGGATGCATAGTTATTGTCATGTGCACAACTCAAGGCCACATCTTCAGAATCTAAGCCCATTGCCATCTTCCTTTCATCCCATTGCCTTGCCGTTGTCAGGGGGTGGGGGGAGACCAGAAATATCTAACACAGGGGAGCAGCCAGGAGAATAAATCTAATCTCCATTCTATTTACATTTCACAGGCTTTGGGGCACTTTTCTTTGAAGGGAAAAGCTGCAAATCTTGGCCCCTTCTTCCTCTTCCTGTTTTTTCCCTCTGCATCTTCCCTCCAATGATCCGAGCTAGTTAGCTTGCATCTCTCTAGCTTTTGATAAAGTACTATTTATCAATCATAGCCTCACTTAGTAATTTATTATCTCATTTGGTCCTACCATCAATCTTCCAAAGACAGACAGATAAACATTATGCTTTCATTTGTACAGGTGAGGAAACTGAGACCCAGAAAAGCAAAACAACTTTTTCTAGGTTCCATACCAAGCAAGTGACAAAAATGAAGATGGGGACCAGCTTCCCTGGCCAGTAACCCATTCTATGCTCTGCACACTGCCATATGACCTCTCTCAGATAGGGCTCTATAGGAAACAGATCAGAACTACTTTCAGGTGGTGTTAGTTCTGCCACCTGAGCAGTCCAAATACTGACCAAAAAAAGGGTTTTCGGTAAATAAAGAAAAAAATCAATAAAAGAAACAAAAAACAAAAGCAGCTTATAAAAAGACACAAATGAGGCAATTCTGTTACTACCATGTAAAATTTAATATATACCTTTTGCAAACAACAGAAGTCCACAACTGCTTATGTAATCTTTTCTTGTGCTTTTTAGAGTGAATATTTCTATTTGCTGATGAGCATTAAGTTCAAAAAAAAGATAAAATAATAATTTTTGAAAAAGGTTCCCAGAACTAGACCTTGACAATTTCCACTCTGTATGGGGAAAAAAGCAATAATGATGTTGTGGCTTCCTAGGGTTCGAGGGGGATTGTAGCTATGCCCAGAAGTGCCCTGCCATTAAAGTCAGCTCTTCTTCATTCCCATTAAAATCAAAGAGTAAATACTTCCAAATGACGTGAGTTGACATCACTGCCACCAGCTCACACATTACAACATGGCCACTTCAAAAACACAAAACAAGCATGAGGAAACAGTTTACCTCCCTTTTATAAGAATACCCATGCGCTTAAAGCAAAGCAGTCTGTGCATTTATTACCTTTAGAGGAGAGTTTTTTTGGCTTTCTAATTTCCATTATGTAATGTAGCCATATTTGATTTTTTCTTTCCTGTTACATTTCTTAGCTTTCTCTTCTTAAATATGGATGGTGGATCACAAACAAGACTCCTGCCAGATGCAGACAGAGGAAATGTTGTCTCTTTCTACTCAGATCCCACCCCACTCAGCTTTCTCTCTGACTCCTAAGACTGATCACCACATAATCAGAAGATTTTTCGAGAGGCTCAGAAACTTGATCTGATGTGCTCACTGTTTCTGTTTGAAAAGCAAAATGAATAAGCTTGGAATATTTAGCCTGGGGAAGAGAAGGTTTGTAGGGGACACAAATGCTATCTTCAAGCCCCTACCTCTCTTCAAGGAGGCTTCTTCTGTGCAGCCTCAGAAAGCAGAAAGGGGAAGCAATGGGTAGAAGCCCCTCTTCATGATCATACTTAGGCTGATTTGTTTTTGTCTTTGTATGAATAGTACCTAGCATAATGTCTGCTGTGTGGCAGGTCCATAATAAGTGCTTCTTGATTTGATTGATGTTTCAAACTTATAGCAATTCAAAAATGCAATCTTGTATCTTATTTCCAAGAATCTATTGTTTTATCAGGGTGGAAAGAGGCCTGAGAATTCAGTATAACTTTCTTCTGAAGCAGTGACTCTAACAGTTCCCACAAATGGTCATTCATCCTCCACTTAGATATTTGTAATGATGGGGAATTCACCTTCTCAGAAAATTCATTTCATTTCTGAATAGTAATTAGCTGGACTCATGATCACCTGAGTTCAAATCCTGTCTGGGATATTTATCTGTGTGACCCTGGGGAAATTGCTTAATCTCTGTTTGCCTCAGTTTTCTCGTTTCTAAAATGGGCATGATAATAGTATCACAGGATTGTTGTGAAGAGAAGAGAAGGTAGTTATCTTCATCATCAGTTGATGCAAAGAGCTTTGCAAAGCTCAAAGTGAAACACGTAGATACGCTAGCTATTACCATTGAACAGGATTAGAGGGTCCTAGAATCAAAGATTCAGAGCTGACAGAGACCTCAGTCCCATCTAGGTTAACACTCATTTTACAGAAAACTGAGTAGCCTTCTTGAGGGAGGTGGGGGAGTGGGGAATGAAAGGGGGAAAAAAGAATAAAGTAGAAAAGGTACACAGCAGAGAAAACAAAAGAACGATTTACAAGGTAGTAATGAAATATAATGAATATAATTTCTTCTACTAATATGTATAATTTATTGAACTGGTAATTGTCATATACCCAAGCAAACATCAAGGAAGGTGGGTATATGTATGTATGTATGTATGTATGTATATATATATATATATATATATATGCATATATATATATGTGTGTGTGTGTGTGTGTGTGTGTGTGTGTGTGTGTGTATATACCCAACCTCCCTGACGTTCTGCTGGGCATATGCCAATGCTCTCTTTTGTTTCATTTTATTTTGTTTTGTATTCCTTTTCTGTTTTTTTTCTTATTCTATTTTTTAATCAAATAAAAAAGAAAAGGAAACAGGTATTCAAATGGAATTTTTACGGATAAGGAAATTGAGGTTCAACAAAATGATATGATTTGCCCAAGATGACACAGGTAATAAGTATCAGAAGCAAGATTTAACCCTAGCTCTTCTAAGTCAGAACTCTTTCCTCTGTATCCCTGAACTGAAACCAAGGAACTGTGAACCCTCAAAGATGGGGGAAGAAAATGCATTATCTTTTCTAGAAACTTAAATACAACCACTTTCTTTAACAGAGAACACAAAACTCATGAGCCAGCCTTGGAAAAGGAATTGTGATAGTGCTAAAAGGCTCTTTGGAAATCTATTGTCAAAGCAGAAACCGACCAAAGCGTTCTAATCTCTCCTTTCTGATATAGCTCAGTAATTGAATTTTTTCTCTCTCACTTTTATGGACTGACTGTAGAGCGTTGTCTACAAGGCTAGACTAACTGACAAAACACACACACACACACACACACACACACATATATGCACATAATAAAATCCATGAAACAAAAGATCCCCAATAATCAAGAAAACCCAGAGTCAGCTGTCTTCTCCAGGGATGTACCAAAGTCCTAATCCCAATATCTGATCAAGCAGCTCAGCTACACAGCTTTTGCACGGGAGAAAAAGAGAAAAATTGAAGCTGAATATGAATGAATGGAAAGTTGTCAGAATGATTTGTAGAGTCTTAGATGTACCACAAAAGCCTGAGATTGAATTTAGAGAGTAGAAGTTTGGGATAAATTGAGGAAAAATTGGAGAATATTCTTCCAGTTTCTAGGAAAGTGGCAAGATTAAGGTAGACTAACAAGACCCTAAAGAGGACTCAATGAAAATGATTTAATGAGAAGTTAAAGGCAAGTTGACAAGTCAAGACAAAGGGAAACAAATTTACTTGGTCAGCCTTAAGCAAAAGCATTGGTATGAATGAGAGGGAAGGCCAAATGGAGCAGCTAGATTGTAATGCAGTGAACAGAGAACCAGGCTGAGTAAGAAATACCAGAGTTCAGATCCAGCCTCAGATGTGTGTAAGCTGTGTGATCCTGGACAAATCACTTAATCCTGTTTACCTCAGTTTCCTAATCTGTCAAATAAGCTAGAGAAAAAAAAAAGGCAAATAACTCCAGTATCTCTGTAAAGAAAACCCCAAATGGAGTTACAGAAATTTAGATGTGACTGAAACAACTCAATAATAACAACAAATAGTGTTGGTTCCAGGGAGGAGAAGCATATGGGAATTTTGCTGTGAAGTTGAGAAACAGGAGTGTAGCTATTAAATTACTAAGAAGTGAAAACGTGCTTCAGAGGAGTAGATGGGAGGAGGGAGGTGTAAACACAAAGATGGGAATTTCTTAAAGCTAAAAATCTCCATTGGAATGGAAGGAAAGTTAATTTTCCAGTGATTTACATTGAATGTGTGAGGTTTGAATTTCTGCCACATCCTACTGAACTACACCCATGTTCCAAGGGTAGCTTGGATTTCTGCTCAGAAAACAGTGAAGAGACTTAGAGATTCAAGAGTTTCTCCACACTGCAGGTGATCAGGGACAAGGAAGTATTCCTAAAGAGAAATGGAAACAATGCTTCAATGGGAGGAGAAAAAAAATCTTCCTTATAGAGAAGCTGGCCTAGAGAAGAACTTCATACAATAAGCACAACAACAAATAGTAGCATTTATGTTGGACTTTGAAGTTTGCAAAATGCTTTACAAATATTACATAATTTGATCCTCACAATAACTCTGGAAGTCAGGTGCTATTATTTCCATTTTACAGATGAGAAGATTGAGACAAACAGGTTAAATGACTTGCCTGTTATCATTAAGTTAGTGTCCGAGGCAGGATTTGAACTCAGCTCACAGAAAAGGAGTGAGTGTATAGGTGAAGAAATAATAATAATAATAGCTAATAATAATAATGGCTCTTACTGAAGAGGAAAGAAACTAGCTGCTCTGGGGATGAAGTGACTGCTTATCTTCCAAAGAAGTTTATAGTAAAGACACAAAAGCTACTAAATAAGAGTTCCAGCTAGAAAGAAAGTAGCAATGAAAACATTTAACCTATATCAGATTGCTTAATGTCTTGATGACGGGGAAGGCGAGAGGAGAGAAGAAAAATCAGGAACACAAAGTTTTACCAAGGTAAATGTTGAAAACTATCTTTGCATGTAATTGAAAAAATAAAATACCATTAAAAAAAGAAAGAAAAAAAAGAAGCAATGGGGTAGTGATGGTTGCTAATTCCTTGCTCGGGGGGTAGAGTAAGGCAGCTATTGGTTACCCTGAAACCAGCAATAAAAATATCTATTCTGCTATCAGGATATGTATCCCAGAAGTAAAAAGAACCTTTCAAAATTAGTCAAAGTAGCTGACTCCAACCCCATTCAGAGATTTCAGAAATGATACCACCAGAAGGGACCTAAAAAGCATTGCCAATGATTACAAACACCTGGACAATCGAGACCTTAGGGGCACACATCCATTCTTTCCTGAAGGCAAGGAATTCAGAAGAGACAACTGACTTGGGAAGAGAACAACTGGTTTCAAAAATGGCGCCTGAGCACAAGATTTGGATCAATGTTTAAAATAGGAGAATGATAGTCTCCTAGCCAAGGATGGAGTATACCTTATAAAGATTGGTACAAATGGACTAGTAACAAGTACCTTATAAATTTCATGAAAAAGGCTTTAAACTAAGAAGTGAAGATTGGAGAGAAAATGGCTTATGCTAGATACCACACAGAGTAGCTACAAGAAAGGAAAAATAATAGTCAAGATATATTGATATTTTCCTGGAAATAAAATCCAAGAAAGAAGCCAATGGTAAAACATCCCTTAAAATACTAATAAAAATGCCCAAATTTTAAGCAAGGGGCAAAAGAAATGATAAATCCTAACAGAAAGAGGCAAACTTGACCTCAGAGATATCACTGAATCTTGATGGGATAGAACCTGTGACTAGGATATAGGTTCATAAGGTTCCATCTTATTCAAAAGAAAGAAGAGAGCTGAAATGAGGTGGGACTGGGATTGTATTATAATAGAAGGCAATATATTATAATATGGCAGATAATCATTTGAGGAAATTCAAGAGCCAAATGAAAGCATGATAGCATTTAGCTGAAGATCAAAATAGAGAGAAACAGAAGCAATTTTTTTTTCAGCAAAGTATTCAAACAGACCAACTAGACAGAAAGAAGAAATAGATGAGCAAGTCAGAAAAGAGATAAAGGACTGCTACAGAGGCATGTGATAATAGAGTTGAGGGATTTCAGTTAGCCAAACATCAGCTAAAGCTTGCTTTGTCTCCCAAAAGCAAAATGGTCAGTGGTTTGTTGACTAGTCTTGATGATGATGATCAAAAGGTAGCAAAAACCAGTGAGGGAAAATTTTAAATTGCATTTGAGTGTCACTAATGGGGAAGAACTAGCTGCTAGGGTGGAAATGATAGGAGTCTTCAGTGGGAAAGTGACCACTATCTACTAGATTTTGTTACTTGTGAAGTAAAGAAAAATCAAGCATATCCTGACATGCACTATGGATTTTTGGAAAGTCTTTTTAAAGTGATTTGGTGAAAGGATAAGTAGGGATTCTGCAGACTAATTTTAGAGGGGAAGTCAGCCCAGGAAGTATGTGAAACTCTCAAGAATGAAATTCTGAAGATAAAAAGGGAAACAATTAAGATTTGTCTACAGAGATTGATATGGATGCACATGGAATTCAGCTTTTGGGTCTTTAAAAAAAAATCTCCGGAAGACGGAAGCAAGGGTAGGTACCAGAAGATGAACAAAGAAGTGTGGCAGATTTCTGAAAAAATAATGTCAAGGATGCTGGAATTCAGAATGAGTGGAAATTGATGACAGGAGCTAAGGATAGCAGCAACCACAATGAAAGGAGAAGGGAGTCTCTTATCCCATATTTGGGAAAAGATGAAACTCTAAGGAGAGATGGGACCACTCTTTGGGGTGAATGCTATGATAAATGATAAAGCAAAAGCAGAGCTACTTAATTCTGAGGAAAATCGTCTTTTACTAGAAA
The DNA here is from genome assembly GCF_902635505.1 of Sarcophilus harrisii. Taxonomy (NCBI): domain Eukaryota; kingdom Metazoa; phylum Chordata; class Mammalia; order Dasyuromorphia; family Dasyuridae; genus Sarcophilus; species Sarcophilus harrisii. The sequence goes on from NC_045432.1 coordinate 28,433,650, forward strand.
CAATAGAAGAAAAATGGAAGAACGCGATAGGAAGAGAAGAAGAAAATACTGAGTTACCCCCAATGATACCCAAGCTATCTCACCCAGATGAATTACATCCCTCAGGTCCTACAGGAAATGTTAGCTATAAAGTCTGGATTCTATAAACTGGAAGAGAATGCAATCTTCAAACTACACAGAATTTCCTCAAAGTCTTAGAGCCATTTGAAATTTATCAAAGTTTAATATTTATTAACATTTAAAACTCATTAAACTATTTTTGTTCCTGCTTTTTAATTGTTTTTTAGTTGAGTCTGACTCTTCATGACACCATTTGGGGTTTTCTTGGCCAAGGAACTAGAGGGGTTTGTTATTTCTCTCTCCTGTACTATATAGCTTACAATTGTAATAAGACTTTGGGGACACTCTGTATAGGTGAGCGAGTTTGACTTTGATTCCTGGAAAAATTCTAAAATGGATCATTAAAAAGATGGTTAGAGACTTTATTACAAAAGAAAAGGTAATTTCAAAGAATTAGCAAGGCTTCATCAAGAATAGGTCATAGAACGATAACCTCATTTCCTTTTTTGAAAGTTTTAATTTAACTAGTAGAACAAGAGAATGCTATTTAGATATAATTTATTTGGTTTCTAGCAAACTATTTTTTACAACTCCTCTTTTTCTCATGGAAAATTTGGAGACACATTAACATAAGAGCTAGTCAGTAATACAATTATTACTGTCTATAACTCAATATTAATATTTTAAATACTTGTCTAAATAGAGATATAATATTTACATAAGTAAATATAAATAAAAGACTTACATTGATGTTAATATATAAATAAAATATTTATATTACATTGTAATACATGTATATATAAAACATTATACTATATAATATTGGAAATACTCTGGATATTTTCACTGGCTATGCCCTATACTTGAAATGCTTTTTCTCTTCATCTCTCCCTCTTGGCTTCCCTGATTTCCTTCAAATCCCAGCTAAAATTCCCCCTTCTATACGAAGCTGCCTCCAACCCCCCTTGATTTCTAATGCTTTTTCTCTGTTGATTATTTCCAATTAAACCTGCACATAATGTGTATGTACATAATTGCCATTTCTACTACTAGACAGAGTTCCTTGAGATGAGAACTGTCCTTTGCCTTTCTTTGTATCCACAGTACTTAGCACAGTGCCTGGTACATATTAAGCACTTAAAAAGTACCTATCGATTGACTGACAGATAGTCTCAGAACTGGTAGAATGACTGGATTCAAAAAGGTCAACATCATTGTCTCAGCGTCAACTTGGCAGAAGGTCTCTCCCCAATAGAGTGCTTCAGGAATTGTTTGTTTTTATGCTGTTTAACCTTTGTATAAATCATTTGGAGAAAGGGATTGATTTTATACTAATCAAAGTTGGGGATGATCCTAAACTGGGAGGGATAGCTAAGCCAATAAATGATAGAATCACAATCCAGAAAAATCTTGACAACCTATCCCATTGGATGAAGCTCTACTAAATTAAATTCATGAGGGATTAATGTAAGTCTTACCCTTGGGATCCAAAAATGAACCTCATACATAGAAGATGGGAGAGGCGTGGAGAAGCAGAAGTTGTTACAAAAAGATCCAGGGATGTTTAGTGGATTACCATGTCAATATGGCTCAGTGAAAAAACCCACATTTAGAAGATCGTGTTGAGATCTAGATCCACTATTTAAGAACATAGATAAGTGTCCAGAGGAGAGCAACCAAGACAGGGAAAAGATGTTTTTCCATGTCACGTGGGCTTCAGGTGAAGAAACTATAGCTATTTAGCTGGAAGAAGACATGATAGCTGTGTTCAAGTACCTGAAAAGCTGTCCTTGCTGAAGAGGAACAGATTTGCTCCATTAGGTTCCAGGGTGTCAGAACCAGGAACAATGGGATAATGCTGCAGAGAGACAGTTCCTCTGGGACTTGGGACAAACTTTTTAACCATTTGAGCTTCCCCAAAGTAGAATAGGTTGCCTTAGGAAGTAATGTATTCAGCCTCCTTGGAGGTCCTCCAAGCTGAGGCTGGAAGACCGTTTATCTGGTATGTTAGAATGGAAATTCCTTTTTTAGATGGATCCCAGATCCCTTCCAATTCTCCAGTTCTACAAGTTGGTGATTCTCCCATTTAAAAAAATAAATTGATTCAGTAACTCATTTAAATTAACTTTTTCTGATCATCGTTAATTCTGACACAAAAGAAGAACATGAAAAATTCCAGTTCCTCCCAGCACTCGTTCCAAGTTCTGATGTATTTATTGGCAAGGCTTTTCTTACTAACAGCTGCGATTGGCCAATCCGTATCAGAGGCCTTTTTCCCTTAAGGACTAGGAAATAATTATGCCTGAGAAATTCCAAGAACTGGGTTGGTCTTGTTGGAGAAAAAGGACCCCATCTATATTGTGAATCCCACACATAAAGGTCTCCTAGATTCCATTTGAGGGCTGGTTTTGTTAACCATATAGACCCCTCTGTTTCTACCCTAGCTTAGCGCAGCTCCTAGCATATCAAAAGCGCTTGCCATGTGCTTGTTGACTGACTAGTCAACCTTTCAGCAGCAGCAGACTTTTTGTGTTTATCTCAAGGGGAATAATCCTCTCCTTAGAAGATAGGAATCATTCCCTTTTATCTGCTTTGGGGCTTTCCTACCGATTACATTTCTTTTCTTGGGTGTGCATGTGGGAGCAGGTTGTCAGTATATGTTGTGCATCTATTTGGAGAACACGTACATAGATCCATACTCACCGGCACGCACCTTGTGTTATACTACCCTTGCCTTTCCTTGGGTACCTTTTCTCTTCAGGACCTGGTTGGCCACTTTGCTCACAACTAATATGCCCCCCCCAATATAAGCAACTCCTTTCTTATCCTTCTCATTTAAAGACAATGAATTTGCTACGCTTGGTGTCTATAAATAGAGATGGTAAATCTTAATTATACTTTCAGATTGCAGTGTCTGTTTCCAGCTGTGCATATGAATGTTTCTGATCAGGATGTATGTTCCAGTGTGTTTATTTTTAATCCCAAATTACATCCCTTACGAGCCAAGGGCCAAATGTGAAATGATTAACTTTTATTTACATGGACACGTGTCAAATGGGATTCTGGAGATGGGTCCTTGTGCCCTTTTTGATTAGCTCGGCAGGAGGTTTGCTGGGCCCCTTTTATGAAATCCAGGAGGTTGCCTTCTTAGTGGAGATGAAGCAGGGCCCTGGGCAATTCCTTGGTCTATAATTCATGTGGAAACGCTACATGAGATAGGGTGGTATAGGGAATAACACTTGGTTAAGAGTCAAAAGAATTGGGTTCGAGTCATGGCTTTGCATCAAGTAGCTGTGTGTCACATTTGCAGCAAGTCATTTCATTTCTCCGTGACTCAGTTTCCTCATCTGTAAAATCCATCCAATCAGCCTTGTGTCACCCATCTATCTCACTGGCTTCCTTTTCTGCCTTTGTTGAGCCAATTCTAGTAAGATAACAATAGGGTCTGGAAAGAATGAGAACTTGGTTTTCACCCCAGTCTGAAAGATCGAGTTCTTCAAATGGGATTCTCATCTTCTTAGAAGTTACAAAGGAATCAGTGTGGTTTAAGCAGAAGGAACATTGGATCTGGAGAGCAGACCTGACCTTGCCAAGAAGTCACTTCACTTCCCTCTGATCTCCACCTCCATTTGGGTTGAACTCAGCAGCCTTTGGGGGGGTCTCTTCCCAGTCTACCTCTCTCATCCTATGGGTGATCTTGGAAAGTCATTTCCCATTCCTGGGTCTTGGTTTCCTTCCATGTAAAATGCTTCATGGAGAGGATAGAGTAGATGGCCTCTAAGTCTAGCTTCTAGCTCTCCATCTATGAGGAAAACCATTTTTGCCTATGAAGTTGCCCAGCATATCACTGCTGTTGAGAATCCCCTATTTGTGGTAAGAGAGGGATCCTGACAACAGGTGCCATTTAATTGATCCAAAAGAGGAAGGGGGGGGGGAAACAAACCAGCCCATGATGCAGTTTTGAAGGGAAGAGAGGGCTTCAACCCCGCCCACGGGGAGTGATTTGCTGTGGAGAGCTTTTTCTTCCTGTTCTCTAAGTGGGCACCCACACAGGCTGCAGCCTCATCATTTCTCTTGGCTGAAGGAGCTGCCTCCCAGAGAAGTTAGACAATGCAGGCATTCAGCATTCACACTTTAGTGGCTTGCCTCAGACTCCTGTTGCCGCTCACGGAGACTCTTTGAATGGTTCGATTGAAGGCCAGATCCTCATTTTCAGAGTGGCAAAATGAAAGCTGGCCCCAGGGCCCGGAATGGCCAGGAAGCAAGGGCTATAAATGAATGAGTTAGCATGCAGGACACTGCTCACCTTCAACCAGTTCCACCCTCCATCTCAAAGCACAAGACCCTGGTTGTTCCCCAATACTCATCCTCACTTGGCATCAGCACCCTAACAGGGGCCACTGAACTGAATACTTTGGGCCAGGACATTTCTATTTTGATCCACAACTACTCATATTTTCCAGAGACTAGTGCATGTCCTTTGGGTGAAACCGTTCAGCATAATACAAAGGGTTGATCCAGTGTTCCTAGAAACCCAGACTGAGACCACAGTACTAACCATAAGTATTTCATCAGCACCCCAAGGGGAAGCTTTTCCTCTCTTTTCTCCTTTCTGTGCCCCATCCTTGAAAGGTACCAAGCTCCCAGATGGCTCATCAGATAAACTGGTTTGAATTAAGGATTTAATAGGGACCAATGCCATTATCGCTAATACTGATGCTACTAGTGCCTTCTTCCTGGTGGGTGAGGAGGTGAGCGAGAGTTCTGTTGAATCTCAGAGACCAACCTCCAAGAGGTACTAGTCATCTGGAAAGTCTTGAAAAGTGGGCCTGGCCATGTGACATCCAAAGATCAGTACAGAGAAAATTATCATTGGCAAGGCAGCCACAGCAACTCATAAAGACTGTTCACTAAGGCAGAGAAGAAGCCCCAGCCACATTTGTGATGATCATAAATCCCAACTCCAGAGGTAAAAAGGACCTCAGAGGCCATCTAAGTCCATCCTCCCTTTTCGTTTTATAGAAAAAGCAGTTGAGGCATTGGGTAATCTGTCCAAGTTCACACAGTAAGCATCAGGTAGTATTTGAACACAAGTCCTCTGACTCCTAAATCATTTCTACTCCATATTCTACTCCCTGTATAGATGTGTCAGCACACATACATATACATATACATATATGTATGCATCTAAAACTGACTAAATCAGACAATGTCGTTAAATGAAGGAATCCATTGATATTGTTGTCTGCCCTTCATTTTCAGAGGATTGATGACATCATGGGGTAGTGTTTTAATTCACATGAGTCAGATTTAAAAGAGATAAAATTACACAAAGTCATTCTGGGGGTCATTGAAGTCCAGCAGCAAGACAAAAGGCAAGACAACTGGTGATGGCCCAGAATGCGTTGAGTGACCTTGGCATCTTCAATCTAACCTGACTCTAAGCCAGAGCATCTGCTTTAGACTCCTTCATGACCACTGGAACAAAGTCTTCTCATCTACCCATTCTGCAAGGAGAAGACTTAACCATGCTTAGGGTACATATCCCCTGAACTCACCAACAAGTCTGAAGCTTGTTGGTCACCCTCACGTTGGTTGATGCCCATTTGTTGATGTGGTTTTGCTGGGATGTGGTCACTACACATGTTCCAGCTTCTTGGAGCCACAGGTAAGAGTTGGGTGAAAGGTATCCACCAAAGGTGGATGACCAGTGCTGAAAAGGACTTGGCAAGTCTTCACACCAGAGGTGCTAGCCCACACCCCATATAGCCCACACCCCATTAATATCCACACATTTACTAAAGCCCATGCCCTGTGCTGAGTGCTTATATGAAACAATACCTACAATCAAGAAGATTACCTTCAATCAGGAAAGACTGTTCCATTCTTAGTGGGGGAAAAAAAAATCAAGAAATTTTAACATTCACCAAATCACTGTTGGCTACCATTTGTGTCCTGCCTCTGAGATCGTGCATATAAATAGAGGGCTTTGCAAACATCTAAGTGTTATGGGAATATCATCCATGAGGAGTAGTCATACTACTGCTATCATTCATCTCCTCCTGACAGACTAGGGTACTTTACAGGAGTCTGATGTGATCAAATTAAAGATGGAATTATCGGGAGCAGATTGCCTCTGGAGCTACAGAGGGGAATATCAGGCTTCCCTGGGGGAGAATAAAGAGACCAGAAACACTAGATGAAAGATGGTACAATTATTGATCTGCCTTTTGAAGGGAGGCTATTTTAGTTTGGTTTGGTCTGATTTTTAATTCTTTAAGATTTCTTTTCTTGTTTTTTCTTTCTTTATTTCTTCTGGCTTCCTGAAGGTACCATTTTTGTTGAAGATAGAGGAACAATCCATTAGTACTCAGGAGAGACAGCTTCTCATTGGTTTTACCTTTGTAGATTGGAGTCTCTGCTATGTACAATTTTCCATGTGTGTGCGTACACACAATGCACATGCTTGTACAAGTACATGATATATCTAACAGAGGAGGAGCTATGCAAATAAGGTAGGTGTGAACATTAGTATTATATCATGCTCAATATAAAAGTACCTGGTAGAACAATACATAGAGCGCTGGGCCTGGAGTCAGGAAGACCTGAATTCTAATATGGGTTCAGAAACTTCTGGGTTATGGGTTAGGCAAGTCTATAACTTTTGCTTGCCTCAGTTTCTTCATCTACAAAATGGGGCTAATATTAGCACTTGCCTCTTGGGATTGTTGCAAGGATAAAATATCTGTTAAAAAGCATTTAGCATAGTGACTGGCACACAGTAAGTGCTCTATAAATGCTTGCTCTTTTCCCTAAGCTCATCTCCCCATATCTGATGAACCAAGACGGTCAGATCTATCTTTGAATAAAAAATGTCCCCACTGAAATCAAAATTGAGAAACAATCCATTCCAACTCTGGAATGGCAACCCTTTTTCAAGAAGATACCTTTCTGCTGAGGGACTTCCTACTGGAGAGGCTGCCAAGTTACACCACAGTCAAAGGGCAAAGTTCAGGAGATTACTCCAATGTGTATAAAAGGAGAACACATGTCTGTGGATGGAGGCTCAGCAAGACAGGTTACTGAAAATGTTGAGTGCCTTGGACATCAACGTACAATAAATCATTCTTGAGACCAAAATGTTCTGCTGGCATATGGTTCTTGGAAGAGGCAGCCGCAACATGTTAAGAAGGGACTACTTTCTCCCTCCAGCATTGTTCCTCAGAGTGAAAGACAGAGGGCACCTCAGAGCAGCCACATACCCACCTACCAGCATTATTTAGATCAGGCTTCCCCTGCTAACCAACGAGCTCTGGACTGTCAATTAATCAATCAACATATAGCTACTAAACTCCTCCACTGCATCAGGAACTGGGTTATATCCTGGTGATACAAAGATAAGAATAATACAATGCCTGCCCTCACGGGGCTTACGTTCTGCAATTAGCAATAATGTACAGACACAGAATTATATACCAAATAGGGGCAGCTAAGATGACATAGCTAGAAAAAGGGCCTTGGAGGCAGGAGGAGATGAGTTCAAATTTAGTCTCAGACACTTGTTAGGTGAGTGATCCTAGGCAAGGCACTTGATCTCTGCCTTGGTTTCCTCATCTGAAAAATAGAATCACAATAACATCTAACCCCCTACTGGGTTGTTTTGAGGATCAAATGAGATCATGTATATGGTAGTTTGCAAACATTAAAGTACTAAAGAAATGTTATCCACAGTACGTACACACACACACACACACACACACACACACACTCTGTGTCTCTCTCTCTCTGTCTCTCTCTCTCTCTCTAATACCACACAGTCTTCATTCAGACATCATGGAGAGATGGACTTTGGGCCTAAAGAAAGACATTAAAGAAGCCACTGGGAGCTGCAAACTGCTTTGGGAAATGATCCTATTAGTCTTTTCATGAGAAGCAATCTCTCTCATCAAGACATATCATAATACTTTGTCCATAGTAACCCAGAAATTAAAATCAATACTCACATGGAGGTAGTACAAAGATTTTACAGCAAAGGAAATTGAGGCTCCAAGAGTCTGGATCTCCTCCTTTGATATGTGTTCTAGGTGTCTGTGGCTTGATCGCCTCTCATAAGTTTTGAGGTACTTGAGAACCTCAACCTTGTTCTTGAGAACAAGGACTCTATCTTATTTATTTCCCCATACCCAGAACTCAACAAATAGATCTGTACTCCTTAATTGGGGAGGAATTTAATAAATGTCCCTTGAATTGCACTGAATTGGTTCTGCAATGGTGAAGGGGAACAAAGAGAGAGATGAGGGAAAGAAGGAGGGAGAGAGAAAGACAGACAGAGATGAGGGAGGGAGAGAGAGAGAGAGAGAGAGAGAGAGAGAGAGAGAGAGAAGGGGGGAGAAGAGAGGAAGGACAAAGATAAAGCCAGAACCATTCAGATCTTTAAAAAAAAAAAACAAAACAAAACAACTAGAGCATTGGTCCCATCCTCCAGATGAATACACAGAATATTATTCATTAATTAGGCTGTAATTGTAAAGTCCCCTTAGTTATCTAACAAATGTGTTAATTAGACCCTCTCTAAATTACAGTGATTACAATTTCCTTCCTTCAGTGACATGTTCTTGAGATTTCTATGGACGCTGACATCTGTCTTTGGCTCCCTTTGTGAAAAATGTGCTCAGGAAGAAGCAGCTAGATGGCTCCCCAGTGGCTGCCCAATGCCTGGCTTGACTTAGCTTCCCCGAATAGGTAGGATTGCTCCATGACCCCATCATTCTTTGTCGTGATGAGGCCCAGGTCAAGAAGAGTACTGTGGCTCCTATAGCTACAGATCCATCCAAAAAGCTTCCTCTGTATTCCTATTTTCAGAACTAGTTCACATAGCCCTAATTCCAGGCTCTACCAAACCCCCATTGGTAATGTGCTTTCCCCTTGAACCTCACATACAAATAATTCCTATTTAAGGTATATAAACCACTTCCTAACCAAATAAACAAACAAAAGGAAAAACTGTGAGGAAAGTAGTGCAATTTTTATTAGATCCATTTTAGAGATGAAGAAACTGAGTCCCCAAGAAGTTAAGTGACTTGCCCATGATCATCACATGGCGGGTAAGATTCAAACCTAGGAATCCAAACACAGCTCCAGAACTCAATCTACAAGCCTCCTTGCTGGCCACTCATCTCTCTGAAGAAATTATGATGCCACGCCATCTCTGGCACTTTTTTAGATACTTAATAATCAATGTTTGTTGGCTTAACTTGATTTATCGTGTATCCCCATTATCTGTTTGTCCTTCATCCCTTCAACTAGTTTGGGAGCTTCGTAAAGGCTGGGAAGTTGTCCTAAGTGAGTTAATATAGATTCCAGGATGAGCAAAGTGTCCTATACACAGCAGCACTTCGTACACAAAGAGAAAGATTGGTACAGTGGAAAGATCTGGGTCCAGTGATAACAATGACACAATCTAATCTTGAGCAAGTCTTTTCTTCTCTCTGGGTCTCAATTTTCTCTTCTGTAAAATGAGGAGATTGGATTGATGGCCTCTGAGTCCTCAGTCAGATCTAGATCTCAGATCCTCTAGGCAAGACTTTGGCCAGGTGACTTTGACTACCTGGGTCTCAGTTTCCTCCTCTGTAAAGTACAAGACTTGGACTAGATCTGTAGTGTCAAACACAAATAAAACCAGAGCTACTAAATCATACATAAGGATTCTTTTTTTTTTCCTACCACTTAAGGTCTTTTCTTTTTTTTTTTAAATGGTATTTTATTTTTCCAAATCCATGAAAAGATTGTTTTTAACATTCATTTTTGTCAGATTTCGTGTTCCAAATTTTTATCCCTCTCCTCCTTACTCCCCCCTCCCCAAGGCAGCAAGCAATCCGATATAGGTTAAATGTGTGCGATTCTTTTAAACATATTTCCATATTCGTCATCCATAACGATTCTTGCCAGCTGCGTACTGACTTAGAAAACCACATATTAACACGATCTCTGTTTCATCATCTTGTTATTTATTTTGTTAAATGTTTCCCAGTGCCATTTTGATCTGGTTCTAGTACTGGAAAGTATCGCTTGCTGGCCATGAGTTTGCCCCTTTGTTCTACATGGCCTCTGCTGAATTGAATTGAGTGAGATTTGATAACAGAAAAGTCTAACAAACAGATATCAAAAGGTAGCTTGGGGTTGGAGTGCCCTCCATATTAAAGGTCTTCAAGCAACATCAAAATGACCACTTGTGGATTAAAAGTCACTTTGCATTTTTCATCTCATTTTATTCTTAGGACAATCCTGAGAGATAAATTGTCTCCAGTTTACATGTGAGGAAAGTTGAGGCCTAAGCAGGACAAATGACTTCCCCAAGGTCACACAGCTGGGGAATGGCAAAATTAAGATCAGAATTCCATGGTTGACTCTAAGATAATATTTGCCTTTTCAGCCAGGTTCCTCTATCCCTTAATCCAAAGAAAAGGGATTTTCAGGCACTAAGCAAGGCTAAGAGGGAAGATATTTGGAGGCAATTTTTTGCACCATTTAGGTTCAAATGTGGCCTATGGATAAAGCTGGTTATACTTGGTCTTCTTGCCAGGGATTCTCTATAATTTTGAATGAATCACTCCCCTTCTCATTGCTCTGTTTTTACTACATTCACCCATACAGAAAGAGACAGTGAGAGTGAGAAAGAGAGAGTGAAACAGAGACACAGAGATAGAGAAAAACACAGAGACCAAGACACAGAGAGAGAAAAAGAGAGACAGAGACAAAAGGAGAGAAGAGAGAGAGGAGAAAAAGAAGAAGTAGAGAGACAGAGACAAAGAGAAGGGACAGGGGGAAAAGAGAAAGGGAGGGAGGAAAGGAGGGAGGGAGAGAGGGAGGGAGGGAGAGAGAGAGAGAGAGAGAGAGAGAGAGAGAGAGAGAGAGAGAGAGAGAGAGAGAGCACACACACATCTGATGCCTAGGATGCTCTGTTAAAAACTCTAGAAGAATTCCAGTAGACTTGGGATAGAAAGAGCCATCCTCATCCAGAGAGAGAACTATGGAGTCTGAATGTGTATTGCAGCATACTATTTTCACCGTTATGTTGTTCTTGTTTGTTTGCTTGTTTTGTTTTTCTTTCTCATGGTTTGGCCTGACTTTTCTTCCACACCATAACAAATATGGAATTATGTTTAAAATAACTGCATATATTTAGCCTATATCAGATTGCTTGCTGTCTTCAAGAGGGGGAAGGTAACAGAGGGAGGGAGAAAAAATTGGAACACAAAGTTTTACAACAATGAATGTTGAAAACTATTCTTATATGTATTTGGAAAAATAAAATACTATTGAAAAAAATGCTTACAACTTAAAAAAAAATAAAGATTCTAGAAGAGGGGCCCCCTTAAACTTCCCGGAATCCAATCCCCTCATTTCAAAGAGGAAACTACAGCCAGAAAAGCCAAGGGAATTTTTTAAGGTCATACCAACTATGCAGTAATAGAACTTGGAAAGTAAACCAACTCTTCTGACCCCTGTTGCAATGCTCTTTCCATTACACGTGCTGAACTGACAACTAATTCTAGATTCTTTCAGATGGAAGGGGCATTGAACAATCTGTGAAAATGGAGCCGCTGTGAGTGCCCCACAGGTCTGGACTGAAAATACTGTTTCTCCTTCTCTCCCCCTTGTGGGTGAGTTGGATCCCAGCTCCTCCACAGGCCTGATGAAGATTAATAAAACCAAGCTGGGCCTTTACCAGATAAAACACAACAGAGCATATGTGTGGCTTACAGCAATACACAGCTGACAGTTAATGGGATGGCCCAAAGCCAGAAGAAACCAGGAAGTCTGTTCTGCCCTGAAAATTGGGTTTCCTGTAGACGTACAAATGGAATTGCATTGATATCCACAGCACCATCGGAGTTCTCCTAGCAATGCTCAGCTGGGAGACTCCTCCACTGATGAGGGAAGGAGGTATACCATAGGTTTGGATCTCAACCCATCCCACAGGCAGGCAATGAATAAGAAGCAAAAACATTGGTCTAGCATGCTTCCCCTGCAGCAACATGGAGGTGACTTTGGTGTCAAAAGCCCTAGGTTCAACTTTCAGTTCTTTTTGGCCAGCTTGCTTCTCTCTTCTGAGCTCCTCAGCAGACTATTAGGAGGAAAGCAAGTTGTCAACCTTCAAGTGCTACAGGACGGGAACTCATTCTAACCATTTCTAGGCCATGTGTTCTTGACTTTGACTATCATCTTTCTCCACTTCCACACCAAAAGGAACCTTGGGCTCCTTCCCTAGAAATACCTGGGAGTCTCATCACTGAGCTTTTGCCTTATCTTTGCTACCTCTCCCATATGCCCCATGCAAATCTCCTTTCCAGTTTTCTTTTATGGGTTGTGTTCTCCATTAAAATATAAGTTCATTTAGGTATAAATCTCTAGCTTACTTTTGTAACTCCAGCACTTGGTATATTTCTTGGAATACAGTAAGCACTTCATATCTAGAGCTAGAAAATAACTCAGTTTCTGCTTAGTTCAACCCTTTCACTTTACAGGAAAAAAGAAACTGGAGGGACCAAGTGATCTGTCCAAGTTTGCACAAGGAATAAGCATCAGGGGTGGGATTTGAACTCGGGTCCTTGGACTCTAGCGCTCAGGCTCTTTGCACTCTTGCTATTTTGCCTTTCCTTCAATAGTGCTACGTGACTTATAAAACACTATCCTTACCAGAGCCAAGAATGGAAGATCAAGAAGGGATGGATGGGAGGATGAAACTGAAATTCATATACACAAGTGACTTTCCTAGAGCTACCTAGTTAGGAAGTGTCAGATTTCAAACCCATTTGAACAGACATTTCAGTGCTCTTTCCACCATTTCTATTTATTCAGTGCCTGAAATGCCCCCATTAGGATATCAAGTCTGTTGTAAGGCACTAAAGGTCCCTAATGAGATGGAAATTTATCTCATGGGGAGGTAAAGATATACGGCTATTATCTACTATGATGATGAATGAATGCATTTCTCAGGTTAGCTCTGGTTTGGATGGACAGAGGATAGAAAGAGCCTTAATGATGAACTTTTGTGCTTAGGGCAAAGGAGGCCACCAATCACGGAAGCTAATTCTACACTGCTGACAAATTGGCTATTGTTGAAAAGGGGATGTGGTAAAGGAAATAAAGAAGCAAGACTTTGGATAATGGCTCCAAAGGCCTTTACATTTTGGTGCCCTGGAATAAAATTCTACTTGCTCTAGTCTAGTTACAAAACATTTTAATGGTTAAGGGAGATAATAGGGAAAGTAACGAACCTGAGGAATTATGGAAGACATATTCTAGTTCATAGGAGAGAAGAAAGGGATTACAGCTAAGCAGCCAATTGTCAAAAAATGTGATGAGCACAGTGTGAGAGAAAAGGCCAGCAAGTTATCACAATCAAACTCCATCTCCCTGAGCAACTGTAGTGTAAAGACCACAACCTTGGGAATCCAGAATACTTGCTCCAAGTTCCAGCTCTGCGACTCACTGTGTAACCAAGAGCAAACGCCTTTTGAGAGAGGCTATGGATTCATGGATGCAGAATGAGATAAACACTCTCAGACATGGCCAGCGTGAGAATGTGTTTTGCTTGATTGCACGTATTTATTATGAGGGTTTGGTCTTCCTTTTTTCCAATCTGAGGGGCAGGGTGGGTGGGAGAGTGAGGAGGGATAAGGATGGAGCAGCCAAAAAGCAAAAACAAAAGAAAACGACAGAAAGAATCGGTGGTCATTGAAGCATCTTTTGAAAAATGCATAGAGGAGAACTGGAGAAAACAATCCAGGCCAGAAACAATCACAGACAAGCAGGGCAGCTTTGAAAGGTACATGGTGAATTTATTATGTGTTTACAAAGAGAAAGCAAGCTATACTGAATAGAGATTGGGAGTTTCAAACACAATCATTTTGTCTGTTCGACCATGTATATGGAAATGCTCATTTTATTTGGTGTTTGGAAAGTTCAGAATAAAAATTAAATTTCAAAAAAATTTAAGTGAAGGGTTTGAACTAGGTGTTCTCGAAGATCTCATTTATCCATCCTCTGTACAGCTGCCAATTGGAAATTCCTAAGGCACAACCCTTCTTTGTGTCAAGAAGCTCTTCCCCCACCCTCTTGTGCCCGGGACACCCTCCCTTCCCCAAGCCCTTTGAGATTCCTATATCCCTTCAAGGCTCAGTTTAAATGCCACCTACTACACAAGGCCTCCACAAAGCCGATGATACAGCTACACTGGCCTTCTTGCAATCTCTCATATTCCGGCATTTGCCCTGACTCTGTATCATTCCTAAAATGCAAGTCACTTAACCCTAATTGCTTCAGAAAAAAAAAAAATATATATATATATATATATGTTTTTATTTTCAAAATACATGCAAAAATAGCTTTCAACATTCATCCTTGCAAAATCTTGTGTTCCAAAATTTTTCTCCCTCCTTTCCCTGACACTCTCCCCTAGACAGCAAGTAATCCAATATATGTTAAACATCTGCAATTCTTCTATACATATTTCCACATTTATTATGCTGCATGAAAAATCAAAGCAAAAGGAGGAAAAATGAAAAAGAAAACAAAAAGCAAGGATTCAGCAACAAAAAAAGGGTGAAAATACTGTGCCTGGATCCACATTCAGTCCCCACAGTCCTCTCTCTGGATGCAGATGGCTCTCTTCAGCACAAATCTATTGGAATTGGCCGGAATCATCTCATTGTTGAGAAGAGCCCCATCCATCAGAATTGATCTTTCCATAATTTTTTTGTTGCTGTGTACAATGTTCTCACAGTTCTACTCACTTCACTTAGCATCAGTTCACGTAAGTCTCTCTCTCTGAATCACCATGCCAATCGTTCCTTACAGAACAATAATATTCCATAATATTCATATACCACAATTTATTCAGCCATTCTCCAATTAATGGGCACCCACTCAGTTTCCAGTTTCTGGCCACTACAAACAGGGCTGCCACAAACATTTTTGTACATATGGATCTCTTTCCCTCCTTTAAGATCTCTTTGAGACACAGCTGGATTAAAGGGTAAGCACAGTTTGACAACCCTTTGGGCACAGTTCCATATTGCTCTCCAGAATGGTTGGATCCATTCACAACTCCACCAACAATGTATTTTACTCCTAATTTTCTTGTCTTCCAACAAGAGTCAGCTCAAAACCTATCTTCTATAAGAATCCATTCCTGATCCAATCTTCTAATACCTTCCCTTCAAGATTAACTTCCATTTATACTGGATCAATCTTGTATCTACCCACATCTTGTCTCCCTTATTAGAATGTAAGCTCCTTGAGGGAAGGATTGTGCTTATCTTTCTTGGTATACCTGGTTCTTGGTATTGTGCCTGATGCATAGTGAGTGCTTAAGGAATATGTATTGACTGACTAGTGACCAGATCTACCCATGAGGAAGAATAGGGAAAAGGACTAGATCTGTGATTTAATTGATACAGGGAACTCCCAGGTGAGAAAACTCTTTCTATAAATACAGAGTGCAACTTATAGTCTTAGAGTGTTACTTCGACTCATGGACCTAGGACATTTAGAGATTACATAATTTTCCTAGGATCACAAAGCCAATATGCATTAGAGACAGAATTTGAACTCGGTCTCCCTTGCTAGCATTTAGATAGGGATTTCAAATCTTCAAGGCACTTTACAAATATGAGTTAGTTTGTCCTCACAACAACCCTGGGAGGGAGAGGCTATCCCCATTTTACAGATGAGGAAACTGAGGCAGAGGCTAATGGCCCACTATTAAATGTCTGTAAGGTACTTTACAAATATGACTTTGTTTGTCCTCACAACAACTCTGGGAGGGAGAGGTTATCCCCATCCTACAGATGAGGAAACTGAGATGGAGGCTAGTGGCCCACTAGTAAGTATCTGCGGTGGATTCAAACACAGGTTTTCCTGACTCCCAAGTCCATGTTCTATCCACTGCCCTCTCTAAGATTAATCTATCGCCAATGTAAAGGATCAATCAATCAGTAAGTATTTATTAAGCACCTATTATGGGCCAACAACTGTGCTAAGCACTGGGGATACAAAGAAAGGCCCTTCCCCTCAAGGACCTCACATCCTAATGGGGGAGACAACAGCAATATAGAAAAATAGAAATATGCAAGATACAGAGCAGACGGAGTGAGGCCTTCGGGGGGCTGGTCCTGGAAGCTGGGAAGCATTGTTTTAAGAGAAGAAAGAGCAGCATTTCTTTTCCCTAATAATGGTTTTCAGGGGGGTTCAGAGATTAGTTTTTTTGCCCTTGCAAAAGCTTCAAGTATACTCTCCCAAGCCATCCCCCAGCCTCTGGAAGTAAAGGGGACTGGCCATTTGGGACCAGGGCAAACCATGCTTGGCCATGATCCTGACCCCTCCCCTTTCAATTCCCTCTGTTGCAGTGTTCTGCCTCCCCCTAAACAGCCTCTTCCACTTGCATGTATATTCAAGCAAAGCCCCTAAATTTGTCGTGAATATCAAATAGCTCCGCAATGCAGCCTTCAATGGAGGAGCATAAATGGAATTTGTACATCGAGCAGAAGTTTCTAAAGGGGCACTGGAAGAAATCCAAGGAAATATATTATTTTTTCCAGCATAACAGTAAGAAGTCTAAAGCAATTCTCTTCACATTCTTTACATTTTCCCATGGGGAACTAACATGTTTTATTGAAATGGTGAAGCTCCAATAACTAACCAGTCACCAGGCCTCCCTTGCCCCAACAACAGAGCAAGCAGCAAACTCTGCAGAATCCCGAGGTGGAATTCTCCCGCTCCATGTTTAGGAATCCCTCTAGCAAAGCAAGCTGGACCAGGATGTCAGAGAAATGGCTGGAGAGATGATGGATAAATGGATGGATGGACAGACAGAACATTTATTAACCACTTTCTATGTTCCAGACAGCATACTAAGTCTTGGGATACCTATACAACCAAGCTAGACAGTCCTTGCCCTCAAGGACCTTAAATTATAATGAAGGAAGACAAAAAGAGATCTGAAAAATGAAATAAGAGATTTCCTTTGGATATGTGTTGGATTAAATGGCTGCAAAGATTCCTTCCAGTTCTCTTAGTGAAAAAATTCCCTCTGGAGATGCTATTCTGGAACTTAGAGTTGCAAGAAAGTTTTGGAAATTTTTTTTGACTAAGTAAAAGAGGCCATTTCTTACCTCAATTTTGAGCCAGCCTTGATCATTGATGGGTGTTACATCAGTCAAACTGAGACTTGGGAAAGTCCTTAGTTTAAAAAGGCCAAGGTCTCCCGCTGCATCCAGGGCCATCTCCAGTTCATCCTGATCTATCTCTGGCCACTGAACCCAGATGGCTCTGGAGAAAAAAAGTGAAGATCAAGTGATTGTAGGAAATGTTTATCCCCGGAGAGTCCAATCAGCCCAGTTCTAATCTTCTTAGTTCTGGAGCTAAGGGATGACATTTGGGAAAGGGAGGGAGAAGAAAGGTGGAGAAACTTTAATTTTAAAAAAATCCAGCTGGGATTTTTCCCCTAAGAATGCAAACCAAATAATCTGGAAGGGATCAAGAACTGTGAGTGCTTTCCTCAGAGCCTCTCCCCACACAGGGGACCAAAGAGCATTCTGAAGTATTGTACATCTTTAGGATTGATTACTGAACAGCCTTGGTAATACCACATTGAACAACCTGGAGGGAACAGAGAATCAGAAAAACATAGGGGTTCTCAGCTCCCTAAGTAAGACAGACAATTGTTTCTCACAGTTAGACTAGATCAGCTCAGGGGGCCACTGATTCAAGTGAATTCTAGAATTTAAAAAAAAAGGCTGATTTGCTATTCTCTATGAGAACCCCTTTCAAAACATAAAGCAATACCCAGCTACATGCTAGTACTAGAGAAGCAGAATGACAATACCTGGCCAATGTTCTCTGGGTAGGCTATGTAACAGGAGGTTGTGGTCCTTGAGTTCATTGTGGTGGAGTGAATAGAGTACTGAACTTGGAGATGGATAGGTCTGGATTCAAAAACTGCCTTTTAAATGTATTAGTTGTGTGACTTCGATCAAGTCATTTCACTTCTATGAGCCTCAGTTATTTCATTTGGCACTTTAACACGGTTTCTAAAGCTTTAATCTTACTCTTGACCAAGTTTTGTTCCATGGTCTCAGACTGAATCTTAAACTCGAAAAGAAAGTGAATCCTAACCAATTGCCATTGGACCCAGATGGCTGTGGGAAAAAAAAAAAAGTGAAGACCAAGTGATTCAATGATTCAGTCTTGCACTGAATCAATGACAGGAAGTAACATGGTAGGGGAAGAGCCAGGAAAGCTGGACCTTAACCCCAAGGCATTCACCTGAGAAGGCTTTGAGAAAGGACAAACAATGCAGTGCAGAGATGTAAATACAAACAAAACAGTACCTTTCCTTCAAGGAGCTTACATTCTAATGAGGGAAAAAACAAAGAAATCTGGAAAGTGGGATAAGAGATTTCTTTTGGATATGGGTTATATTAGATGGCTCCAAGATTCCTTCCAGTTCTCTAAATTCCCTCTAGAGATTCCAGGTATTGGAACCTATTCTGCAATTTAGGATTACAGGTAAGTTGCCTGGGACACCGAGTTTATCAGGTTTACCCTTCAGAGATTCCTCCCCAACACAACTGCTATCCCCATGCCTTTCTTCTTGACTTTTTCCTCTAACCTGTAGAATCATAAATGCCCAATGACCACCAGAAATCACTCCCAGAACTCCCTTCATCATGACACCCTCTGCTGATCTGTTGATTTCTCAGACAACTGGGTAAGGCTATAAGTTGAAGAATAGATGCCATTTTCTTTTTTTAAGCTTTTTATTTAAAAAAATATGCCTAGATAGTTTTCAACATTCACTCTTGCAAGACCTTGTTGTTTTTTTTCTCCCTTCCTTCAGCTTATCTACTTCCCTAGATGGCAAGTAATTCAATATATGTCAAACATGTGCAATTCTTGTATATACGTTTCCACAATTATCTTGCTGCACAAGAAAAATCAGATCAAAAAGGGAAAAAAATATAAAGAAAACAAAATGCAAGCAAACAACAACAAAAAGAGTGAAAATACTGTGTTGTGATCCACAATCCTCTCTCTGGGTGCAGATGGCTCTCTTCACTATAAGACCATTGGAACTGATCTGACAGATGCCCCCTTTCAATACAGAGAATGTGAAGCTTTGAGATTTTTAAACATTTTGTCCAAGATCATCTGGGCTGAGGTGGGATTTGAACCTAGGAATCCTGATCCAAAATCCAACACTCATCTTACTACTAGAAGCTACACAACTAGAGATAACCTCACCACAATCCTTAGTCCTCTTCCCATGCTTAATTAAGTAATCAGTTCATCAACAAGTATCTTTCACGAACCCACCGTGAGTCAGGAGCTGTACTAGATGCTGGAGATAGACAAAAAATGAGAATCCCTGCCTTAAGTAATTCACTTTTCTTGAGACTTATCTGCTAGTCCTTCAATCTCTACATCTACCAGCAAGCACTCCAAGGCTATTTTTTGATACTCCAAGATAACCCTGAAAAATTGGAAACAGCTTGTGGGATGCATGCAATTCTTTCTTTTTTTGTCCTCATTCTTATGATGTTCCAAATTGGTGACAATACCTGATGATGAAGGAATATATGGGGACCTCTCTTCTCTTTTTCCATCCTTGCTTGTTATCTCCTTCACTTCCATGGATTTAATCATCACCTCTATGCAGATGACTCTCAAATCTATGTATTTGACCCTAATTTCCCTGCTAAACTGGTATCCCATATCACTGATGTCTTGCTGGGGCTCTCCACCAAAACGTCCTGGAAGCATTTCAAACAACATATATGTGCAAGAGACGACCAAATGGGGATTATGATAACTATGGTTGTGAGCTTCAAATGAGATAATGTATGTAAAGAGCTCTGGGAACTTGAGGAGTGATGGAAGTGTCAGTTATTATCATTAGTCTTCCCTCTTCCAAGTTTCCTTATTTCCGATGAAAACATCTCTATCCTTCTGGTCACCCACGTTCACCTCACTTTTCTCCACAACTCTATGTCAGGCAAATAGGGTCCTTGTGTAACTCCACATGAACCACCTCCCTCCATCCTTTTTTTTCTTTAAGATTAGGTCTCCCTGTGTCACTCAGGCCAGAAGTACAGTAGCCACTCACGAGCTGACCCTATTTGCTGAGCTCTGATCTGATCCTTTCTTGTCCTTTACTCCTTAGGCAGTCCATATTGGTGCTGGATTCCATGGGGACACCCAGTCAGCTTAGTCCATAGTTGCTCAGAACTCCTTCATCCTCATTCTGATCAGAAACAGACTACAGATATGAGCCATCCTGCTTGGACCACCTCCAGGCGTTTTCACAGGCTGCCCCACTGTACTGTACTCATCCTTCAGTTTGTTAGTGCTCTGTCTCCCTTCTCCCGTCACATATGGCTTTCTATGTTTACATACATTCTTTGAATTCACACTGCATATTTCCATTGGGCTGAAACCAATTACCATATTTTACATAATTACAATATCAAATGGTACAAATTCGAATACATGTAACCACTTCAGGAGATTCATTATTCACTCAAATCAGGACCTACTCCTATGGTAGCCTTCCAGCAGAAGAAAGGCTCCTTGAGGGCAGGGAGTGTTTAGTTTTCTCTTTGTCTTCCAAGTGCCTAAAACTTGATGCCCTGAAGTATATACGTGTTTAATAAATGTTAATCTTTATTTTGATTGCTTGAAGCCACTCTGAGAGGCTATTGGCTATCTGAAAAAAGCAGTAAATTCCATTTGGAACAGTTTTCTTTGAGTAGAAGGTCGTGTTTATGTTGAAGTGAAATCTGTCTCACTTCCCACCGGGCCTGATTTTTCTCTTTAGGGCCAAATAGAACAAGTTTAATCTCTTTCCAACATGACAGCCCTTCAAATACTTGACAGCTGCCATCATGTCCCCCAGAAGTCAATCACTCAATCGAAAGTGTAAACTAGGTGCAAATTTTAATCAATTTAGCAAGACTGAAGTGCTTTGATCTTCTGAGGATTACAGCTGATACAACTGGAGAAATGTCTTGCAATTGGCTTAAACAACCAGTCACGCCTTTGGGCTTCCACAGACTACAACAAACGTTCAGATTACAAAAGATTACAAAAACTGAGTGGTTGAATTCAGGGGTGAAGGTCTCCTGAGGTGGAATTGCCTGGCCTCAGGTGATTTCCTTGTGGATTTTAAAAGGTCCAGAAAGCTAGAGTTGCCCCTAGATGTCAACGGAAAGGGAACAACAGTGGATGGCTGCAGGTTTAAATTGGGAGCTGAGGGCTTTGAACTGATGATCCTATAAATCCTAGCAGTGATATTTATAAGTTGTGACTTTAAGTATGTCCCTTCCCTTATTTCAGCCTCAGGTTCTTCATCTGTAAAATGGGATTAATGACACTTGCGCTCCCCACCTTCCCAAGGCTGCTGAAAGAAAAATAAGCATGAAAAAGCTACCAAAATGAGAGGTATCATTATCAGGAGTAATTATTTCTTCTTTTGAGAACAAATATGAGAATAGGGTGACTCAGATGGATTTGGGGAGTGAGAAGCAGCTCCCAAAAAGAGCAGCATTTTCCTCATGATTAATCTAGGAGGGCT
Source organism: Sarcophilus harrisii (assembly GCF_902635505.1). Lineage (NCBI taxonomy): Eukaryota > Metazoa > Chordata > Mammalia > Dasyuromorphia > Dasyuridae > Sarcophilus > Sarcophilus harrisii. The sequence continues at coordinate 28,455,347 of NC_045432.1, forward strand.
GCACTCCTTTTTTAAATAGCCCCTGGGAGTCTCTCATAAAATCTCCTCTTGCCAAGGATTACTAGGAGATCTCACCATGAATGATATGAGTGGTACTCTGGGCTCACTTTGCAACATCCCCACAGACGGTCCTAGGATGTGGCTCTCCTGAGAAGGCCCTGCACCCAATTCATGCTTTTCATAAATCTCAGCCGAGGAAAATGATGGATCCTTTCCCATTAATTAAGCCTAAATGGCACATTAAGAATGCAATGTGGTACCCATCTTTCTTATTTATGAGACATCAAAAGGCAAAAGAAATAAGTGAGAAGTATGAAATTAGAAAAATAGTTTTTCCATGAACTCGATTAGAAAGAAAACATTCTCAAAAAGAAGACTCAGGTTACCAAAACCATTTGGTATTGGCTAAGAAATAGACTAGTCCATCAATGGAATAGGTTAGATTCAAAGGACAAAACAGCCAATAACTTTAATAATCTAGTGTTTGACAAACCCAATGACACCAGTTTTGGGGATAAGAACTCACTATTTGACAAAAATTGCTGGGAAAATTGGAAATTAGTATGGCAAAAACCAGGAATTGACCCACACTTAACACCATACACCAAGATAAGGTCAAAATGGGTTCATGACCTAGGCATAAAGAATGAGATTATAAATAAATTGGAAGAGCATGGGATAGTTTAGCTCTCACACCTGTGGAAGAGGAAGGAATTTATGACCAAAGAAGAACTAGAGATCATTATTGATCACAAAATAGAAAATTTTGATTATATCAAATTGAAAAGTTGTTGTACAAACAAAACTAATACAGACAAGATTGGAAGGGAAGCAATAAACTGGAAAAACATTTTTACAGTTAAAGGTTCTGATAAAGGCCTCATTTCCAAAATATATAGAGAATTGACTCTAATTTATAAAAAAATCAAGCCATTCTCCAATTGATAAATGGTCAAAGGATATGAACGGACAATTCTCAGATGAAGAAATTGAAACTATTTCTAGCCATATGAAAAGATGCTCCAAGTCATTATTAATCAGAGAAATGCAAATTAAGACAACTCTGAGATACCACTACACACCTGTCAGATTGGCTAGAATGACGGGGAAAGATAACGCGTAATGTTGGAGGGGATGTGGGAAAACTGGGACACTGATACATTGTTGGTGGAATTGTGAACACATCCAGCCATTCTGGACAGCAATTTGAAACTATGCTCAAAAAGTTATCAAACTGTGCATATCCTTTGATCCAGCAGTGTCTCTACTGGGCTTATATCCCAAAGAGATCTTAAAGAAGGCAAAGGGACTTGTATGTGCAAGAATGTTTGTGGCAGCCCTCTTTGTAGTGGCTAGAAACTTGAAAGTGAATGGATGCCCATCAATTGGAGAATGGTTGGGTAAATTGTGGTATGTGAATGTTAGGGAATACTATTGTTCTGTAAGAAATGACCAGCAGGATGAATACAGAGAGGCTTGGAGAGACTTACATGAACTGATGCTGAGTGAAATGAGCAGAACCAGGAGATCATTATATACTTCAACAACGATACTTATGAGGACGTATTCTGATGGAAGTGGATTTCTTTGACAAAGAGAAGATCTAACTCAGTTCCAGTTGATCAGGGATGGACAGAAGCAGCTACACCCAAAGAAAGAATACTGGGAAATGAATGTAAACTGTTTGCATTTTTGTTTTTCTTCCCGGGTTATTTTTACCTTCTGAATCCAGTTCTTCCTGTGCAACAAGAGAACTGTTCGGTTCTGGACACATAGATTGTATCTAAGATATAGTGACATATTTAAAATGTATAGGACTGCTTGCCATCTGGGGGAAGGGGGTGGAGGGAGGGAGGGGAAAAGTCGGAACAGAAGTGAGTGCAAGGGATAATGTTGTAAAAAATACCCAGGCATGGGTTCTGTCAATAAAAAGTTATAATTATGAAAAAAGATGATGCAGAATATAATAGGGCTGAATGCATTCAAATGCTAGATACCCTGCTCATTGGACGTGACTGTAACTAGACTTCTTCCATTCTTGGAGCCTCAGTTTCACCTTTCTTGGCCTGGACCTGAAGAAATTCTGTAAGCTCCTAGAGACCCACTCACTCAAGGAGTCACTTTTCTTTTAAAATAGGAAGCCTCGGGACTTGGTTTGATGAAAGCTGGCAACACACACACACACACACACACACACACACACACCCTTGTCCTCATTCTTTTGGTGTCCAGTCACATAGGTGACCTGGGGGTTATGTGGGGAATCATTGGGTTCTCACAATCTAGAGCTCAAAGATACCTCAGAGGCCATTTAAATCTAACCCTCTTATTTGATAAAAGAGGGAACTGAGGCCCTGGAAAGTCAGGTGACTTCATTCTTATCCCTGTTCATCCACAGAGTCTTTACAGAGTATCCAACCAATCAGTAGACTGAAAACTTTCCTCTAGGTCTTGTTCCATTTGAGGAGGACTCACAGAATCAGTCTAGGCCACCCACTCCTCATTTTACTGGCAGAAACTAAAGCCCAAGAAGATCAAGTGATTTGCCCACGGTCACATAGGGTATAAAAATCAGAGACAGGATTTGAATCTAGGTCCTCTCATTCCCAGTCATTTATCTTCTCTACTGTATTGGTTTTTTTTTTTTTATTTTTTTTTCTTTTGAGGCAATTGGGGGTTACGTAGCTAGTTAAGTGTTAAATGTCTAAGCCTGAATGTGTACTCCAGTCTTCCCGACTCCAGAGTTGCTGCTCTGTCCACTAAAGCCATCAAGCTGCTCCATGTACCTTCTTTCTTCTCCCTTTCTTCCTTCCCCTGTCCCATCCCACCCTCACAATTGATTTTAAGGAAGATTTACGAGAGCACAGTATATTCATTCAGGGGGTGGGAATAGTATGTAATATCAAAAGGGTCAAGGCTGACAAGTCACAAAGGTTCTCCAGGGAACTTCACCCTGCCTTCTTGACTTCCTGCTTACTGTGCTACGGAGTCAGAGCATGGAAGACTTTGGGTCAGGAAAGTATCAGCTTCATCTGTACAGTATACACTTTTTGTTACAATAATTAGAACTGGAAATGCATAAGATGTACACAATTTCAACATATCTTAACCCAGTACATAATTAAACTGAGCCAACTCGCCACTCGATATAAGTTTGGTGGGAAAATCAAATGAAACTGTGTACTAAATATACAAGGGGCCATATAAATGTGACATTATCATCATAGTAAACTACATTTTCTTATATATGGCCAATCAGTTGTTTCTACCTCTGAGGTATCTCTTATAGATAATCCCTTGTTTTGACTTCCACTGCCACCACCCCAGGTCAGACCCTCATCACCTCTCACCTGGACTGGTGAAGTAGCCTAATTGGTCTCTGTGCCTCAAGTCTCTCTGCACACCATCCTCTGCTTAATTGTCAAAGTATGGGTCTAACCCCATTCTACTTCCCTGTTCAATACCTCCATTATAAACTCTTCTATTGGGCATTTCACAATTCAGCCATCAGATCTTTTCAGCCTTATCGTAGATTAACCCTCCTCATACAGCTAAGTGGTATCATGAATAAAAAGCTATACCTGAAGCAAGGAAGATCCGAATTCAAATCTCATTTCATTCCCATACTACCTGTGTGATCCTGGGTAAGTCATTTAGCCTCTTACTGCTTCATTGTCCTCCTATGTAAAATGGAGATAATAGTAGCACCTACCCCCTCCCCAGGGTTGTTGCAAGGATCAAATGAGACACTATTTATAAAGTGATTTGCCAACCTTAAAGTATTATAGAAAGACTAGGTACTATTATTCATGTACACTGTGACCTCAACTTGTCTTCTTTCAATTCCTTATACACATCTCTTCATCTCCTGTTGCAGAGCCATTGCATGGATGTCTGCCATGTCTGGACTGCACTTCCTTCCCACTTCTGCCTCTTATGATTTCTGGTTTCCTTCAAGTTTTAGCTCAAGAATCTACTTTCTTCTTTATAGTATTTTATTTTCCAAATATATGCCGAGATATTTTCCAAATTCACCTTTGCAAAACCTTGTGCTCCAAATTTTTCTCCCTTCCTCCATTCCATAAGATAGTAAGCAATCTGATATAGGTTTACCTTGTGCACTTCTTCTAAAAATATTTCCATATTCATCAATATTATGCAAGAAAAATCAAATGAAAGGGGAAAAAAGAAAAGAAAACAAAAACAAGCAAATAAACGACAACAACAAAAAAGGTGCAATTGCTATGTTGTCATCCACCCTCAGTTCCCACAGTCCTCCCTCTGGGTGTAGATGGCTCTCTTCATCACAAGATCATTGGAACTGGCCTGAATCATCTCACTGTTGAAAAGAGTCATGTCCATCAGAATTGATGATTGGATAGTCTTGTTGTTGCCATGTACAATGTTCTCTTGGTTCTATACTCACTTCACTCAGTGTCAGTTCATGTCAGTCTTTCCAAGTCTTTTTGAAATCATCCTACTGATCATTTCTTGTAGAATAATAATATTCCATTACAAAAAAATTCACTTTCTAATCCCAAAGTGACTAATGTCTCCCTGTCCATAGTTATCTTGTATCTCATTGGCATAATCTTTTATCTTTGTATTCCTGATCCCTAACACAGAGCTAACAGAGCCAATGCTTAAGAAATGGTTACTGATTGAACAATACACACTACAAGAAAGAATGTTAATAAAATACTTGAATGAATCCTTAATTCGGGTTGTCCATTATCAGGGTAACTTGTATCTTATTCACCCCTTGTCATCCTATATAATCCTGTTCATCTATAGATTCTCCACAGAGAATCAAGGCTGTGTTCCACTTGGGAGTTATCAATGAAGCTGTTCCTTCTTACCACATGACCAACCCACCTCCTTTTCCAAAGAGCCCTTCTGCACAACTTGTTGTTTTTAGATCACCCATGGAAATGTATTGTAACCTCCTTGTATACTCCATGTGTCTTTCCATTGTCTTTTAGGTCTCCCATGATTTTGATTCCTTAGAACTATGAGTAATCAAAAATTCACTACAATAAAGCACAAATGAAAGGTTTTATGTTCAAGAGAGAACTGTACCACAGATTTGGGGATTTTGAAAAATAGTTTTCAGTCTTCCAAAGGCAATACAGCTCATTCTCTTTCTCCTGTTCAAATATGAGACCACCCCATCGTCCATCCACCTATATCAACTATCCCAGCTATATGAGAGGCAGCATGGCATGATGGATAAAGAACTGTCCTCAAAACCAATAGTCCTGTATTCTAGATCACTTCTAATAAATAATGGATGTGTAATCTGGGGTAAATCATTTAATTTTTCGAGTAGGCTGGGAAGCTTTCTAAATCGATAAACTTGCAGAGGTGTTAATATGCCTTAACAAAGGGAATCTCCTCTCTTGGACATAGCCCCATGCCAATGAAATCACAGATCCGGTGTCTATCCTTTTTTTTCCTCTATAAATTCAATATACTAGCCATCCTACTTCATGTTACAAGCTGGACAAGAAACACTTTAATCCATTTAGTTTTCCCAGTGTGAATTGACAGACTGGTTTCTTTGTGAGTATTTATAGTCTCGTGAAGATGACCCAGAATGCTGTCCTCACAACATCATCTGAAAACAAGAGCCTCTAGAAGATCTCACAGTTCCTCTTCCATTCACAAGATCTATTCCATGACAAACTATGGAGGCCGTACTTCTCCCTGTTTCATGCCTTGCTTGATCGTACAGAATAGAATCTTTGTGGTTACATTTATCAAGGAATCTCGCATAATCAGAAAGTCTACACAAGATTTCTTTTTGGAAGAGAGCCTTGTAGTTTGCTATACTAAGTCCTTTTACAAAACAATACATGCAATTATGTTTTTTTTACCTTTCAGTCAACTGTGACTATGAAGATGTGGTCAGCTGTAAGCAACCATTGGTAAAAGATTACCTGCTTCCTTCTCTATTCCTTTAAGGATACCCTTGATAGACATGTAGGTCATATTTAAAACAATTTTATCAATATTTAGCTTGCCAATTATTGATGGTCACTTGGGTGCCATTTTGGTGCTATTAATATCATCCATAACTTTTTTCCATCTCTTTCCTATCTTCTAAAGCCAGCTCTCATGCTTTGACATCTGTGACACCAACAGCATTGATTTACTTGGGATGTATTTTGTCTGGTTCTGCCATTCTTCTTGACTTTAATAGTATGACTGCACAGAGACAGCAGATTTTGCTATGACTTCCACAACAAGAACCAATCATTTTGTAGTCAGTTTCATTTTTGGGAGGCCGTTTGATGCTTGTCATGTCCAAAGCGAACCTGTACTATAGTTTCCAACATATTTTTCGCCATCCTCCTTGATGTTCATCTTCACAGTCAAGTCATCAAGTGTCAAAGTATACATTTGGAGCATCTTGTCAAGTTTTCCACAGAATTTCTCTACCTCTAAATCCTCTGCAGGATTTGCTGCTGTAGAAGCTGTGATCATGTTAACATTGGTTTTCTTGCTCGAGTTTACCATGAACACGACAAAATGAGATGACCAAGCGTCCCATGAAACAAGGGCTTCGGTAGCTTATGGACAACATGATAAATCGACTATCATCTCATTTATTCTGCTCTCCAAAAACAACTTCTGCTTCCCTTCATTGAGCTACCACTTACTTCTGTCTTCTGATTTGGTCTGTTATGAGACTGAGTATTTGTGTGATTCAGTTCTTTTATAAGTTTGCCAATTCTTTGATCACTGGACAAAGATTTCACATTTAGAATAGCTATGATTAAGTTAATGTTTACTATCTAAAAGGCAATTCTTAGCACCATCTGCCCCTGCCTTTCTATCACTCTACCACAATAAGCATAGAAAAAGGAGGGGGCTACACAGGACTCAGGGCATTTTATGTTTTTCTTTGTTAAAACTTTCATGATAACCCTTTAATTTATTATTGGCCAACATAGTGGCCTGTAGTCAGGAAGACTCGTCTTCCTGAGTTCAAATCTAACCTCAGACATTTGCTAGCTGTGTGGCCCTAGACAAGTCACATAATCCTGTTTGTCCCAGTTTTCCTTATCTGCAAAATCAACTGGAGAAGAAATTGGCAGACTATTCTAGTATCTCTGCCAAGAAAAGCCCAAATGGGGTCACAAAGAACCGAAGATGACTGAAAACAACTAAACAACAAAGCCTAGTGGTCATAAGCCTCTCCATGTTGGTTCTCAAAAGTAGAATAATATCACCAGGATCATATGCAGAGCCTTTCCAGAATATTAGAAACTCCCAAAGCTTGGAATACATTGGAATAGTCTTCAGGAGCCCTATGTTCCTTCTATGCCACGATGAGTCATCAGAATAGAGATTTGTGGATTCCTTTTTTACAAAAATAATGAGAAAATGACAAGTCCTCAAACTATTTTTAAGATTTCTTTTAACTCTGTGACCTTGAACAAATCACTGCCTTATGTTCCTCCATTTGCTTCTTGATAAAATGGTGTATGTTGAGGAAAATGGTGCAGAGCATGCTCTAAAGTCTTTCAGCTTTAGGATTCTATTCTATTCTAATGCTGTCTGTCTAATGGCTAAGAACACCAATCGGTTTTATTTCAAGGCACCTCTCTGAAAGTCAAAGTAGCCATTAATGTCAGATTTCCATAGATGAACTGATCAAAGATTAATTTATTCTTAAGGAATTCCATAATACTTGGGTTTTGAGGCAAAGGCCAACATGATATTTAAAAGGTCCTGTCCTCGCTGAAAAAGTGACAGCTGGGTAAATCTCTTCCTTTACTAATATTTAGACAGCGGTGTTTGTCTTTTGTTTCATGGCTTGGTTTTCAGTGGACTTTGGAGAAGTGATTTTGGTAGAGAAAATGAACAACCATAGTTTATTTGGTTTCCAACTAGATTTTCTTTCTTTCTTTTTTTTTTTTAATACATATTGGATCAAAAAACAAATGCTTTTTCAAGAAAATCATTGGCTTATGAGCACACAAACTGGACTTGGAGACAGAAGAACTGGGTTATAATTTCAAGTGTATTGCCAAGCATCTCTAGAGTTTTATGAGATTTAACCACTCTGCATCTGTTTCCTTTTCTTCAAAATGAAAGGATGGGCTTAGATCAAGGATTCTTAACCTGAGGCTAATCTGTCAAGGAGGTCCAAGACACAAAAAAGGTTAAGAATCTCTGGTCTAGACAATCTCGAAATCCTAATTATACCTTCAAATATGGGGAGGTATGCATATATATGTATATGACCCTACCTTAACTGTCCACTAATTAATGCTGAACAGTGATCAGCACTGATCGACTATACTCATATTCCCAACTCAGTGCTATTTTTCTAAGTTTGTAGCATTTTTGCCTTGAAATGAAAAGGAGGATTGGTTAGGTTTTTCTCCTCATTTTAATTCCTACATTTGATGGCAGACACTTCTCCTAATGAGTGATTCTGCGATAAATCAGCATCCACACTAGGGAGGGAAAAGGATGGAGAGAGCCCACAAAGAAGACTGATTGAAGGATATGCTTTATGGTTGCCTGAGGCCTTAGAAAGGCTGGGGACAGCACAAGCCTGAGATCTGAGTAGGTGGGGTCTAAACAGTAGGGGATAGTAGCTCTAAAAATGGCTTCCCAGCTTTCCCTTTCGGCACAGAAAACAGTTGTATTTCTTACTTATATTGGTCAGTTGCCTTTACTTCCAAGGGCTTCTGGGGCAGTGATTGGTGGGGGATTCTACTCCCTACTCTACTCTTTGGGTCATTTGAGCATTGCAATTGATTGATAGATCAAAAGATGAAAAAAGGGGAAAAAAGAGGTGGGTCTGATTCACTGAGGGCTAATTATGGATCTCAAAAATCCCATCAAGGCCTAGAGTCAAGCCTTCTTATAGAGATGGAAGGCTTGGCTCTAGGCCTTGATGGGATTTTTGGAAACTCCCTGGGCAAGTTGTCATGAAGTTATACAAAGAATAAGAGGACAAAAATTTATTCATGGTCTGAACTTCTCATTTAACCCTCAAGTCTCCTGTGAACCAGTTTCTTTGGACTGCAAAGCATGCTATATAATGCAGCAAAAAGCTTAATATTCATTCAAAGCCTTCTGATCACTACTCCATATATATATATATATATATATATATAGTGGGCTGTCCTGCATCCATAACCTAGGCCAACAGGCAATTGCCTAGTGTTAGAAAAAGCTCTGCTCCATAAATCTTTTATCTTATTTGATCTGGTATATAGTCTCCTTCTTTGGGATTTAATACAAATTAAAAATAAATTCCCAGGTATAAATTCCATAGTTCTCTCACTCAATTTTAACTGTTAAAATTAAGCCTTGCTTCACTGTGAAGTTAAACCATGGTTTTACTTTAGCATGAGCAACCTTGCTCAAGAAAAGGATCCTATCCAAGGAGACAAGGACTGGGTATGGCATTTCACTGAGAGTCCATAGTGATATTGGGCATAGCTGGGGGCTAGAAATCTCAAGCCCGAGAGGGAAAACACTAAAAAAATATAAAAAGGACTCCAAAAATCCACCATCCCAATTTTGAAAGGACTAGCCTTGTTCCTCTCTCTACAATCTCCCCTCTGCTCAATTCAGTCAAATGGGACCAATTATGTACTGACTCACTCCTGACCCTAACTAAGGGACCAATTTGATTCAGGGAATTGTATGATATCTTAGGTCCCTTCCAGCTCTCATCTTCCACACTATGATTATAATTTGTAAAGTTATAAATGAAGTCAGTAGGAACCCAATTTTCCTCTCTACGCAGCAGGTAATAGAAGACAGAAAATTGCCCAATCTCCCCTTCGCTTTGTGTCGTAAAGATATCATAATCAAAGACAGAAAGCTAGCTGATATCTGCAATGAGGAAAGTACAATTAGTTAATCCGGGAAGGTCCTTTTTTACATTTTTTGTCAGTGGTAATCATCTGTTTAATGTTTTATGCCCTCATTAAAATCACAAATAAATGGTCATGGTGTTTGAATTCCCATAAGGATCCCACCTGATGTCCACAAAAAAGTTTGCTGTTCCTGCCATCTATAATCAATAATAGCCATAAAAAGCATAGAATAGGCAGTGAGTTGCAAGGAACTTGAAATACCCACCTATACAAAATAGCCTCTGCTTTTTGGCCTGAAATTGTACCATTAGGCATTCATTTCTTTAGATTTTTTATGAGTTTTTTGATTTTCAAGTGTTCCCCTATTAAATGTAAATACCCCAGTAGTACAAATAATGCCTCAATTAAGCCTTCATCGGGTATCACCACTTTGAGTACCATATTATGGGGTATGGGTACAGGATAGGACAGAAGGACATTCGAAAGAAGGGATAAAGGGTGCCAAGAACAAACTTCACTGGCCCTTCTTGCTAGCAAAGAAAAGCATCTTCCTTTACCTCCCAGATAATTTCTTCATAGCATTTTAGAGTTCTCAAGACATCTTACGATGCAAGGCATACCATACGATATATAGTCCAATTATTTTCACTCTCATTTTACAAAGGGGGAAACTGAGATTAACAGTTTAAAGTCTTACATTTGTCAACAATGTCAACATCACAAAAGACCTGTGAGTTTTATTGAGTTCTAAGTCTAATAAGTCAGTAGTGGAACATGATGCTACAGCCTCCAACTCCAACCAGTGCTCCAATTCCTTCCTTAAGGCCCTGTGCTACCGATTCCTGAATGTTCACTATATCTAGCTCAGATTTAGGCCCCTCTTGCTGCCTCTACTGAGACATCTTCATGTCCTTTTGACAAGGGCACACTCTCCCCCTCCCTTGGTACTGGTCCCCTTTCCCATCTCTGCCTTTGACAACAGTAATCAAATCAACACTACCATTCCTGGAAAGGATGTGTCAATCCATTACTTTATGACTCCACTCACCAACTCTGATTTTCTAGTCCATAACACTGTCAACCTGGCAACCATTCCTCTCTATGTGTTGTCTTCCCCTATTAGAACTGTAAAGGTGGGACAGAAGATCAAATCAATCAATTCACCCCACCTCCCACTTAAACTAAGTGATAAGATGCCCAATCAATCAATCTCCATCTCAATCATGGGCTTTAAACTAAATACTAAAAATACTTGGAACTAGAATGATGTTAGACAGAAAGAAAGGTTTGGATAGGCCAAGGAAACTTAGTCATATTCCAGGGATTTTCTACAAATTGTCAAGCTAGTTTAAAGATTGGCCTCTGGAAGTGGTTAGAGCAAGCATGGCTTTCCAGTAAAAAAAACGTGGAGGAAGAACATGTTGGGTGAGTGAAGGCAGAAAAAAGGGGAGAGCTTCAGCTTTGACCAGGTCCTTTCTAACTCTCTACTTTGTCCAGAGGGGGACCTTGCAAGTTTTGAAGGAGCCAGAGGATATTGTACTTCCCATCTTATCATCAGCATCCTAGGGGAATGCTCAGGTCAGCTGATAAAAATGTCTGTATTGGGAACGAAGGACACAGAACATAGATTCATGGAACCCAGCATATAAATGTTCAAAGAACATAGATTCATGGAACCCAGCAAATAAATGATCACTCATGCTTAAGGATAAAATGCTCCAGCAAGCATATGCTCTAAGTGTAAGCCCACTTTCCATAAGATTTTTGTGTATTTATGGAAGAAAACATCACAGATTTGGGGGAGGATATTTTATCTCAACTACTCTTACCATATCACCTTAGTTAAGAGCCCTAGAAAGGGGTATTCCTTTTTATTTTTTAGAAAAAAAAAGTTGCTATAGACTACCTGATATAATTGTTTCTCAACTGTTCATATTAGAGAGGACACTCTGATAGGGCTCAAATTAATGGCATTAGAGAATCACCCCAACTCCTTAGCAATACCCTTCAAACTTGAGAGTGGAAATTAGGATAGAGGTCCTCGGACCACATATGACGTAAACTCAAAACCATACAGCAATATAATCACAAAAGCTGGACAGGGCCTTAGAAGCCAGCTAGTTGTCTAATGCCCTAGTTTTCTAGAGGAAGAAACTGAGATGAGAGATGAACTGATTGATCTAAGTTCACACCTATGTGTGATCAGATCACATCAGGATCAGAGATCTTGACATGGAAAAGACGTCAGAAACCGAGTCTGACTCCCTCATTTTACAATTTAGGAAACAGGCCCCAGAGGGGTTAAGTGACTTATTTACCATTACATGGCATTTAGACCCACATCCTTAGACCTCAAAGGCAGTGCTCTTTCCACTATATTATACTGTTTCTCCTGTTGAAATAAGTTGCATCAGCAGAGAATCAAATCTAGGTCTTCCTTATAGGTGGCAAGAATTCTAGCACTGAAGTATTTTGCTCACTTTTAATGGGGCTACAGAACGTAAGGTCCAGCACATCAGAATTAAGTGAGCTCTGTGGGGGCTTGACATAGGATGAAAAGATTTGGAGCTCTATTAGGGCAGGGTAATGCTTTGTTATAGTGAGGGCCCAGTTAAGATTCTGTTACTGTTAATTTGTAGTAGATCCAATTAGCACAGTTCCATGATTTTCTCCATATCTGTTCAGCAGCTGAGAAACAGGAGCAAAAGAAATCATCGGAATAACTCAGGGTTGGGGTTTGTCAGGATATGTGACAGAGAGGTAAGAGTAGAGGATAAAGCAAGATGGTTCAACAAGGAGTCATAGGGTTGATGGCCTGACAATAAAGTGAGAAATAGGACAATGCATTTTATGGCGAGGCTGAAAAACAGAGTGAAAGCTATCATTATAAAAATTACAATTAGAGAAAAGAGATCAAATTTTATTCAAATAAGAATGGAACATTTGTGGGTTATGGCAAGACCAAGGGTATGACCATCTCTGTGTATAGCTGAAGAGGAATGGAAGAGGATGGTCACAAGTGAGAAGATTGAGGCACATAGAAGTTAGAATATTTAAGGTATAATCAATATATATGTTGAATCTCCCTAGTATGAGAGCAGAAAATGTGGTAGAGACATTTACTGTAGGCAATGCACTGAGCTCATTGAAGAAGAGGGTACATCCAGTAAATTGTTAGATAATGGCCCCCATAATTTGCACTGAGTAATCAATTGAAATTGTGTGAAAATGAAAGTAGATTTGCTTAATGAAAGTGATAGAAGGGAGAATCTAGAAACGGCAGTAGTGAGCAAGAACTCCGATTTCCTGACTCCAATGATAGAGTCTAGGATCTAAGCAAAAGTGAAAGCAGGACTGAAAAGAATGTCTAGGGATGCCATATCATCAAAAGGGAGCCAGAACATGGGAGGAAGAAGAAAGGAAAATGTTTAGGATAAGAGAAAGTTTGTGAATAATGGAAGAAGCATTGAAAAAGCACAATGGAAGGGAAGAGCAGCTCTGGAACAGGTCAATAGAGTTGAGTAGGGTTGAGATGTATGTTTCCTAAAGCAGCTTCCCTTACCTAACAAAACTTTCTCCCTACACACAATCCTACACACAATTTCCTTCTTCCCCAGTGGTTTCCCTGGTGAAGTTTCCTCCATTCACAAAACCTGATTGGCCCCGGTTTCTCTGACACAGTTTTCTGGCCTTGGGCCAATAAAGAACCCAAGTCATGCGAGCTGTACACCTCTCTCAGATTTTGTGGGTGCCTGAGAATACTCGAGTCACTGTATGTTTCCAGATGGAGATGAGGGGGACCACAGCCAGAGAAACTAAGCACTGCCGTATCTTTGCTCTATCTATATCCTTGTTTCATATCCTTACTGCGTTGGGGCAAAGTAAACTTCCTCTTTGCTCATTGCTTTACAAGTGCCTTATTTCATGCCAAAATCAAACCTGAACTAAGAGAACACTGACTTTAGAGCTGTGCCAACAAGCTGGAAGGGAATAAGGGAATGAGCAGGTTGTCAGAAAGTGAATGATAGAGGAATACATGGAGAAAAAAGACCGAAATTACCAAAGATCTCAGGAAGAAGGAAGAACACTTCAAATACCTTCAGCACAAGCAGATAAATCGACAAGGAAGATATATTAAATAAAAGGGAAGAGTAGCACGAAGGCTTCAAAATGCGTCCAAAGATGTCTAAGTAAACATCCTGAGACAAAAACATTGAACTAACATCTGATGTGGAAGAGGACCCTGTGGATGACTAGGAGAATATGCAACCACAAGTAGTAGGACATTTCTTCTTAAAGGTTCCTGAGAGAAATAGAATTAAAGTTAAGGGTCTTCAAAGCAGGAGTAATTGGCAGAATAGAAAAACTTGAATTTTCTGTGGTGAATCTCTTAAGAAGTAAAAAAGAAAACAAAGAGATTAGGAAAACAAATATACTGAAATGAAGGACAATTTGGAAGAGAAGCAAAATGCATTAAAAGAACGTATGATCTCTACACAAACAAAATATATAAATCTTGAAGACAGAATTTTTAGAAACTTCTTAAAGGTCAGAGGTCTCTCAGAAAGACATGCAAGATCTGAATACATAATGTAAAAAATAATGCAAGAAAACTATCCAGAACTTTTACGTACATAAAACAAAGTCCTAATCAAAAGAAAACACAGCTTGATTTCAGAAAAAAAGCACATTCCAGTACCAAATAACACATTCTACAACCAACCACACATTTAATTAATACTGCCACCTCTAAAGTCATCAGTGGTCTCATAATTGCCGATTCTCATAGCCTTTCCTCAATCCTCATCCTTCTTGACCTTTCAGCATCCTTTGGCATCTGAAGTTATAAGACTGGTTCTGAGCACCATTTTTTTTAAAGCTTGCTGAAGTCATACACCAAAGTCCAATCCTGATGCTTCATCCTGGAATTTTAATCAATTGCTTTTTTTTCAGCAAAATGTAAGGTCTAGCTCATCAGAGTCATCCAACCAGAGTATCTCAGGATTGGAAAGAGCCTCAGAGTCCGGCCAATCCAACACAGACCTGAATGGGATCTTCCATCCACTTTAACTAATAAGCAGTCATTCAGCCTTTCCTTGAAAATCTCCAGTGAGAAGAAAGCCCCAAGGCCACATTTGGTATGGCTCTAATTCTTAAGCTACTTCTCTTCCTATCTACTTCGTCTTTCCACACTCCCTACATCACACTTGCATTTGCCTCTGTAACATCCATTTGGCACTGGAATTTCCTCATCAGTTTCCATTCTTTTTTGAGAAAACAGTGACCCGAAAAGGCCAAATGTTTGGCAATGGAGAGTGACCTTTCTGAACACTGAACAAACTAGAAAACATTGAACACTGTGAAACAAGCTGCCTATCTTAGGAACAAGAAGGTACGGGGATGTGCAAGTGCTTTGAAAGTTCCATGAATAAAGTGGAATAAGGTGATGGCGTTTTTGCATCTGAGGGATGGATGTGGGCCGAGCTTAGCATTTTGACAGGCAGTTCCCTGTCTTGCTACTTTAAAGTCTGGCTGGCTCTTTGCAATCATTGCTTTCTTTTCTGTTTCTGTAATCTTCTCTTTAATGATCCCTTCTAAATTTTCACAGGAATCAAAGTCAAGTTCAACGGCCTAGAATTTTCAAATTAGCTTCTTTTTTTTCTAAAATTACAAGTGCATGTCTTCTGGAATTTCTCCTAATCTCTATCATCTTTTGATCTCTTCCATTCCTTAACAATGATATCCACTAGTACCTGAGAAGAGGTAGTTGATCCAGACCTCAAGGTCCTTCCTCGCATTAGAAATCAACTCTGCATTAGCCTTTTATAGTTAGTTCTGTCCTTTCCTAGCCATAGGTCTTTCTCATTGGCAAAGAAACCAGAAACATAATCAAAACTGGGCATCTTACCTTTTCTCTGTTATTTTAGAATCATTCCAGCCATTTCGAACAGGAGTTCCATCCCTTATTTAATCCTCTTTTTTGTTCCTCAACATGGCTGCTTTCCTTATCAACCTCACTCTTAACTTATCACTCTCAACTTATTAAGCTTTCTCTGAGCTTTTTAGCACTTCTGACATCATTCTTATATATCTTTTCATATTTTGGTCTCCAGCTATGTTCTTGTTTCTATCTTGTGCACATATCAAAGGAAGCTATGAGCCTGTCCTTTCAGAAATTTCCCCCAACAACGAGCTTCAGATTTGCAGACAACAACACCTCCATGCCTGTCCATCCAGTGTGACTCTTGTCCATGGCCTTCCCATAAGCTCTCTGTGGGAGGGTCACCTAACATTCTGGAGGCCTTCCTTGATGTCTACACACCTCACTAGGGTACTAGCAGAGCCCTCAGGCTGTCCATCTGTCATTCCTCACTCTTGCCACATGACCATTCCATTTTTTTTTCTATCACGATTCCTTTGATGACACTCTTCACTCAGAGTTCCTCATTGGTTATATACCACAGCCTGTTCCCATTCACCAAGCATTTTCCCTGTCCTTTTTTTTATTCTTAGAGACTGTTATATTCCAAGTCTTGTTGCTATACAGCAACACCTATTGACCTCTGATACAAAGAAGAAGGGACTTTGCTCTTATGGGAAATTGGGGGGGGGGTCAGGTCATTAAAAGACCTTTGAGATTTCCCAAAGGAAGAGGTTTATCCATGGTAGCCCTTTTATAAGTATCTTTTTTAAAGTCTAAATTGTTCAGTGACTTCCCTATGCATCCATATTGGTCTGGAAGTCCTCCTTTGTGTCTGAGGAATTTTTATTCATCAGTTTCCTTCCTGGGCTAATTTCCCCTGTGGAATTTGAGATCACAAGATCCCATCTATCATCCTTATGGACTCTTTGAAATCTACTTTCTCAAATTCTGGGGTGTATTTCAGCCTATGTCCATCTTTGGAACCAATGATGGGGAAACAATCATAGATGCATAAAAGGATTGCTGTGCAGTTGTGAGGGTCCTGCTGAGATGAAATGACATGAATTCATAGGGAATCCAGCCTGTATGGTTTTATGACTTCTTCCATCAGTGATCAGCTGCCTATCATTAGGAGTGAAGGGCATTAATGTCAGTTACCCATGATTCAGAACAAGCAACTATGAAGAAGGGAAGAAGAACAAGGTAGCAAGAGATCCATCTGTGGAAAATCAGGTGCTGGTTCAACTAAAGAATTAAAGGCTGGACTGAGTAACACTGACAGAAAGTAAGAAAGATCAGAGCAGAAAGAAGAATGTTCCAAATGTAGAACATGTTTTTAACATGAAAAAAAAAATTACAGCCTCTCTCTTAATCCTACGAAAAGTGGTCCTATCACCATATATTGTTTGAGAAAAACATGAATGAATGAATGAATCAATAAAAAACATTTAATTCTCATTATGTAGCGATACTTTTACCTTAAGCTGTGTTGTATTAATTGTAACAGTATCTACATGCATTTGAAAATAGTAACTTTGTTTATTCAGTCTACAAAAGCCATGTTTGGTTGTTTTATGACTTCCCCTATGCATTTGCAGACCCTCTATAATAACCCAGGTAAGAAACCATTGCTTTAGTATCAAAAGCCGAAAGGAACGTGAGCAGAAGGGAATGAAGATGAAGGGGAGTTTGCTAATGATAACACAAGGCTCCAGAAGGCACAGCAGGAGGGCCGAGGAGGAGGAGGATAGGCCTTGGGGAAGGGGAAGGCTAAACTGGGGAGAGAAGAGAGCAGGAAGTAGCAGCTGGGGATGGGGATCTTTGCCTAGGGTGATTGTATTTTTGGATGCCAGAAACAAGTAGAAGAGTAAAGAAGAAGGAATTTCCCTACCAATGGTGCACGGGAATCTCCAAAGTGAAATCAACACCAAAGTTCTCATTAGGAGTCTGCCAGACATGATAGGGTGCTTTCTGCAATGGACCCCCCTCAATGACCCCCTAGTGATTTGCTGAAGGGCTGGGCAAGGCAGGGTCACTGGCTATCATAGCCAAGCGACTCCTGAAGGGAGAACAAGGTCTTTTTTGATGGACACTCCCAGGCAAGTCCCTGTTTCTTCAGTTTCCTGTAAAATGGGGGTGATAATTTTTACTCTATCTCCTTCACAAGGCTGCTGTGAGGGTTGAATGCAATAATAGATGTGAAAGTGTTCTGGGGACTTTAAAGAACTATAAGATATTACTATTTCAAAAGACAGCATGTCATCGGGGTAACAGCAGAAGGCCAGGAGTAAAGAAGCCTTGGTCTGAATCCCAGGTTTGACACTTATCAGCTGTGTGACCTTGCTCTCACCAGATCTATCCTAACAGTTGTCATATGAAATAATTAACTCATGGGGTAGTTTTCTCAGTCCTAAAATACTAGCAACTGTCCTTGTTTGCAGTTGCTAGACTCTTGTCAAGAAAAAACATAAAGCAGTTTTTTAAAAAAAGCAGGATATTCATCTTTCAGAAGCTCAAACTCTATGACTCTGATGCTCAGTTTCCTCCTCAATAAAATAGAACACAGAAAAGCAAAATCGTTTTGAAGTTAGAAAGAACCGAGTTCCAGTCCAGTCTTGGACAGGACTCAGCATCCCCACTCAACTGTCTAAGATTTTCAATTGCAGGCGACTTGCTGATCTGCAACCCCGTTGCAGAGTTTCCACAATGGGAGTTCTCAATGTGAAGGAAATAATGTCCCATCACCGAGAGAAAATAGGAATGGGGAATCTTTGGGTTGGTGTGAGGAAAGGACTTGGTGAACCCTAAAGCACTAGAGAAATGGGAGCTCTCATCTTTAGCATGAGATGTGCTGTTCTCCTTGTCCCCACCCCCATCACACTTCCCTTCAAGAAATCCCGAGTTACCCCACACAGAGTACCCAACAGGAAATCACCAAGATTGTCTCTTGGCATTGAGTCCTTTTAGGGGTAGGTAGGGCTCTCTCTGTCAAATGGAAAATTTTAATTTTAGGTTTAGTTGAGTTCGAGTCACATTCAATGGTTTAAAAAAAATCAGTTGGGCTGAATTTAAGAAATTATATATGCAGTGAGAATGTGAAAAACAGCCTGTTTAAATGTCTGAGAGCTCAGGGGCTCTACCTCCGCTCGGTGCCAAGTTCTGGCTCCACACCAGATGGGCTCTGGTTCTGGAGGCTCGGATTGGAGTTGGAAGGGCAGGAAAGTTTCACCCTAAGTTTTCCCTCTCCACCCAAGAGAAAGCTTCTCGAACTTATGTCAGACTCAAAGCCAGATTTGGGTTCCCTTTCAGCAGATGCCTGGCTTTTATGAATATAAAATTATATTTAAACGCATCATGTTAGGTAAGGTTAGCTCCCCCCTCAACAAACCTTCATGTTTCCCTTTAAGAGAACACTGTGCATTCTGTTGTCATGGCAACAAAATTTGCTCGTAGGCTGAAATACCGACATTTCTCCCATGTTTATTATTCACAATGCAGATACCATTTTCCCCATCACCTCCATCAGTTTCCAGGGGTCTCTTCATTTACATGTAAATTGACCACGAGAAGATAGAAGACCCGAGTTTTCCGAGCCACAAAAAGTCACTGCTGTTGTCTTTTTCCTATTCTCTTCTTCCTCCGTGTTTCCCATTCAGTAGCTATTGAATGTAGCAAATCTGTCTAAGTCCAGGGGATGCCATTCCACCAACATCTGGGACCTTACTCAAGAGTTACGATTATACAGAAGCACAATCAATGGTGCCTAAAGATGGAGAGAGAAGTTTCTCAGCCAGATGTCTCTTTTGGATTAGACAGTTGGCTTTAAACTCCCAAACCCATACCATCAGCTATCTTTGGCTTAAAGAAAAAGATGTTCGGGATCCATTTAGTGACATCTAACTACTGACACAGGGATTCATGGGTCCATGGGGAAGAGTCTGTTTTTCACCATGCCCAAGCCTTCTGTCTCTCAGCAAATAGGATAATTAGTGGAGCTGGAAGGAACCTTGGAAATCTTCCCAGCCAACGCCTCAATTTACAGAGGGGGAAACCAAGGCCCAGAGAAAGTGAGGGATTCATTAAAGCTCACACAACGGGTCCAGAGTAGAGCTGCACCTTGAACCTCCATCCCCAAACTGCCAATGCAATGTCCTTCCCACAATACTGCACTACTTCTGAAAGCCAATGGCCTGTCTTTCCTATCTCAAGGAACTAAGGAAGAAAGGGGTACCGCAGAGAGCTGGCATGTGAATGAATGAAAGAACAAAGGAAAAATCATTTATTAATTGCTTACTATGTGCAAAATGCCATGCTAAGTAAGATCTGGGAATACAGAGAGAAAACAAAACCATTTCTGTTCTCGAAAAGCTTATATTCTAACAGGGGGAGACAACACATAGAGGAGCTTTCAGCTGCTAGTCAGATGGAAAGGCCCATTGGTCCTTAGGGCACAGCAGCAAAGCAGATAGTAATACATCTTATTTAGAGTCATTTCTATTGATAAAATCACTTCCACTGAACCATTTGACAGTGCCAAGGACTTTGGTGATAAGGACTTCGTTTTCTGCTTTTTCAATAGCCTCAGAAGCAGAAGAGATGGGAGCTGTAAGCACCCCCAGAGGTGGCTGCTGGGCTACATCTCCATAGGTGTTGCTCCCCTGCGTAATGGCTAAGGGAGGGCAGGCTAAGAACAGGGTCTCAACTCAAGAAAGCAGTGCTTCCATTCCCAGGACTCCTGGGCATAACACCTGGAACCAGTCTGGCCCAATTTAACCATCTCTCTGGTTTGCACATAGATGTTTGTTTGCATATTCTGTCCCCTATTAGACTGAGCTCCTTGAGAGAAGGCATGGGTTTTTTTTTTTGCCTTTCTTTGTGTTTCCAGTGATTAGCAGAATCCCCGGCACATAACAGTCACACATTAAATGCTAGGTGATTGTCTGACTGCAGGTGGCAATTAGTGTTAGTGGGGTCAGGGATGGCAGACCCCTTCTTTGCAGAGGTTGCTACTCTGGATGATGACAAGAGGGGATAGACCAGATGTGTGTGTATGTTGGGGGCTGGGGAAGAAACACTGCTCTTCCTGGGGCTTTTCAGCACAAGATCCTTGATTGTTCCCATTGAAGTCTCAAGCAAACTGCTGCTGTGGCTGGTTTGACAACCTGAGATATGCAATACCTCCTATCTGAACCTCAAGGTGCTTTGTTGCTTCAGGTAGGCTGATTTCTTCACCTCATTAGTTGAAATTGGTCATTGGTTGTCAGATATCCTATAGTCCAGGGTTTCTTAAACTTTTTCCACTTGCAACCCCTTTTTGCTCAAGAAATTTTTACACACCCCTGGGTATGTAGGGATATAAAATAGGTGTACAAATCAAACATTTACTGATAATAAATCAGAATTTCACAACCCTCACATTCAGTTACGTGACTTCATATGGGATCACAAACCACAGTTTAAGAAGCTTTGCTGTATGGCCAGAAACTGGAAACTGAGTAGATGCCCATAAATTGGAGAATGGCTGAATAAATTGTGGTTTATGAATAATATGAAATATTATTGTTCAGTAAGAAACGACCAACAGGATGATTTCAGAAAGGTCTGGAGAGACTTACACGAACTGATGCTGAGTGAAATGAGCAGGACCAGGAGATCATTATATACTTCAACAATAATACTATATGATGATCAATTCTGATGGACCTGGCCATCCTCAGCAACGAGATCAACCAAATCAGCTCCAATGGAGCAGTAATGAACTGAACCAGAGATGACTAAGAACCATTACATCAAATTCCCAATCCCTCTGTTTTTGCCCACCTGCATTTATGATTTCCTTCACAGGCTAACTGTACAATATTTCGGAGTCCGATTCTTTTTGTACAGCAAAATAATGGTTTGGACATGTATATTTATTCCCATCAGAATTGTGAGGGGTTTTTTGAGTCTTTTTTTTCTTTATATCCCCAGTGTTTACTACAATGCCAGGAGTGTACTAGGTGCTTAAAAATATTTAATGACTGACTGAGTTTATATTGATGGTAGTGGGAGAGGTAGTGGGAACCCTTTCTCAATAGGAATTGCTTCCCTGGATGATTATTCCCATATGAAAGAAAGAAAGAAGTGAGAGAAAAAAGACAAATAGTACTTTTTAGAATATTTAGAAATTTGGATTGACTTTATGATCCAAGGGGAATTCTTATTAATGGCACTGGGCTTTAATAAGACTTCTGAAACATCCCTGTATGTTTGTGCCAAAAGATAGCACAAAAGTTCATGGTAGGTATGCATAATAAAGGCAGGAGAAGGAAAAACTATGTTCATGGCCCGGATTATTTTATCTAGCCTTTAGTCATTGTTGCTTCATTGACATGTTGACCAGGGGAAACTTCAAAGAAACTGAAAACCTTATCACATTTCAGCGTCCACAAATAATTCCCATGGGTTTTTTGATAGAGAAACTTCCCATATAAAATCACAGATTAGGATATCACAGGAATTATGAGAAATTTTCTAACCCTAAATCAGATAGTGATCTGGAACTTAGGATGTTAAGTCCTTACCAGGAGAAAGTTGATTAAAAAAAATCTTTTCTTCATCTCATTGGTCTACTTCATTTTTGCATTCCTATGAAAGCTGGACAGTATACCAGCTCCATACCACAAAATTAAACCATTTCCATTTGAATTGTCTTAGCAAGATTTGGAAGATTATGGCAAGATAAATACATTGAAGTCTTCTCTTAAGCTAAACTGCCAAGCAGAGAGTGAAAGTCCAATGGTTCAAATGCCCAAATGGCAAGTGCATGTTTACCTAAAGAACGACTTTACTGAAAACTTGTACAACACAGCGCTCACATAGAAGTCAGAATAAGTAGTACAAGGACACTTTCAAGAGGTCAGTGAAAGACTTTAGTATTAATTGAGAGACATGAGAGATGCTGGCACAGGACCACTCCAGCATGGCATGCCCATAACAAAGAAGCTGCTGGATTCCATTAGCCAAGCAGAATCTTGATAGCACAAAGGAAATGGGAGATGTGAAAATTTCAAGACATCTCCATTCCAAATATTCAAAGTAGAGCACTGACCTATGGTCGACCCAACTGGACTATCTGGGCCCTACCTGTGGTACTGGTAGATTTGTATTTGACTGATCAGCCACAATTGAATACCCTGTATCTCAACCCCAGCATTATGATACCATGGGTCCTCTTTGAGGATGAAGGACAAACAATGACAATTTTAGTCTAGGATATTGCAATGTCTTTTGCTGGCTGCCTTGGTGGCTCATGGTCCTTGGCTTGATATGAAGAGTTATAATCTCTTTGTGCCAGGTAGGGACTTTTTATTTACAGAATCATCTCAGTACATGGTATCACATAGCCTCATAAGGGTAAAGGACACAGAAGAGTCTGCATAGCTAATATCTAACAGATGGTAGCAGCTTGGAGACCACAAGACCAGTAGAAATACCCGATAGAGATGACCTGCTGGTGAACAGACAATTTTTCTAGTCACCCAAGCTCACAACTTGTGGTCTTCTCTGACACTTCTTTATTCCTCATCCCCCATAAGCAATCAGTTGCCAAGTTTTATTGATTCTGCTTGCACAATAACTTTCATATCCATCCCTTTCTTTCCATTCATATAGCCTGTATTTAGTTCAAGTTCTCATAACCTGTTGTCTAGACCAAAATTTCTTAAACCATAGGTTGAAAAACCCATATGAGGGTCATGTAGTTGAATGGGGGGCTGTGAAAAAGTAAAGGTATCAAATATTCCACCAAGATTTAATTCTTTACGTAAAAACACATATTCATCTCATTACTATGCAAATTTGTCTTTTTCTTTAATAAATAATAAAATTATATGTATACCAAAGGATTCTTTTAAAATAAATTTATGATTTATTATCAGTATGTATGATTTGAATACTTATTTTATATACGTATATACCTGGAGTCACATAAAAATTTCTCGAGGGAAAAGGAGTTGCAAGTAGAAAAAGTTTAAGAAGGCCTACACTATTGCAATACCCTAAAGGCAGCTAACTGGTGCTACCTTCGATAGATATCTGGGTCTGGAGTTAGGAAGACTTATCTTTTGGAGTTCATATCTAGTTTTAGACACTCACTAAGTGTAACCTTGGGCAAGTCCCTTAACTCTGTTTGCCTCAGTTTTCCTCATCTGCAAAACGAGAGAGAAAAGGAAAAGGCAAACCACTTCAATATCTGTTAAGAAAACCCCAAAGGGAGCCATGAAGAATCTGACATGACCAAAACTGAACAAAAACAGCAACAAATCTCCACTCTCCCTCTCCCCCTTCTCTAATCCATCTTTCTCATATTTGCCAAACTGATATTCCCAAAACACACATATTAAGACAACTAGGTTTTTCACTGACCAAAATGCAGTCCAAAGCTGGGGAGTTTTGGTGTAAGTGATATGGGTAATAAAATCAAGAGCTTATTTCTTATTTTAGATCAAATTTATTTGCATGCCAATAGATTTCTAATCTTAAACCAGATCCATCGTCTGGAACAAGGACTGTGATTTCCACTCTAGTCACAATGCTTAAGAGAAAAAAAAAACTTAGTCTTGGCTTGGCTGGTTTTTCCTTTTGCTAATTCATAGCTATAAAGTGGTTTTGAAGATTCTGGCTGTACAGTATTTCTACTGGGCTTTTATCCCAAAGAGATCATAAAGGAGGGAAAGGGATCCACATGTGCAAAAATGTTTGTGGCAGCCCTCTTTGTAGTGGCAAGGAACTAGAAACTGAGTGGATGCCCATCAGTTGGAGAAAGGCTGAATAATTGTGGTATATGAATGTTATGGAATATTATTGTTCTATAAGAAATGATCAGCAGGATGATTTCAGAAAGGCCTGGAGAGACTTATGTGAACTGATGCTAAGTAAAGTGAGTAGAATTGGGAGATCATTATACACGGCAACAACCAGATTATACGATGATTAATTCTGATGGACATGGCTCTCTTCAACAATGAGATGATTCAGGCCATAGCTAATGGTCTTGTGATGAAGAGAGCCATCTGCACCCAAAGAGAGGACAGTGGGAACTGAGTGTGGATCACAATAGAGTATTTTCACTCTTGTTGTTTGCTTGCCTTCTGTTTTCTTTCTCATTTTTTTCCCTTTTTGATCCGCTTTTTCTTGTGCAAAAGGATAATTGTGGAAATATGTACACAAGAACTGCATATGTTTAACATATATTGGATTACTTGCCATCTAGGGGAAGGGATGGGAGGAAGGGAGGAAGAAAAATTTGGAACACAAGGTTTTGCAAGGGTGAATGTTGAAAATTATCCATGTATATATTTTGAAAATCAACAGCTTTAATTTAAAAAAAAAAAAGACTGGCTATAGCTAAGAAACTGCCAGCCTCTCCTTAACAGGAAGAGGCTTTTCTATTTACCACATCCAATCAGACCATAGCTGATGTTGCTTGACAGATGTTTCTAAAGAGATGAAGCCCAGAAACTGGTAGAAATGCCTATCAGCAATCAGAAATGAGTTTAATGGGTGACATACCCCTCAGAGAACAGAAAAGTCCAGAGGTAGGAGGACTAAAGTAGAACATTTGAAACCTTCAGTAGAGGAGCAACAAAGACATAATAGCAGTAAGGGAGCAGAAGAAATGCAATATGATACCCACTAAAAGCATAATAGAACTTGCCTCCCCACATGGACTAGATCTAGAGAACACAGTGTTATGACATCATCAAAAGACATAAATGATCCTGAAGTTTTATAGTCACACAAGTGACTCTGCTATCTCTCTACAATATGTGTTCACTACTTGTTGGCCCCACAAGCACAGCAATCCTTATGCACACTCACTCTTTTAGTTTACAATATGTATAATTTGTGAGAGGGTATGACCCAAGTTTAAGGAGGAAATCTACTTTTCTTATTATGCTAATTCCTTCAAAGTCCTTGCTTTGAATTAATTATACACTCTGGCCAGCCAGTAACATTAAACATATCAGTAGGGGATAGCCATAATATCCATTCCTAGTATTTACTACAGTGATCCAACAGCAGAAAAGGTAAGGAGCAGAGCGGGATATTGTCTTTATTTTCCATCATGTTGTGATGAGATTACAGGTTGTTGAAAATAAATTATACTATTGTACACAAAGTGAATAGTTGTGTTCATACAAGTTGCTGAGCTGTTGGGGTCTATTGTGCTGGGGCACCAGGTTTACTAACTTTTTCCAGGTTTGGGAATCTTGATGCTCTTCATGATAACTGACTACCTCCAGGGATTTCTAGTTGTAGGGATGTTTCTTGGGCATGCTACTGATGATTTTTTAAGTGTATTGAAAATGTCATGCTCCAAGGTGAGGGGATATGCCGATGCTGGATAATTCAGTTTGGTAGGGAGAGAATGCTAATGACACGTTTATGAAATCTTTAGCTCTCTCCACCCCCTACCTAGCATAAGTGAGAGAAGGTCTGTTTTTTCATTGAGAGCATCAGAGCTGCTAGAGAGGTCTGTGATCAGGGCCACAGTGCCTGTAGACCACATGGCTCATGCTAGGCTGCCTCGAGTTCTCAGAGGAATGGGGCATGACATCCTACTATTTAAACATCTCCAGCTGTGTGAGCAAAAGCAACAGCACCCCAGCTACTCAAAGAGCTAAGATCTGTTCAGTAGCTAGAGGAAGGGTATGTGGATGAGGACAATGTGCTGAGGCAACGGAAAATAGCCTTGCAGAGTTCCAAGACATCTTCCTACATATATATAAAGCCCAGAAGTCAAACTGGATCATTTTGACTTCATTGACTTCCCTCAGAAAGAAGGGAGGGAGAGAGGAAGGGAGGAAGAAGAGAGAGAAGGAAAGAGGGTGAGAAAGAAGGAGGGAGGGAGAGATGTGAGAAAGAGAGAAACAAGCAAGGAAGGATTTATTATGTATGTACTATGTGCAAGGAACTGGGTTAAGTGTTTTATAAATATCTCATTTGACCCTTATAACAGTCCTTGGAGGCAGATGTTATTATTTTCCTTACTTTATAGATGAGAAAGTGGAGGGACAGAGAGGTGACTTGCTTAGGGTCACACAGCTAGTAAGTATTTGAGACTGAATTTTATGTCTAGCTTTCCCGACTTCAGGTCCAGAACTCTAGCCACTGTGCCAATGGCAGCACTACCAACTATTCAGGAATACAAGAGGGGCTTGGGATTAGAAGTCATGATAATTTCATGTAAGACTAGTTCCAACAAAGGACACCCAAAGAAAGTGAACAACCTCTTGTACCAAATAGAACCTAAAAGGTCATGGATTTGAGGACATTCAGGAGGAGAATCTTGCATTAGAATATCAGGGGCTGGTCTCAGCAGGACACAGTGATAGGTGATAGAGTTTATTACACCTCAAAGTCACCAAGTCTTGCCCAGAAATGCTACTTGGCTCTTTCCACCTAGATTCACACAGTAGTCATTGCAAGGACTGGATCTCCTGAGTAGAGGGTTCCAAGCTAAGGTTCCACAAGGCAACAAATCCAATTTCAGATAATGACTGGCTCTGTAACCCTGGGCAAGTCATTTAAACCTGTTTGCCTCAGTTTCCTCATCTGTAAAATAATGGTTCCCTTCCCTCCCAGGGTTGTTTGTCATTGAGAGGATCAAAAGACATAATGAATGTAAAGCACTTTAATTACTAGCTACCAAGCATCATCAATAATAATGATAATAATAATAATCATTATGATAAATACATCCCATTTAATGAGAGAAATCTGCTAAAAATTCCTCTCCAGCCTATGTAGGTGGTAGGCTCCTGTGGTCTATACAAGAAGGACTCCTCATGTTTGGGCTACATCAGGATGATACTGAAGTTCCCTGATGAGGTTGTAGGTGGCAAGAGAAAAGTTGGTACCAAAAGCCAGGTTGTGTCAAACCAGCAAATACCACTGATTTGTTAGCATTGATTGGGGCCAACTCCAGTCTACTGAAAATGGGTTTTTAGCAAACTATCCTAATAAACCACAGGCAGAAGCCTGCAAGAAGATAGAAGCCAAATGACAAACGGTTTCAAAGGAGAACTGCCCTTACCCACTTCAACAGTGCATCCAAAGATGTTCAACTTTGTGATTCTGTGTCTCCAGAAATGGAAAAATCCTTTGAAGATAAATAGCCTCCAGGACTGGTATATTTGCTTTGGGAAACAAGAAATGGGGTCTCCCAGGGAGAGATCTATGATCCATCTCCTCATTTCCCAACCTTTCCAAATGTGATCCTAAAAGACTGGCCTCTTGGATAAGGAAGATCTCAGAAGCCATCTGAAAGAAATCTATCCATGTCATCATTACAAAGTCCTGAAGTCTTTATACCTCACAGAAAAGATTACTGGTTATAGAAATGCTTCTTGATTATGCTGACAGTGTTGCGTTACACACATTAATATCCCTAAAGGATAAGAGCAACTCTAAATGTGAATGTGTGTCTAAGTCACATGTATGTCCTACTATTTGTCCCTTTTTCCCTGGTCCCAGGTGTGTTTTCTGCCACTGATAGTGTCTAATCTGTGAAAGAGTACACTCCACATGAACATAGAGGGGCAGAGGTTTTTTGTCTCTTTATTGCTTATACTATTATATGTCATTTGCTTTGAAATCATATGTTCTCTATGCAATACCATTATGAAGTCTGTATCCCAAAGGGACCATAAAAGAGGGTAAAGAACCCATATGTACAAAAATATTCATAGAAGTTCTTCTCGTGGTAGGAAAGAAATGGAAATTGTGGGGATGCCTATCAATTGGAGAACGGCTAAACAAATTGTGGTCTATAAATGTAATGGAATATTATTTTTCTATAAGAAATGACAAGCAGCCTGGTTTCAGAAAAACCCTGGAAAGATTTACATGAACTGATACCAAGTGAAACAAGCAGAACTGGGACAATGCTGTACATAGTAACAGTAACACTGTATAATAATCAACTACTATAGTCTTAGTTCTTCTCAGAAATACGATACAAGACAATTGCAAAAGACTTGTAACAGAAAATACTATCCACATCCAGAGAAAGAACTAAGCAGTCTGAACACAGATCGAAACATAATATTTTTAAAAATTTTTTCCTCATTGTTTTTTTTCCCCTTTTGTTCTGATTCTTCTTTCACATGACTAATGTGAAAATATGTTTAACACATGTACATACATAGCCTATATCAGATTGCTTGCTTTTGATGGGAAGGGAAAAGAGAAGGGAGAAAAAATTGGAAATCAAAATCTATTTTTAAAATTAATGTTGAAAACTATTGAAATTATCTTTACGTGTAACTGGAAAAGAAAAAATACTATTAAAAGCAAAAATCAAAAGAAATCCTATGTTCTCTTTTATCAAACTTTGGTCAAAGTGAAAGTGAGTGAGTGCTCGGGAGCTATGGTTTTGAGCGGTTGATTAGTCAGAGATTACCTTAAACTTGGGATAGCTTTTCTGTTGGCCCCCATGTGAAGGAGAAACCAAATGTTACACTCTAACAGTAAAATATATAATTTTAGACAGAGTATTGTGAGTGCAAAATAGTAGCAGGACAAGCCTTCCTTTTATTTTCTTGCAATAAATCTTTTTAATATTTTAATGTACTTTCCCTTTTTAGTAAAAAGAAATATTCTGGTAATCATCACTGAATCTGACACTCTTTATATTCTAAGATCCCCTCCAGCTGTTAAAGTCTATATTTCCAAGGCCCCTTTCTAGCTCTTCCATTTTGTGTTCTAAGGTCCCACTTGGATCTGACCTTTTATGCCTTCTGCTCTAAGATGTCTTCCAGGGTTAAAGTTCCATGGAGCATCTTGCTCCAACCAGCCAACCACAAACAATCTGTAGTGAGACTAATTGTTCTAAGGTCCCTTCCAGCTCTGACATTCTCTGGCTGAACGACTAAATCCAGGATTTAATCACAGACTGGGCCTACGCAACTGTGTGTCCCAGCTCCACAGCCCTGCTGGCGTGACAATAAAGCAATAAAAAGAACTTTTCTCCCACTGGCACATTTTCTCCTCCATTGCAAATTCTGCCACCGAGACATCTCATGACAGGCCATTCCCATCGGAAGTCTTGGGAACAATTTAGCATGCCTTCCTTAGCCAAGAATCAAATTGCTAAAAGTCAGTGTCTGTCACATAAAGGTGAGTCTTTACTTTCCCTCTCCTACTTACTGCCCTTTACAAGCTTCTTTTTCTCTCTCTAATCAGGTAGCCTCTTGACAAGTTTGTCACTCCCTTTCAGGAGTGCGCTGTCCAGCAAGCAGTAGTAAAAAGAAAAAGGCTCTGGACTTAAAGACAGAGGATTCGAGTTCAGCTTCTGCCTCTGTCTCTTTGAAACTATAGCTTTCTTGAGCAAATCCCTTCACTTCTGTGGCCCTTGGTTTCCTTTTCTGTAAAAAACAGGAGAAGGTCCTAGGTCATCTATAAGGTCTTTTTCAACTCCGGATCCTGTGCTGCTGGGGGTCATTCCTGGAAAGGAACCCCATCAAAGCACTATTTAATGGAACAAAAAACCCTGCTGACCATGCCAAAGTCCAGCTGGCAAAGCTGTTGATGCTCCAGGGAACCCATGTGCTAGGAAGCACCTATTTTCCCTCTTGTTTCTCTGGAGTACAGTGGCCCATTTATTAGGTGTTTGAGCCATGTTCTCCAGCAGCCAGAGTATGACCATTCCCCCAGGGCCAAAGCACAGCTTTCTGTCCTCAGAGTCCTTTCAGTATGATTCAGCAACAACAGGCCCAAAGCAGAGCTTTCACTGTTGTTCTTTTGTTGCAGTAATTGAATTAATCTTAATTAGGTTCCCCCCCCCTTTCTGAACTCACTCTCCATATAATTGCTGGCCTTCTTGTCTCACTTCTTCCCTCTTAAAAAACCTGTGAGTCATCTCTGGGAGAAGCAAATGGTTCATAGTATAATCCTGAAAGACACCCTCTAATTGGATATGGGAAGGGGGAGTGGACAATGGACTTTGCTCTATAACTTTCCTTAGGTACCTTGGCCACAGCTAGATGAATGCATTTGAGCAAGAAATGATACAGATAAGTGGTCACCACCATCCCATGGACCACACATATCAAGACTATAGAATATGTTGGATTTGAGGTCAGATGACCTACCTGAGTTTGAATCCCCGCTCTCTATTTAATTAACTATGTGGGGGGAGGAGACCTTTGATGACTCCCTTAACTTCTCTGTGATTCAGATATCTCATCTGGAAAAGAGAGGGACTTGGACTAGATGGTCTCTGAAGGCCCTTCAGGATGTCAAACTATGAATTTATAAATCCTGTGAGTTAAGTAATATTAATGTTATTTGCCCATTTTACAGATGAAAAAGCTCCTTAAGGGAAAATGACTTTTTCAGGGTCATGCAAATAAACATTGATGCCAAAACTGCGAATCCAGGTCTTCTGCCCCTGGCAGAATGTATTGTACTCCTCTTCTCCCCACCTTCATGCACATGTGCACAGATGCACACACATATTACATCTTTTATTTATCAACCACCTTCTATGTAGCGAGCTGTGTGTGAGAAATAGAAGGATACAAAGATAAATGTGACCTAGTCCTCATTCTAAAGGGTCTTACAGTCTACTGGGACATGGCAAAAGGATGCAAGGCCCTATGATATAAAAAAAGAGTATCAATACCTGGGAGAGATCCAATTTAGCTTCTACAGTACTTGGTAGGAAGAAGAGCTTGAATTGAGTTAGGAGGAATAAGGAGATCTTTTATGGAAGTAATAAAATTCAGCCTTGGATTCAAAAGACTGACAGAATTTCAGGCAGAGATAGACAGCAGAGATGTGGCAGGCAATAACAGGTGGACAAAAGGAGAGCGGATCCTGAAGAGTGGAGCAAGTCAATGTTCTAAAACTCTCTGCCACTTACTGGTGACGTGGCCATAGACAAATCACCTTACAATTTCTCTCTTTATAAAATGAGGAGGTGGGCTAACATGCTTTTCATTTCCAGCTCCACATGCTGAGAATCTATAACCAAAAGCTGCCTCCTCAGGTTTCTACCAGGTGTGAGATAAGCTATCCTTTGCGACACCTTGTTCTAATCTCTCTTTGCCATTTCCTTTCCATCGCTCTGGGCAGAGCTTCCCTGGATTTCCCCCATTTATCCCAGATTCAGTTCACTTTCTGTGTAGTCCTCTGGAGTGATTTACCTTAATGGACATTCTGTTTATACCATGGGAATTCATCTTGGACCATGCTTTCCATCTTTTCTCCATATCCCCAGGCCTAGTTCTATTCCCACTGCTAATCTACGGTACCTGTCAGTCACAGGATCCTAGAAAGGCCCTCAGAGGCCTCTGAGTTCACTCCAGATTATTTTGTAGAAGAGGAAATGGGCTTAGAAAGATTAAGGTCACACAGTCAAAGGCAAAGATTTGAACCCAGATTTTGACAAAAAGGCCAGCTCTCTATTCACTAGACTATATGGCATCTTGGTGGTGGTAACTTGTTTAGTTAGTGACAGTAGTAATAGTAGATACTGATTATTAGTTTCTAATTATTATTATTATTCTGATTAATTATTAATTTCTGATGGTGGTTGTTGGTGGTAATATTGACCGCTGCTGGTTGTTGGTGGTGACAGTGGGTTTTTGTCATTAACAATGGTTGTTCTGTGCTCACAGTGCTGGAGAGCTGGTGGAGTGGGGGTTGTGGTAGTGGCTGATTTTCAGGTTTTGGCGGTTTAGTTGTTTTTGGAGGTGGTGTTAAGAGCATGTTGGTTGGATTTGATCATGACTGTTGTCATAGAGATAGAATGACCCCCATACCCTAAACAAAGGTATAGCCAGCATTAGACAAATAAGAGCAATACATAGGAGTAGGGAATTTTCCCAGAAGCAATGGGTATGGCCTCAATCAAACTGAGACCTGTTGAAGACCTTAACTTTAAAAAGGCCAAGATCTCCCATCCAAGGCTATCTCCAATCATCCTGATCTCTATCTGGCTACTAGGCCCAGATGGCTCTGGAGGGGAAAGTGAGGCAGGTGATCTTGCCCAGCTTCCTTCACTTAAATCCAACTCAGTTTCAAGTCATGATATCACCTCCCTTGATGTCATGGTCTTCCTCAAAAATGAAAGACAAAAACAACAACTTCTGGGTCACAGTTCCAGAATAGAAAAAATATTTGCTGTCCCAACAGAAAGCCTAAAGAACAGTATCACAGTGACTACACATTTCCCTAAATCGCATCATTTTGAAAACATCAAAAACTTTCAAATCCTTGGAACTACCTCTGAAGACAGTATTGAAAAAAGCCTGAACCTTGGGGCAACGCCTCTACACCACACCCTCCAAAAGAACAGAGTCCAATTTTAAGTCAAGAAATATGCAGATGAGGATTCTGGGACCATGGCAGAGTAGGTCAGAAAACTTGGCTCTCCAAATTTCCTCCACAGAAGAAGACAGCACATTGTCTCAGAGGGAATGTAGAGCAGTGGAAATTAACAAAAGTCAGGCTAAAGCAGTTCTTCTCCTAAGACAACCTAAAATCCAAGAACATCCTGACTTCCAGAGACAGAGTTTCAGCCTGAGTGAAGTGCAAATACCTATAGACCAACTCTTCAGAATCAATAAACAAGCCCCGTGGGCACCTGGGGTTGGGAGGCAGCCTCAGCCTTAAAAACTTTCATCTCACTGAGGGGTGTGTGTGTGGGGAAGAGGGGGGAGGGTCTTATGAAGTAAGAGAAGACTGAAGGATCTTCGACTGGGTTGAGGGATGCCAAGCACATCTATCCTGACCACATGTGTCCAAGGTTGGATTGCCACTGGGGAGAAAGAGATACCACATACCTGATGAGTGCAGGAGTAGAAGGTCCCTGTTGGCTGTGGGCATCAAAAGGAGAGCAGAGTCCATGGTTTCAGTTCTAGGGAAGAAAAGATAGATGTAGTTTTTAGCCACCAGGAGGAAGGACCACAGGGAATAGAATCACAAGTTAGAACAGCATGACTTGGGGTTCTAGCTATGGCTTAGGACTAGAGAGGATTGGGTTCAACCCAAGAACAAACCTCAGAAAATAACAACAAGAAGGACTTGGGGCTTGAGGCATTATTCTCCATACCTCAGGACTAGAACTTGATCACATCAAGAGCTGCTAAAAAAATAAAACAAAATAAATAGACAGATAGATAAATGAATTAATAAATAGATAAATGAATAATAAATAGATAGATTAATTTTTTAAAAGTGATAAAGCAAAGGAGGAAAAAACCCAACCATAGATAGCTACTATAGGGATAGGAAAAAAACAAGGTTCCTACTCAGGGGAAGATAATGAAACTAAAAAGCCATTCCTTTTTCAGTGAGAAAGAGCAAATGGTCTCAAACACACACAAAAAAATTTCTTGGAAGAACTTTAAAAAGGACTTTAAAAATCAAATAATAGAGATCAAGGAAAAATTAGAAAAAAAATGAGCAATCCAAGAAAATTATGAAAAGAAAGTTAACCAACTTGAAATAGAGAACCAAAACTGTGAGGAAGAAAATAATTCCTTGAAAACTAGAATTGGGCAAAGGGAAACTGATGACATTCTCATTAGTAAATAATGAAGCAAAACTTCCCCCAAAATGGAAAAAAAAATAGAAGAAAATATGAAGCATCTCATCTCAACTGATTTGAAGAACAGATCAAGGAGAAATAATATAACAATACTTGGACTATCTGAAAATTGTGATAAAAAATCTTGAGACAATATTACAAGAAATGATCAAGGAAATTGCCCTAATATTCTAGAAGAAGGCAAAGCAGAAATAGAAAAAAATTAACCCATCATCACCTAAAAGAGATCCTAGGAGAAAAACTTACAGAAATATCATAGCCAAATTTCAAAGCTCCCAGGTTAAGGAGAAAATATTGGTAGCAATGAGAAAAGGGGCGGAGCCAAGATGGCGGAGAAGGCACACACGACTTTCTAAGCTCTTCTCTTACCTCTTTATCAATATTATATCCATCCTCAAAAATAGTCCTTGACTGCTGCAATAAAGATTAGAAGTATAACAAGGTGGGGGGGGGGGGGCGGAGATCAGTGCAAGCTGGGAGAGAGGGAAGGCTACTAGTAGAACCCAAACAGGAAGTGAGAACACAGATTGCAGCCCGAGATCACAGCCCCAACCCACAGTATGGGGCTTTTCCTTGGGGCAGTTGCAAACGTGCACAGCAGGAGGGCACAGCCCAGGTTAACTTCTAATCTGCGAAGTGGGGGGCTCAGCTTGGGGCCATAGAGCTTTCACAAGGGTCGGTTTGCATTGGGCAGAGACTTCCGGGCAGACTTCCGGTAGAATCGGCTATCTGAGGTCAGCTGCTAATACCCACAGCCCCACAAGGGGCTCTGGCCTGGGGCAGTGACACTTTCACCACTTAGTCTCTAGCCTTAGGGCAGTCACTAACCCACACAGCCCTACTGGGCACTTCAATAGCTGGGCCAGTGCTGAATCCACCTCCAGTGGGGGGAAGGGAAAACTCTCACTCAGAGCACTCCCATACCTCAGAGCAGGAAGCCGGTTTACATCTCTCCCTGTGCTACAGAGGAAGCTGATAACCCCCTTGCCTAGGAGGCATACCCTAAAGGCTTTAAAACATGAATAAAAAAATGAAAAGAACGATTGACAGCTTCTATGCAGAAAAAGAGCAGGTCAGCAAACCTGAAGAGACCTCAAACACAAAAATGCATCAGAATGTCCTCCTTCATGATGCTCTCATGAAGAGACCATTAAAAGTCTCAAAAAAGAGTTAGAAGATAAATGGGGAAAGGAAAGGGCTTTAAAAGGAGCAACAACTTCCGAAATTGGAAAAGATAAAAATTCCCAGGAAGTCAGGGGAAACAAAATTGGTGAATTGAAAAAGTAAAAAAATCTCAGGAAAGTAAGAATTGTGGGTTGGGAAAAAATAAAAATTACTAGAAAGTAGGATTGTGAATTGGAAAAGACAAAGAACTCAAAGAAAGTAGGATTTGTGAACTGGAAAAAAAAGTAATTACAAAAAAAAAAAATTAGTGAAATGGAAAAAAAATTCCATAGAGCAAAACAATTCATTTAAAAACTAATTGGAATATAAGAAAGAAATAAAAAAGCTAATAAAAAAATAATTCATTAAAAATTGAACTGAACAAATAGAAACTAAGATTCATTGAGAACAAAATCAGTCAAAACCAAAAAAAAAAATGACAAACTGGAAAAACCATGAATTATCTACTTGCAAAAACGACAGACTTGGAAAATAGATCTAGGAGATAATCTGAGGATTATTGGACTTTCGAAATTATGATGAAAAAAAAGGGAGATACTATTTTAAAGAAATCATCAAAAGAGTTAACTGCCCAGATGTAATAGAATCAGAAGGTAAAAATAGGATTGAAAGAATTATGAACACCTTCTGAAAGAACCCTAAAATAAAAACCCCAAGGAATATTGTGGAAATTTCAGAACTATAAGATTAAGGAAAAAATTTTTACAAGCAGCCAGAAAAAAAACAATTTAAATACCCGGGGCCACAATAAGGATCACCCAAGATCTGGTTTGCTCCACTTGAAGAATCAAAGGGCCTGCAATCTGATATTCAAAAGGCAAAAGAACTTGGATTGCAGCCAAAAAAATACCAGTAGTGAGCATTTTCTTCAGGGAAGAAGATGGAATTAATCAAATAATTCCATTTGTTTCTAAGGAAAAAACCAGAACTAAACAAAAAATTTGATCTCCAACCATAGGACTCAAGGGATGCAGAAAAGGTAAAAAGAACTATTGAGAATTGTATTTCTATTGTGGATATACAAAAAGACTACATGTATAATTTGATTTTACTGATATAACATAAAAAAGGGAAGTAGATATGGAAAAGGGATGGGCAGAAAAGGTGGGAAGGAGGGATAAAAAAAAACATCCCACAAAGGCAAAGCTTTCATATCTGAGGAATTTAGAGAGGGGGAGGAACATTGTGTGAATCTTTCCCTCAGAGTTGGCCTCAAAGAAAAATAATTGACATATCTGTTTTAGAGCAAATTCTCTCTTGCCTCATTAAAAAGGGGGAGAGGAAAAAGGAAAAGAAAAAGAGTAATAAGGGAAGAGAAAGAGGAAAAGATTCAAAGGGGGGAAGGAAGGATTCTAAAGAAAGTGAGCGTTATGATACAAATGGGATACATAAATTTAAAAAGGGGAAAGAGGGTTGGGGGGGGCAAGAAAAAGTAAAGCATAATCTGGGGATATTAGGATGGAAATAAAATTAAGTAATTCTAACTGTAAATGGAATGGATGAACTTTCCCATAAAGGAGGCAGTGCAGACTGGATCAAAAGTCAGAACCCCAAATGTTGTTTACAGGACACACCTTTAAAGCAGGGAGATACAACAGAGTAAAGGTAAAAGGCTGGGCAAAATCTATTATGTTCGGTGAAGTCAAAAAAGAGGGGTAGCCATCCCTTATCTCAGATCAAGCAAAAGCAAAATTGATCTAATTAAAAGAGATGGAAGGAAACTACATCTTGCTAAAGGGACATAGACAACGAAACAATATCACTACTAAACATATATGCCCCAAGTGGTATACATCCAGCTTCCTAAAGGAGAAGTTAAGAG
The DNA here is from genome assembly GCF_902635505.1 of Sarcophilus harrisii. NCBI lineage: Eukaryota > Metazoa > Chordata > Mammalia > Dasyuromorphia > Dasyuridae > Sarcophilus > Sarcophilus harrisii. Next base: position 28,492,726 of record NC_045432.1, read on the forward strand.
GTTGCAAGAAGAATTGACAACAAAACTGTAATAGTGGGGAGATCTCAACCTTGCACCTCAAAAACAAATCAAACCACAAAACAAATAAAGAAAGAAATTAAAGAGGCAAATAGAATATTAGAAAAATTAGGTATGTTAGATCTTTGGAGAAAATTGAATGGACACAGAAAGGAATATACTTTCTTCTCAGGAGTTCATGGAACCTATTCAAAAATTGACCATATATTAGGGCACAAAGACCTCAAAATTAAATGCAAGGAGGCAGAAATAGTAAATGCTTTCTTTACAGATCATGATGCAATAAAAATTACATTCAACAAAAAGTTAGGGCTATTAAATAGACCAAAAAGTAATTGGAAACTAAACAATCTCATCTTACAGAATGATTGGTGAAACAGCAAATTATAGATACAATTAATAATTCACTCAAGATAATGACAACGATGAGACGTCACACCAAAATTTGTGGGATGCAGCCAAAGCAGTAATAAGAGGAAATGTTATATCCTTAGAGGCTTATTTGAATAAAACAGAGAAAGAAAAGATTAATGAATTGGGCTTGCAACTAAAAAAAAACTAAAAAAAGACCAAATTAAAAACCCCCAATCAAATACTAAATTTGAAATGCTAAAATTAAAAGGAGAAATTAATAATATTGAAAGTAAAAAAACTATTGAACTAATTAATAAAACTAAGAATTGGTTCTATGAAAAGCCAATAAAATAGATAAGCCTTTTGGTAAATCTGATTAGAAAAAGGAGGGAGGAAAATGAAATTAGTAGTCTTAAAAATGAAAAGGGAGAAATTTCCACCAATGAAGAGGAAATTAGAGAAATAATAAGGAGTTATTTTGCCCAACTTTATGCCAATAAATTTGATAACCTAAGTGAAATAGATGACTACCTCCAAAAATATAGACTTCCCAGACTAACAGAGGAGGAAGTAAATTGCTTGAATAGTCCCATTTCAGAAAAAGAAATAGAACAGGCAATTAAACAACTCCTTAAGAAAAAATCCCCAGGACCAGATGGATTTACATGTGAATTCTACCACACATTTAAAGAACAATTTGTCCCAATGTGTATATAAATTATTTGATAAAACAGGGAATGAAGCAGTCCTACCAAATTCCTTTTATGACACAGACATGGTACTGATACCTAAACCAGGTAGGTTGAAAACAGAGAAAGAAAATTATAGACCAATCTCCCTAATGAACATTGATGCTAAAATCTTAAATAAGATATTAGCAAAAAACTACAGAAAATCATCCCCAGGATAATACACTATGATCAAGTAGCATTTATACCAGGAATGAAGGGCTGGTTCAATATTAGGAAAACTATCAATATAATTGGTCATATTAATAACCAAATTAACAAAAACCATATGATCATCTCAATAGATGCAGAAAAAGCACTTGATAAAATCCAACACCATTCCTATAAAAAATGGAGTATGGAATAAATGGACTTTTCTTAAAATAATCAGCAATCTATTTAAAACCATCAGTACATCATATGTAATGGGGACAAACTGCAACCATTCCCAATAAGATCTGGAGTGAAACAAGGTTGCCCACTATCACCATTACTATTTAATATTGTATTAGAAATGCTAGCTTTGGCAATAAGAACTGAGAAAGAGATTAAAGGAATAAGAATAGGCTACAAGGAAACCAAATTATCACTCTTTGCTGATAATATGATGGTATACTTAGAGAACCCCAGAGATTCTACTTAAAAGTTATTAGAAATAATCCACAACTTTAGCAAAGTTGCTGGTTATAAAATAAACCCACATAAATCATCAGCATTCTTATATATCACTAACAAAATCCAACAGTCAGAGTTACAAAGAGAAATTCCATTTAAAGTAACTACTGATAGTATAAAATATTTAAGGAATCCATCTGCCAAAGGGAAAATCAGAAACTTTATGAGCAAAATTACAAACCACTTTTCACACAAATTAAGTCTGATCTAACCAATTGGAAAAATATTAAATGCTCTTGGATAGGGCGAGCAAATATAAGAAAGATGACAATACTACCCAAACTAATCTGTTTGTTTAGCGCTATACCAATCAGACTCCCAAAAAACTATTTTAATGACCTAGAAAAAATAACAACAAAATTCATATGGAAAAACAAAAGGTCAAGAATTTCAAGAGAATTAATGAAAAAAAATCAAATGAAGGTGGCTTAGCTGTACCAGATCTAAAGTTATATTATAGAGCAGTAGTTACCAAAGCCATTTGGTATTGGCTAAGAAACAGATTAGTTGATCAGAGGAATAGGTTAGGTTCAAGGGACAAAACAGTCAACAACTATAGCAACCTAGTGTTTGACAAACCCAAAGACCCCAGCTTTTGGGATAAGAACTTACTGTTTGACAAAAATTGCTGGGAAAATTGGAAACTAATATGGCAGAAACTAGGCATTGATCCACACTTTACACCGTACACCAAGATAAGGTCAAAATGGGTTCATGACCTAGGCATAAAGAATGAGTTTATAAATAAGAGGAACACAGGATAGTGTACCACTCAGACCTATGGAAGGGGAAGGAATTTATGACCAAAGAAGAACTAGAGATCATTACTGATCACAAAATAGAAAATTTCGACTATATCAAACTGAAAAGTTTTTGTACAAACAAAACTAATGCAGACAAGATTAGAAGGGAAGCAAAAACTGGGAAAACATTTTTACAGTCAAGGTTCTGATAAAGGCCCTCATTTCAAAATATATAGAGAATTGACTCTAATTTACAAAAATCAAGCCATTCTCCAATTGATAAATGGTCAAAAGGTATGAACAGACAATTCCTCAGATGAAAAATTGAAACTATTTCTAACCAATAAAAGATGCCCAAGTCATTATTAATCAGAGAAATGCAAATTAAGACAACTCTGAGATACCACTACACACCTGTCAGATTGGCTAGAATGACAGGGAAAGATAATGCAGAATGTTGGAGGGGATGTGGGAAAACAGGGACACTGATACATTGTTGGTGAATACATCCAACCATTCTGGAGAGCAATTTGGAACTATGCTCAAAAAGTTATCAAACTGTGCATACTCTTTGATCCAGCAGTGTTACTACTGGGCTTACATCCCAAAGAGATCATAAAGAAGGGAAAGGGACCTATATGTACACGAATGTTTGTGGCAGCCCTCTTTGTAGTGGCTAGAAACGGGAAACTGAGTGGATGCCCATCAGTTGGAGAATGGCTGAATAAATTGTGGTATATGAATATTATGGAATATTATTGTTCTGTTAGAAATGACCAACAGGATGATTTCAGAAAGGCCTGGAGATATTTACAAGAACTGATGCTGAGTGAAACGAGCAGGGCCAAGAGATCATTATATACTTCAACAACAATACTATATGATGACCAGTTCTGATGGACCAGGCCATCCTCAGCAACGAGATCAACCAAATCATTTCCAATGGAGCAGTAATGAACTGAACTAGCTACGCCCAGAAAAAGAACTCTGGGAGATGACTAAAAACCATTACATTGAATTCCCAATCCCTATATTTTTGCCCACCTGCATTTTTTATTTCCTTCACAAGCTAATTGTACAATATTTCAGAGTCCGATTCTTTTTGTACAGCAAAATAACAGTTTGGTCATGTATACTTATTGTGTATCTAATTTATACTTTAATATATTTAACATCTAGTGGTCATCCTGCCATCTGGGGGAGGGGGTGGGGGGTAAGAGAGGAAAAATTGGAACAAGAGGTTTGGCAATTGTCAATGCTGTAAAGTTAACCATGCATATAACCTGTAAATAAAAGGCTATTAAATAAAAAATAATTAAAAATAAAAGGAAGCAATGAGAAAAAACAATTTAAATATTGTGGAACTACAATATGGAACAGCAAATATTTCTTTCTTTCTTTTTTTTTTTAATAGAAATAGCTTTTTATTTTTCAAAATACATGCAAAGATAGTTTTCAGTGTTTACCCTTGCAAACCTTGTGTCCCAAAATTTTTTCTCCCTCCACTAGAAGCAAGTAATCCAATATAAGCTGGACATGTGCAATTCTTCTAAACATATTTCCACATTTATCATGCTGAGCAAGAAAAATCAGGTCAAAAGGGGGAAATTGGAGGAATAGTAAACAAACAAAAACAAAAAAAGTGAAAATACTATATTGTGATACACCTTCAGTCTCCAGTCCTTTTTTTGTAAGGCAGTTGGGGTTAAGTGACTTGCCCAGGGTTACATAGCTACAATTCTTTTTAAGAAGCTCTTTTCTTCAGTGAATTTTTATACATATTTTCCCATTTATTCAATTATTCTTTGTAAGGATCTCTCTTCAATGGATCCCCACAGTCCTCTCTTTCAAGTCTATGGAAATTGCCTTGAATAACCTCATTGGCTCAAAAGAGCCAAGTCCATCACACACTTGATCATCACAGTCTTCTTGTTGCTGTGTACAATATTCTCTTGGTTCTACTCACTTCACTTAGCATAGCATAAGTTCATGTAAAACTTTCCTGGCTTTTCTGAAATCAACCTGCTCAATGTTTTTTTTGTAGAACAATAATATTCCATTACATAATTTATTCAGCCATTCCCCAACCAATGGACATCTACTCAGTTTCCAGTTCCTTACTACTACAAAACAGGCCTAGCAGCTATTTTGTAAAACAAAAGAGCTGAGATTATGACCAAGAGTGACTTACTCAAAAAAGTTAACCATAATCCTGAATGGTTAATAAAAGTAATTTAACAAACTGCAAGACAAAAACAGCAAAACTTTAGGGAAATTTTAACATATAACATCCAGAAGAAATATAAATATAAAGGACTAATTAGAAGGAACTCAATTCAAATCATGTATGTCTTATATATAAAAAAAATAGTATCAGTTCTTATATGACTGTCCTTTTTATTTGGATAGTTTGAAAGAAAGCCTTGAGACTGACCTGAGTGTTATGGAGTGATTCTTTTTTAAAAACTGTGTAGGGAGAGATAAAAAGGAGAAAGTACCTCAAATGAATGCAAAAAAGGTAAAATTTGTACATAGTAAGCTAGTACGGGGACAAGTGGGTAGTGCTGAAATCTTGCTCTTATCAAGAATGGATTAAAAAAGGAATAACATATCTTAGAAGTTTTCACTACTCTTCAAAATTTAGAAAGAAATAAGAGAGCAAGGGAATAGGGTGGGGGAGAAGATAAAGGAGAGATTCTTGGAGGGGTGAATAGACCAAGGGCAAGGTAGTAGGAAGAAGCAAAAATGAGGAGGGATAGGATTAGGGCAAGAAGAATACTGAGAGAAAACAGGAAGGGAGAAATATACAAGTAATTATAGCTTAGAATATAAATGGGATGAATTTACCCATAAAATGGAAACTGAAAGCAGCTCAAAAATGTGTGTGAAACATAGTGAGAAAAATAGGAAGGAAGAAAATGAACAAGTAATTATTTTATTACATTAAATTTTAAATTTTCTGCACAAACAAAACAAATACAAACAAGATTAAAAGGGAAGTACAAAGCTGGGAAACATTTTTATAGCCAGTGTTTCTGATAAAGACCTCATTTCTAAAATTTATAAAGAACTGTGTCAAATTTATAAGAATACAAGTTATCCCCAAATGGATAAATGGACAAAGGATATGAACAGATGATGAAATTAATGCAAGTCATATGAAAAGATGTTCTAAATCACTGTTGATTAGAGAAATGCAAATTAAAACAACTCTACGACACAATCTCATGCCTCTCAGATTGATTAAGATGACAGGAAAAGATAATGACAAATGTTGAGAGGGAATGTGGGAAAACTAGAACACTAATGCATTGTTGGTGAAGTTGTGAAACAATCCAGCTATTCTGGAGAGCAATTTGGAGCTATGTCCAAAGATCTATCAAACTGTGCATACACTTCGATCCATCAGTGCTTCTACTGAGTCTGTATCCTGAAGAAATCATAAAGGATGGAAAAGGACTCCCATGCAAAAATGTTTGTAGCGGCTTTTTTTGTGGTACTAAAAAATTGGAAAGTGAGTAGATACCCATCAATTTGGGAATGATTAAATAAGTTATGACATATGAAAGTAATGGATTATTGTTGTTTATAAAAAATGATGAACAAGCTGATTTTAGAAAGGCCTTGAAAGATTTATATGAACTGATGCTGAAACAAGTAGAACAGATACTAAAATAGGAATACAGTTTGCACAGTAATAGCAAGATTGTGTGATGATCAACTATCAAAGAGCTGGTTCTTCTCAGAGGTTCAGTGATCCAATGCAATCCATCTAAACTTTAGATAGAAAATACCATCTGTATCCAGAGATAGAACTATGAAGAATGAATATAAATCAATACACACTATGTTTACTTTTTCCCTTTTCTTCTGTTTTTTTTCCCTCTCATTGTTTTTTTTCCTTTTGTTCTGATTTTTTTCTCTCCCAACATGATTCATAAAGAAATGTGTAATTTAAAAAAATTAATGTACATATATAACCAGAAAAAATAAAGAAAACAATAAAAAAAGAAAAAAAAACTAGACAATATAGGATTAGAATGTTGCTGTGGTATAGGAAATGATTAGCCAATGGATTGAGAAAAAATATGGAAAAACTTTGACTTTTGAACGAACATGCTATGCACCTTCAGACAAACAGAAATAAGCATAGAGGTCTTACATATGTATAATAATACGTACGTGTATGATTATAGATATCTACTTATGTGTGTGTGTACGTGTGTGTATGTATGTATCCACACTTAATTGTAGACTTTTTGGAGGGGAAGAGGGAAGAAAGGATGAAAAATAAAGTAAAAAAGCACACAGCAGAGAACAAAAGAAAACCTACAAAGGGAGGAAAAAAAGATGGACAGCTCTGAACACAATGTATTTATTATGTTCACTTTCTTGAAATCGAAATTTATTGATTTATATATGAATTCTCTCTTATGTTCTGTTGTGCATATGGCAATGTTTTTTTTCCCTTTTCTTATTTTATATTTAAGTTTAAAATTAAATTTTCAAAAGGAATATGCTGGAAAAATGAAGAAACAAGTTACTCTGATGACAGAGAAGATCAAGACAAAGTCAGAAAACAATGATGTCAAAACAATTACAAGGAAAATCTCAAAGAAAAAATGTCTAACACATTTTTACACAAAGTCTAACAAGAATTTCTGGAAGAGCTAAAATGAATTTAAAATCACATAAGAGTGGCAAAGGAAAAACTGGGGAAAGAAATGAGAGAAATGTAAAAAATTACAAAAAGACAATATTTTGGTAAACCACACAGATACACACACAAACACTGAAGAAAACCTTAAAAAAAATCAGAATTGGCAAAATAAAAAAGATGCACAAAAGCTCACTGAATAAAATAGTTCCTTAAGAATTACAATTGAGCAAGTGAAAACTAATGACTCCATGAGATATTAAGAAACAACAAAACAAAGACAAAGGAATGAAAATTATAAGAAAATCTAAGATATTTTATCAAAAAAACAACTGACCTGGAAAATAGATCAAGGAAAGATAATTTAAGAACTTCTTTCTTAAGAAAGAAGTTAACAGATGAATAAAATTTTAGAAAAGTTAGATATGATGGACCTCAGAAGAAAACTGAATGGAAATAAACAGGAATATACCTTTTTCTCAGTTATTTATTACATGTTTACAAAAACTGACCGTATAGTAGCATTTCACAAATGCCATAAGGTATAAATATTAAATGCACACTTTTCAGATCATCATGCAATAAAAGTTACATTCAGCAAAGGGCTATAGAAATGCAGATCATAAATTAATTGGAAACTAAATAATCTAACCATAAAGAATGACAGTCAAAGAACAAATCATAGAAATAATCAATAATTTCATTAAAAAGAATGACAACAAAACAACATACTTTGTAGGATGCAGCCAAAGCAATACTTAAGGGAAATTTTCTATCTCTAAACTCTTATATCATTAAAAGGGAGAGAGAGTAGAGCAATGAATTGGAAGGAATACAAGAAACTGGGGAGGGGCTGGCTGGGCATTTTACACTTAGTTTCTCTGATAAAAGCCTCATTTCTCAAATATATAAGTAATTGAGTCAAATATAAAAATAAGAGCCATTTCCCAATTGGTAAATGTTCAAAAGATATGAACAGGCTTTTTTTTTTTTTTTAAAGAAAAAAAAAATCAAAGCTACTAATAGTCACGTGAAAAAAATGCCTAAAATCCTATAGATAAGAAAATGCAATTTAAAACAACTGAGTTACCACCTGACAACTATCAGATTGGTTAGCATGAGAGAAAAGGAGTAGAGACAACTAGATGGTTCAGTGGATAAAACACTCGTCTTGAAATCAGGAGGACCCGAGTTCAAATCCAGCTTCAGACACTTAACACTTCCTAGCCATGTGACTCTGAACAAGTCACTTAACCCCAAATGCCTTACAAAAAGAAGAAGAAGGCAGCATTAGAGAAAAGGAAAATGTTAGAAGGGATGTTGTAAATAGGTACGCTAATGCATTGTTGGTGCTGTGAACTGTTCCAACCATTCTGGAACAATTCTGGGAAACAATTGCCCAAAGGGCTATAAAACCTTGCATACCCTTTGATCTAGAAATACTACTATAAGGGAAAAGGACCTATATATACACAAATATTTATACTAGTTCTTCTTGTGTTGGCAAAGAGTTGGAAATGGAGGAGATGCCCATCAATTGGGGAACGTATGAACAAGTTAGGGTGTATGATTGTTATGAAATACTATTGTGCTACAAGAAATGATGAGCAGGATGGTTTCTGAAAACCATAGAAGACTTATAGGAACTGATGCAAAATGAAGTAAGCAGAACCAGGAGAGCATTGTACAGAGTAACAGTAATATTATTATGAAAAACAGCTACTGTGTTTAATATAATGATCTAAGACAATTTTAAAAGTTTCATGATGAAAATCAGTTCTTTCAGTGCAGATAGGGGCATATTTTTTCACATTTTTGTTTCTTGCTTTTTTAAACAGCATGGCTCATACAATTTTACATGTCTTTATATGCAGAAGTGATACATTGCTTGCCTTCTTAATGAATGGTAGAAGTGCAAGAGGAAGGGAAAGAATTTGAAACTCAAACAAATTTTAAGGAATCTTGAAAATAAATAAATAAAAGGTGGAGGGAGTGGCAAACAAAGTCTTTATTGCAAGAAGCAATCCCCAGGATGTTGAGAACTCCCTGCATGACCCACAGGTCTTAGTGTACCTGGTCCCTTCCTTGGCACTTTGGAGATGAGCCTGCCAACAAAGGCCTGATGTCCCAAGATTTCAGAGATATTTTATTATTATTGATTAATAGCCTTCTAAAGAAATTTTGTAATGTCATTTGTTCTTGAACAGTAAAATAACAAAGATACTTGTAAGTACCTTTTACAAACGGTACAAACGGTACAAATTAAATCATGATGAATTTAATGGAGAAAATGTTCAGGAAGTTCATAGCTCCTTCTATTTCATTTATTCTCAGGATAATCTATGAAGTTAAGGCAATGGGAATGGGTGTTATTTTTGTGACTATTATGGCACTGTAAGAATCCAACTCTTCTTTAGTAGATGAAAAAACTCAGGCTAAATTTCTTCTATGACAAGAAGGATCATAGAGTGACACACCTTTTTAATGGGTAGGGAAAGTCTCTAAGAATCTAAGGTGTGATGCCCATCCAAACCCAGCTCTTCCTGATTCCAAATCCTGTGTTCTATGCACTATCTTTTTTTATCATAATCCTGTTGGGTAGTTTCTGGTCAAGTCAGTCTATGGAGCCCTTCTCAGAACCACATTTTTAAATGCATAAAATAAAATGCATGATATTATAAAATAAACCAATTGTATTGAAATACAATGATTAAAATTTTTTCAAAAGAATAAATTAAGACTCCACATTAAGAAGCAAGGAAACATGCATTTTTATTAAACACCTACTATGTACCAGGCACTGTGCTGACTGCTTTACAAATATTATGTCATTTGATCCTTACAACATTCCTGAGAGGCAAGCGATACTATCACCCCCATTTTACAGATGGGGAAACTGTGTCTTACAGAGGTTAAATCCCTCACCCAGGGTCACATACCTAATAATCATCTGTAGCTGGATTTGAACAGCAACCTATTGTACTACACCAAGAATTTTCCAAAACTTAAGCATTTGATTCTCACAACAGCCCTCTCACGTGAATTATTGCATCTGTTTTATAAACAAGGATTCTAAGTCTAGAGTTGAATTTACTTTCTAAGGATCACAAAAACAGTACATAGGAGAACTGACACTTGAACCCAAGTGTTTCTATGCTCACTTCAGGACACTTTCCCTGGGTAGTATTTCTGACTCTCTTTTGACTGGCTAAAGAAATTCTGAAGAACCATCCAAGGCATTGTTGTTGTTCTGACATTGTCGGGTCAAGAACCCAAGTTAGTTTAGTCTCATTTTTTTTCATTTTAAAAAAAATAGCTTTTTATTTTCAAAATATATGCAAAGATAGTTTTCAAGTTCACAATTTAAAATGACCTTGAATGACCTAGACAATTTATGTCCTTCTTTTACTTCCCAAAATATTTTGCAGGGTTGGAGAAGATGCTACTTCTTCCTGCCTTGACTTGAAACTATTGCCCAAAGGAAAACCTATTACTAATTTGTATTCTAAATTGTGAAAAGTTGGTTTTCTTTCCACAGCAATATGCTGTCCATTGCTTTCAAATTTCTTGTCTATCTGCTCTCAAAAGCAAGTAAACATCTACCACATAGACTTTTTTTTAACAAGTCATCAGGGTTAAGTGATATATTTAGGATCACACAGTTAGTAAGACAGACTTTTTTCAAAAGTCCTTTTCTTAAGTCTCCTGAACCATTCTGACACTTTTTTCTCTCAACAGAGGATATTACCAAGAAAATGTCATTTATACCAGAGCTCCCTCTCTTTCTAAACCCCTCAATAGTATCCTTCCTCCTCTCTCCCTTGGCTCCAGTCCTTCTCATAGAAATAACTTTTCTCCTTGCCAAGTCCAACCTCTCTACTTGTGTAATTGATCTCATCCCCCCATTTCCTAGCAATGACTGCCCGTTCAGTCATTCTCATTCTCTTCTTGCCCTCAGTCTTATCCTATCTTCTAGTTCTTGGCCCTGGTGTTGTTCACAAATATACCCATAAGTTCCTCATCCTGAAAAAAAAAATCTTCTCTTGACCCACTATATCCTCAAAGCTACTGCCCTGTATTTCTCCAGTCCAATACAACAAACATTTAACACTTTCTGTATGCAAGACTTAGGTAGCAGGGAATCATGGGTAAGGAACCAGCCTCAGAGTCAGGAAACTCGGCTTCCCTGTCTGCCCCTGAACAAATCATTTAACTTCTTAGTACCTCAGCAACTCTCTCAAATGCTAGGTTGCAGAAAAGATGCAGACCTGCATCTGTAGAGGGAGTTTACTTAACTGGGGAATTCTCTATGCAAGAAATCTCAGGTTTAGTTCCCATCCCTATTTATGTGTGCAAGAAACTTTGAAGATATAAAAACAATATGGAGAATAATTCTCGCCCTCAAGGAGTTTACAATCTACTGGGGTTGGAAAAAGGCAGTAGAACAGTGAAACATCACTTCTAGAAAAGACCGTCACTATTTCTTGCCCTTATTGTCATCTACTGTACCACTCATAGGGTGACTTCTCACTTCGTCTAAGGCTGCTCTCTCCAAGGATATAAATGACGTCTTCATTGTCAAATTCAATGGCTTTTTCTCAGTCCTCATCTTACTGAACATTTTCGCAGTGTTTGATATCATCATACGCCTTGATCTTATCTCTTCCCTAGGTTTTTGGCTCCAGCTGTGCATGTGACTCTGTTTCCCTGATCATCTTCTCTTCTCTCTATACCTTTTCTTGCTAATCTCATCCAACATCATGAACTCAATCATCATCTACAGATGATAATTGTAGATACTTCTCAGATCTATCTAGTCAATCCTAATCTCCCTCCCTAGCTTCAATCCCATGCCAGCCACTACCAGTTGTGTATCTCCAAGTGGATATTCCATAGACATCTCAAACTCAACATGTTGAGATGAGAACTATCTTCCTCCTAAATCTACTTCTCCACACTTTCCCATCTATGTTGTACCTACCTCAGTACTTCTAGTCATCCAAATTTTCAACTTTGGTATCATCCCTTGACTCTTCCCCCTCCCTGTTCACCTCTCATACTTAACCAGCCATCAAGATCTGTTGATTCTATCTCTACATCTCATATATGTCCCTTTCTCTACTCACATGGCCAGTGTGGGGCCCTTATCACATTTTATCTGGACTATTGAAACAGGTTCTGAACTAGGTATTCCATCTTCTGTTCTTTAAGGGCCCTCCCAGCTCTGAGATTCTCTGTTCCAAAGTACCTTCCTGGTCCGACATTTTCTTCTGTATGCTCTCTTCTAGCTTTAATATTATGCTCCACATTTTAAAGACACTTCTAGCTTATCAATTCTATCATTTTTAAGGAAAAAAAACAACTTGTCATTGTCCCTTCTCTCGAATAAAAATCAGATAGAATTATATAGCATGCAAAGAAACCTTGCCTGACCCTAGTCTTTTACAACAAAGGCAAAACAAGTATTTAAGGCCCAGAATTGATTTTGATGGCACTAGATAAAGGCATTACTTACTCAAGATACTTTATAGGTAAACCCAGCACAATGTTCCTCTGCTTACTGGTTTCTGCCAATAACATCATCAATACATGATGACCAAACCTTGGCTAGTGCCAACAGCAACATTATTAGGCTCATGGCCTGAGACGCAATTTGGATGGATTGCTGATAAGCATCTGAAGTATATCTCACCTAGGCTGGCACAATATTCATCTAATTGGTCTTCCTGCCTCATGTATTTCCTCTTCTACCTAACTTCCAAAGGGATATTGCTAAAGTACGGTTCTGATCATTTCACTTTGCCATTCAATAAGCTCCATCAGTTTCCCATTCTCTTCAGCATCATAGCAAAACTCAGTTTCCTCAAATGTAAAATGAGTTGTGAGGAACAAATGAAATAACATGTGTAAAGTGCTTAGAATGTAGCAGAAACTTAATAAATGCTCTTTTCCCTTCTTTCCTTTGTTCTTTTCTTCCTTCCTTCCCATTTGTCATCCAAAACTTTTTACAGTGTGGCCTCCAAGCTGAAGACCTATCACTCCTCTTTATATACTCCTCAGTTTAAGTAAACTGGTCTTTTTGCCATTTCCCATCTTCCATCGCTGTGCTTTTTTATAGGTTTCCCTGATTTCTGGAATATCTTCCCTCCTCATGTCTATATCATAGAGCTCAAAACTTACTTCAAGTGCCCCTGCTTATGTGAAGCCTGTCTTGATCCCTTCAGCTTCCAATGCCTCCCCCCCACCCCAAAATGTCCTTGGATTTCTGCTTAGTTTTTTGATAATAATTATATGTGTACACAGTGTTTCCTTTGATAGAATATAACTTACTTGATGATGGGAACTGTTACTTTGAGCTTTTTTGCAGCCTCACCACTGAGCACAATATCTTGTCAACAGCTTGTCTAATGACTGATGGATTAACCCACTTGAATAGCATCCTCTTGCTTCCCACATGCACATAAACATTGCTCCCATGAAACTAACTGCCCCTATAAATCAGGCTTTCATGGCAAGAATGAATATCATCAGGTGTGATATGGGAAAAAAGATGGCATACCTATCAATGTGCATGATCACAGATTCACTTTCAAAATATAGAACAGACACCCGTCTGCATCAAGTACTCGTGTCCTGTTTGGAAGTTTTAGAGGTGATCTCTTTGGACCAGGTGGTTAAAACAAAAAAACTAATGAGTTGATGGGTTTAATTACCAATTAAATCATACCTAGCTTGGTTCCAATCCTCAGGTCCAGTGTGAAGCTCTATCCTTATATGATCATCTCACTGATAGTCAATGTGATTTGACAGGAACATGATTCAAAGGTCACTGATGATTCAACTCATGATCAGTCCTTCCAAAATGTCTACCTTCCCTGCCTCAATAAGCAAAGTCTAACGAACATACCTGAATCTTTGCCAACTGAGGATGATCAAAGGCCTTAGGCTAATTATTCTGCCTTAGTCTAATGGCAGAAATGGGGAAAGTGACAGAAAATGAGCTGAATGTGGATAGATGCCTTGATTTCATGCCTTGAAATTTGCCTTTTTAACTATGTCTCTAATAGCAACTTTTTCTTCATGTTTCAGCTCTTCCTCCTCAAATTGAAAATACACTAATAATCAAGATTACCTAGGAGTTCCAGTCAGTTGGGGTTTTCTGGACTTAGCAGAAAAGAGATTTAAGACAAGAAGGCGATGTAGTCTTTGCCCTTAATAGCAGACAAGCTTCCTTGAAAGAGATGACAGGGAATAATTACACAGAAATCCCAAACCCTTCAACAAATATTTGACAAATGAATGAATAAATTAGTTAAAGAATGGAAAAAAGCAGTTATTAAGAATCTACTATGTGCACCTAGAGCTATGCTTAGCACTGGTGGCAGAGAGAAGAGCCAAAACAGTCTCTGCCCTCAAGAAAATCACAATCTAACTAATGGGGAAAATAATATACAAACAAGTCTGAACAGATAAGAGAGTTACAGGAAAAACTGGAGAATCTCAGAGGAAAATTATTAGCATTCAGGACGACTGGGAAGAAAAAATTGTCTGGGAGTTCATAGCTCCCTGGGTTCAAATCTTGCCTCCGATATATGCCGAGTTTGTATTCCTGTACTAGTGACTTTACTTCTAGCTTGTCCAGGAAACTTTCTAAGATTAAGTTGCACAGAAGGTGCTGAGTTGTATTATTATTGGATTTACACATTTGGTATTAGGGCAGATGATGAGATGCCCAAAGTGGGGGACATGGCTAGATGAGATATAAAGCATGATCTGGGGTTGACTAGAATTACTGGCCCAAGTGAACTTACATTCACTCTCTAGCTCACCAAGCAAGACAACCTAAGACCAGAGCATAGTAACAAAACTGAGTGAATTAACTTTTCCAACCATGGTCTCTGGAAGTCTAGTACAGTGGGTGCTGTTTCAAGTAGAGGCAACACGACAGATGGCCAATGGAATTAGGTGGATCGATAAGGAGACTTCCATCTATTCCAAGGGAAGACCTATAAAGGACAGGGCCATTTATCCAAAGTTTCATGGAAAGCACAAATCTTGACCTAAACCTTGAAGGAAATGTGAGGGAGAAAAGCATCCCAGGGATCCATTTGAGTAAAGATGGACAATCCAGTACATTCTAAATTTGGTTCTTGATAATTCATTGCATTGATTGGGTTCTGTCAACATTTACAAAATGTTGTCTTATTGCCTCATCTGAGACAGAAAAAGGGGAAAACTGGATTTAAATCCCACCTCTGACACTTGATGTATGTCAATAACAAGTCTTCTCAACTTCAATGAGACTCTATTTCTATTTTACAATTGAGAAAACAATCACTGCCCTTTCCTGAGAGGATTTAAAAAAGGGTAATGCATGAAAAGGCTCTTAAAAGATTCTAGAAATTGAGCCATTATCCTCATGTTGCAGAAGATAAACTAAAACCTAAGAAAGGAGAATGACAGATCATTGTCACCCAGTGAGCTAATGGCAGAAGATTGGAAGCCAGGTCTCTGCATTCCTATTCTAACTTCCTAGTTTCATGCGCATAGATAGTTTTAGGGTCCAATCTTCTTTATTCAAAAAAGGGAGGAGTTATGAGACAGCCCAGATAGGCCAAGGAGAAGTGTATCAATCTCCTGAGCTGAACACCGATTCCCCATGGATCCCTGGCTATCCAGGTCAAAGGGAAAAGCTTCTTAGGGAGGGTCTGGGCTCTAGTTCCAGAGCCTACCCTTTGGCTGACTTATTCTTCATGCATCTGGCAAAGTCTATGATTTAATTTTGGATACTCTGAACTCTCACCTGCCTGATTTGGGCTTGGATTGCTTGCAACACCAGAGTAAACTGAAATCCCTGAACTGTTGTAGAAATCATTGGAAAATGCAAATTTCTCCATATCATTTGAGAATTTTTTTTTAATTAAGCCTTGATTTTCTCCCTTCTTAGGTTTTTGTAAATCAAACCAATTTAGGGGATGTAACACCTAGGAATTGGCCTCCAAAGACCAGAAAGACTGGGAACAAAGATTTCAAAGAACCCAGTCCAGGAAAGCTAGATAAGTGACTCACCACCTCCAGGCTGACATATCAAAGTGGGACAGATGCCCTCCAGAAGGAGATGAAGGTATACAACACAAGCAGACAGAGCTGGGACCCAGATGGAAATTTGCTTATAGTGGGGGAAGGGAAAAACAAACATGTCAGGCTGCAAAATACAATCAGTCTGGACCTTCAAAGGTATGGTTCCTATTTCTCCTATGCCAAATGCTCCCAACCCCTCCCAAGGAACCCAAGCCACGTGGATGTCACTGCAAATCACAAAAGAAACAGCCTGGGAAATAATTGAGGGTTTGTAGCTCCTTCTGCTGTTATTTGAAGTCCTAAATGCAATCCTTTCAAAAGAGAAAAGCAAAGAGGAAAACTGACACATTAAAGGCCTAAGGAGATCCCTATTACACCTTCCTTTATAGCTGGTATTTTTTAGAGTGCTTGAATTTCCCATGAGTAGCTAGGAATGAAAAGAATCCCAAAATTTTTGATGAACCAAAAAGGCAAGATATGCAAAGCACAAGAAAGATGCATTGTATAAAGGGGCTAAACTAGCTATAGCTCTTTAACTAGGAATTCTTATCAAGAAGAGGGGCTGTGTGTGTGTGTGTATCTTTCATCTAAGGCCCAACTGAAATAAGTGTTAATAAGTGAATCGATGTATGGATGGATGAATGGATAGACGAATAACCAAGTATTTACTAAGCACTTAGAAGTGCCATGGACTGCTGAAAACCTGAGGCACAAATACAAAAAGTGATAGTCAGTGCTCTCAAGTCACTCACATTTTAATTGGGAAAGGGAACACATAAAAGAATTCAGACGTACATCAGGTAGAAGGGTCCAAAAGCCCTAAGGATACAGCAGTAAAGATAACCAAGCCAGAAACTGTGAAGAAGAAAATCAAGAAGATACCATCTGCATTACTGGTAAGAGGATTGATATTGAAATAATCAAGGATCTTTGAATTACTGGAATAAGATCCAGATATGTTCACATAACCAGAGAAGCTAGAAATTGAGTTTCTTCTGAGGGCTAGAAATGGAAAGTGAAGAAGGCACAGTCCTTGTCTTCATGGATTTGCTAGGACCATAAGTATTAGAGATAAATGGAACCTTTCAGATAATCTAATCCAAACATCTCATTTTATAGATGAAAACACTACCCAAAGTCATAGCATTAATGAGGTGGGGAAGACAGGACTCACTTGAAAATGTAGCCTGGGATGCTTCATGTTTTTAGGTAGGTAGGGATTTTGTTAGAGGGATACACTAAAAGAATCAAATGGAAAGCAAGGACAAAAAGATACCTGGAAATCATGGAAGCACAAAGAAAATCTGTGGCTTTTTAGTTATTTAATTCAAACTAGAAATTTATGTTTCTGACTCTAAACCAACTTTTGTTTGAGTTGAGAATAGAAAAAAAATTTGGCTGCCAAATGAAGGAAATTGGGTAAATGGTTTGGACCCATGAAGAAGTTAACTGACTTTGGAAAGGAGAAATTTGGGAGAAATGGAGGAAAAATATTTTTCCACTGATGAATGCAGGAAAGGTATTTTACATTCCTTTTTTTGGGAATATATATACACACACACACAGAGAATAAACAAAAAAAGGAATGTAAATATATACACATATGTTGCTTCATGAATCATGTTGAGAGAGAAAATCAGAACAAAAGGGAAAAACTACAGAAGGGAAAAAAAACAGGAAAAAAAGAAGTGAATATAGCAAGTGTTGATTTACATTCAATCTCCATAGTTCTTTTTCTTGATGGAGATGGCATTTTCTACCCAAAATGTATTGGGATTGCCTTGGATCACTGAACAATTGAGAAGAACCAAGTGTTTCATAGTTCATCATTGCACATTTTTGTTGTTTGTGTACAACGTATTCCTGGTTCTGCTTGTTTCTCTCAGTGTCAGTTCATATAAATCTTTCTAGGCCTTTCTAAAATCATCTCGTTCATTGTTTTTTGTAGAACAATAATATTCCACTCAGTTCACACATCACAACTTATTAAGTCATTCCCCAATTGTTAGGCATCCACTCAGTTTCCAGTTCCTTGCCACTACAAAAAGGGCTGCCACAAACTTTTTTGCATACGTGGGTCCTTTTCCCTCCTTTAAGATTTCCTTGGGATACAGACTTAGTAGCATTACTGGGTCAAATGGTACCCAGTTTGATAGCCCTCTATGCATAGTTCCAGATTGTTCTCCAGAATGGTTGGATCATTTCACAACTCCACCAACAATGCATTAGTGTCCCAGTTTTCCCATGTCCTCTCTAATATTTATCATCTTTTCCTGTCATCTTAGCCAATCTGAGAGGTGTGAGGTGGCACCTCAGAGTGGTTTTGATTTGTACTTCTCAAATCAATAGTGATTGAGAATATCTTTTCATAAGACTATAAATGGCATTAATTTTATTACCTGAAAATTGTTTATATCCTTTGACCATTTATCAATTAGAGAATGACTCATATTCTTATAAATTTGATAGTTCTTTATATATCTTAGAAATAAGACCTTTTTCAGAAACAATGGCTATAGAAAATTTTCCCAGCTTTGTACTTCCCTTTGAATCTTGTTTCTGTTGGTTTTGGTGGTGCAGAAACTTTTTAATTTAATGTGATCAAAGTTGCCCATTTCATCTTACATAATGTTCCCTAATTCTTCTTTGGTCATAAATTCCTCCCTTCTCCAAAGATCTGATAGGTAAATTATCCCTCGCTCTCCTAATCTGCTTATGGTATCATCCTTTATGTCCAAATCATGTAACCATTTTGATTTTATGTTGGTACTGGTTATAAGATGCAAGTTTCTGACAATATTATCTTCCAGTTCTCTTAGCAATTTTTGTCTAATAAGTTCTTATACTAGATTACTATAGGCTTTGATTATTGTGTTGTATATAACTAACTTATACCACTCATGCACCACTATTTCTTAGCTGGTAACAAATGGTTTTGATGACTGCTGCTTTATAATGTAGTTTTAGACCTGATACTGCTAGCCATCATCCTTTGTATTTTTTTTTTTATTAATTCCCCTGATATTCTTTCAGATGAATTCTGTCATTTTTTCTAGTACTATAAAATAATTTTTTTGGCAGTTTCATTGGTATTGAACTGACCAAGTAGACCAATTTAGGCAGAATTGTCATTTTTATCATATTAGCTCGGTGTGCTCATGAGCAATTGATATTTCCCAAATAGTTTAGATCCAACTATTTGTGTGAGAAGTGTTTTATTAATTGCGTTCATATAGTTCATGGGCTTGTCTTGGCAGGTAAACACCCAAATATTTTATTTTGTCTATCTTTGTCTTCTATCTCTTGCTGCTGGGCTTTGTCAGTAATATATAAAAACACTGATGACTTGTGTGGGTTTATTTTATATCCTGCAACATTGCTAAAGCTGTTAATTGTTTCAAGTAGGTTTTTTGGATGATTTTCTAGGATTCCATAAGATGTCATTCCATCATCTGCAAAAAATAATAGTTTTATTTCCTCATTGCCTATTCTAATTTCTTTCATTTCTTTTCTCAATGCTAAAGTTAACATTGTCCCAGCAATAATAATTGTGATAATGGGCATCCTTGTTTCACCCCTGATCTTATCGTGAATTCATCTAGCTTCTCTTAATTACAAATGTTTGCTGTTGGTTTTAGAAAGATACTGCTTATTATTTTAAGGAAAGCTCCCTTTCTCTGATGTTTCTAATATGAATGGATGGAACTGTATTTTGTCAAATGCTTTTTCTTCATCTATTGAGATTATTATATGACTTCTGTTGGGTTTGTTATTGATATGGTCCTTTATGGTAATAGTTTTCTTGATATTGAACCAGTCCTGCATTCCTGATATAAATCCCACCCGATCATAATATCCTGCTGATAAGATTCTATAATCTTCATCAATCTTATTTTAAATTTTTGCATAAATATTCATTAGGGAGATTGAATTGTAATTTTCTTTCTCTGTTTCGGCCCTTCCTAGTTTAGGTATCAGCACTATAATTGTGTCCTAGAAAGAATTTGGCAGGACTCCTTTACCTATTTTTCCAAATAGTTTACATAGTATTGAAATTATTGTTCTTTAAATGTTTGGTAGAATTGACTTATAAATCCATCTGGCCCTAGAAATTTTTTTTCCTTAGGGAGTTCATTAAAGACTTGTTCAATTTCTTTTCTAAAGTGAGTCTATTTAAGTAATTTATTTCTTCTATTAATCTGGGCAATTTAAATTTTTGTAAATATTCATCCATTTCAGTTAGATTGTGAGACTTGCTTTCACGCAGTTGGGCAAAATAGCTCCTAATTATTGCTTTAATTTATTTACTGGTGGTAAGTTCACCCTTTTAATATATGATGCTTAGTAATTTGTTTTATTTTCTTTCCTTTTCTAATCAAATTAACCAAAGGTTTATCTATTTTGTTGGTCTTTTCATAAAACCAACTCAGTTTTATTAATTCAATAGTTTTCTTAGGTTTCAATTTTGTTAATCTCTTGAGTTTCTAATTTGGTATTTAATTGGAGGGATTTAATTTGTTCTTTTCCTAGCTTTTTTAGTTTCATGCCCATTTCACTGATCTTCTCTTTCTCTATTTTAGCCATTTAGAGATATAAAATTTCCCCTAAGAACTTCTTTGGCTGCATTCCATAGGTTTTGGTAAGGTTGTCTCATTGTTATTCTCTTAGATGAAATTATAGCTTGTTTCTGTAATTTGTTGTTTGACCACTCATTATTTATTTATTTTCTTAAATTTTACTTATTTTTGCTGAGGCAATTGTGGTTAAGTGACTTGTCCAGGGTAACAACTAGGAAGTATTAAGTGTCTGAGGCCATATTTGAACTCGGGGCCTCTTGACTTCAGGGCTGGTGCTCCATTCACTACACCACCTAGCTGTCCCCCACCCCTTCATTATTTAGAATCAGATTATTCAATTTCCAATTGTTTTTTTGTCTATCTTTCCCTGGCCCTTTACTGAATAATTTTTATTGCATGGTGATCTTAAAAAGAAACATTTACTATGTCTGCCTTACTGCATTTGATTTTAAGGCTTTTTATACCCTAACACATGGTCAGTTTTTATGTAGGTATATTCCTTTCTGTCCCTATTTGATTTTCTCCAGAGGTCTATCACACCTAGGTTTTCCAGGATTCTATTAACCTCCCTAGTTTCTTTCTTATTTTTTGGTTAGATTTGTGCGATTCTGAGAGAGGAAGGTCGAGGTCCCCCACTAATACAGTTTTGCATTCCACTTCTTCCTGTAAATGGCTTACTATCTTCTCTAGGAATTTGTATGCTTTACCGTTTGATGCATGTCCATTTAGTACCATTACTACTTCATTGTTGACAGTACCCTTCATCAAGATGTACTTTGCTTTCTTATCTCTTAATTAGATCGATCTTTCCTTTTGCTTTATCCAAAAATCAGAATTCTTAGTTCTGCTTTTTTTTTTCCCCCACTTCAGCTAAAGCACAAATTCTGCTCCAACTTTTTACTTTTACTCTGTGTTTATGTCAAATCAGTTTCTTGTGATCAACATACTGTAGGATTCTGCTTTTTAATCCACTTTGCTATATGCTTCTGTTTTATGGGAGTGTTCATCCCATTCAGTTTTGATTACTAGCTCTGTACTTCTTTCCATCCTATTTTTTCCCTTGTATATATTTTCCCCTTCTCTTTCACTATTTAGTAGTGTTTTGTTTAACCTACTCTACCCACAATCTTCTATGAGCTCTCCCCCCTTCTCTTATCTTTTTTCCTAGTGTTTCTACCTTCCCTTCTATCCAGCCCCTCCCTTTTCTTTCTTCTTCCTCCTCCTATTTCTTATAGGGTTAGATATATTTCTATACCCAACTGGATGATTAAGTTATTCCCTCCAAGCCAAAACTGATTAGATCAAGCTTCAGACACTGCTCATCCCCCTTTCCTTCTCTCTCTCCATTATACATATACATATACATGGGTTGAGGGAGGGTGTCACTAAGCTCTTTCATTGTACTCTCCAACAATAAATAGCCTTTATACCATCCTCTCTAAAACAAGGACATGGACAAGAATGAACAACTCAAGTCTTCAGTAGTACTACTAGTCTTCCCCTCAAGTACTTGCATGCCCTTACTGGGGAAGAGGATCATCATATTTAAAACAAAGAACTGAGCAACTATCCCATCCAGCCCCTTTATTTTTTACAGTGAGGAAAACTGAGTCACAGAGAGGAAACTGGACTTGTAAGAGGCAGCATAAAAGCTGTATAATTTTTCTGGGACCTTTAAGGAAATATGGACATCTCCTCCAACAGCAGCTGAGGTTGGTGTGAGCTGACTAAATGGCTGGCACCTGCCCCTGTTGGTAATGTGATCCATCTGCTTTCCATTCAACAGAATTCAATTGCATTCAGTACTGAAAGGCATCACTCCAGCTCAGCAAATTTGCAGAGTGTCCTACCACAGCAGGATACAGGGATTGATTTGCCCATGGAAATGTGCTTGGGTCCAAGCCCTGCTGTTGTCCTAGGAAATGGACATAATTTTGAAACAATTGTCTGTTTACCTCAATCTTCTATATGTGGTACTAAAATGAGATATGTAATTGCACTGATGTACGGCAAACAGCCCCTGCAATCTCCTCTACCATTTATAGTCTTAGAGGACTGCCTAGAGCAAAGGTGTTGAACTCATGGCCCATAGGTCAAGTGGCCCACGAAATTTCTAAATGTTGTCTGAACCAGATTAAAATGAAATCGGGAAATATTTAACTCAATAAATAGAAATCAACACAACATTGATAATGCTAATTTATGGCTAAGTCAATATGTTACACAGGGATCAGTTTCTGCCTGAGTGACATCACTGGCTTAGAATACAGAGAAGTGAGCTTGATCAGGGTCATGTAACTAGTAGATGTTTGAAATGAGACTTCAACCCACATCTTCCTGCTCCTGAGAAAAGGGTTCTATCCATTATAATAGGATTTCTTTTCTCACATACCGAAGGGGATATCCCAAGTCATTAAAAAGTAAATGAGGTACAAAAAGTTATCAAACTGTGCATACCCTTGGATCCAGCAGTGTTACTACTGGGCTTATATCCCAAAGAGATTTTAAAGAAGGGAAAGGGACCTGTATGTGCAACAATGTTTGTGGCAGGTCTCTTTGTAGTGGCCAGAAACTGGAAACTGAGTGGATGCCCATCAATTGGAGAATGGTTGGGTAAATTGTGGTATATGAATATTGTGGAATAATATCGTTCTGTAAGAAATGACCAGCAGGATGATTTCAGAAGGGTCTGGAGAGATTTACATGAACTGATGCTGAGTGAAATGAGCAGGACCAGAAAATCACTATATACTTCAACAACAATACTATATGATAATCAATTCTGATGGACGTGGCCATCTTCAACAATGAGATGAACCAAATCAGTTCCAATGGAGCAGTAATGAATTGAACCAGCTACACCCAGTGAAAGAACTCTGGGAGATGACTATAAACCATACATAGAATTTCCAATCCCTCTATTTTTGTCCACCTGCATTTTCAATTTCCTTCACAGGCTAATTGTACACGATTTCAAAGTCTAATTCTTTTTGTACAGCAAAATAACTGTTTGGATATGTATACATATGTTGTATTTAACTTATACTTTAACATATTTAACATGTATTAGTCAACCTGCCATCTAGGGGAGGGGGTTGGGGGAAGGAGGGGAAAAATTGGAACAAAAAGTTTGGCAATTGTCAATGCTGAAAAATTACCCGTGCATATATCTTCTAAATTAAAAGCTATAATAAAAAAAAGAAAAAAAAAGAAATGAGGTGGAGGGGAAAGATAGGGAGAAAATTATGGAGTACAAGATTTTACAAGGGTGAGTGAAAACTATCTTGGCATGTATTTTGAAAAATAAAAAGCTATTACTAAAAACGTAAATGGGAGAGGGAGATTAAAATAAAGGTGTTATTGCATAGAGAATTCTTCAGACGTTGAAAAGTTAAGAACCACAAGACAGAGCCACCTTCAAGTATTTGCACATCTCTTATGGACAAGGGTAGGGTTATAGACTTCCCCTTATCCCAGAAGGCAGAAATAGAAGCGGTTGGTATAAATTGCAAAGGGACAGGTGAAGGCTTAGTGTAAGTGTAAGGAGATATCTGTTTGGACTAGAAAAAGCTGAAGGTCTAACAGATATAGAAATAAAAAAGATGAGACCTTTCAGATATGGGAGGAAAAAACCTTACAAAGTTAGGAGTTAAGATTTGAATGATTCAACTATATATAAAAAGGCAGAAAAGACTAGCCCCAGGGCACAGACTACCTCCAAAACTTTGTCCCCAGCTACTCATTTACATATTCTCCCTCCACAAATCTTGGAAATAAAACTAGCTGGTTGTCATAAAGATGTTGTCCCTCACCAAGAGGCGACCATACTCTAAACCAGAAACAATGGCTGAACAGGACAAATTAGATCTCCCACCCCAACCGGTAAGTCACAGAGAGTCAAAAAGAAGCTTCTACCCATTGCTATACTCGTATCGAGTATCCTGGTTTCTGAGGTATAAATACTCATGTTAAAATTTTAGCAATCACCTCTCATGAGGCAGTTCAAGCTAGCTTCAGAACAACCCTGCTTTTGTCCATTCCAGACTAAGGATCATTGCCTTTGTGCAGGGACATTAATACTCTAGTTGAAAAAAGTACAGTGATACCCCAGATGATTAAATCTGAAGTTGTGAGGTCTGCAGCTTACCACTGCAGGGAGAGTCCAGGAAAAGCACAGAGCCCCATAAAGGAGGAGATACTCTGACTCTTAAAATTAGTGTGGATTGGATCCAATTATCCATCATTAATGCCATATTCTGCAACACACTTCATGAAGACTCTCCTGAGAAAGGACATCAAAGTCCTGCTATTCCAGAGTTGTAAGTTGCCTTTATCACATATGTTCTTTACATGTGTGCCTTACTACCATTGGTGACCACTCTACCACCCAAACATTCCATGTGAATTTGCGAGGGGATGTAACACTGGTTTTTGAAAGGAATTATTTGTAATTACTATTCCCGGTATACCATTTAAAAGTAAATTTCTTTTCTCAAAACCAATTGAGAGTAGTGGCTCATTGATAAGGGGAAGTATACTGATGGGGCCTCATGAC
The DNA here is from genome assembly GCF_902635505.1 of Sarcophilus harrisii. Classification (NCBI taxonomy): domain Eukaryota; kingdom Metazoa; phylum Chordata; class Mammalia; order Dasyuromorphia; family Dasyuridae; genus Sarcophilus; species Sarcophilus harrisii. The sequence goes on from NC_045432.1 coordinate 28,518,114, forward strand.
AGTGTTACAAGTAGTCACCCATAAGTTTACTCCTAGTACTTGAAGAAATTGCCCTTGTAAGGGCCCGACCTGCCATTGAGAGTTGAGGGAAGGGCAGCTTTTTAATAACTTTCACTGTTGTAATCAAAAGCCTCATCCCCTATTACAAGAATAGCAAAGACCCTCCCAACCATGGAGAAAAGGCTATCTCTGGCTAGTTGGCCAATCTGAAACTCTTACCACATGTTTGTATAATCACTTGCTTCATCTATACATCAAGTTAGCCTTAAACTTGCGGTCATACCAGAGACTTTAGGTTTATAGAGCTGAAACCAATTAGGAAAGCATCTATCAAGTGTCTATTATGTGTTAGGTACTGTGTGAGATGTTAGAGATACAAAGACAGAAGTGAAATAGTTTCTTCTATCAAGAAACACATTTTATAGAGTTTCAACTCCTTTTGTCTAGCAACCTCATTTTGTTTATGAGGAACCTAAGGCCAGAGAGAAGAAAGAACTTACTTCTTCATAGTCCTATAGCTAGTAAGTGGCAAAGTCAGGATATGAGCCAGTTCTCTAACTCTCAGAGCCTTTTCCAAAGTGCTACCCTAATCTATTGTTCCAAATAAACATGGACCGAAAGTCAGTTCCTTCATTAACCACCCCTCCCAAATCTAATAAAAAGTTAATGGAAAAAAGAGACAGAGATGATAAAATATCTATTTCAATAAGTGCTTTACTCTTGATAATTGCATCCATTGGTAGTCTGGAAAACTGAGTTTTTAAGATTTGTTTTTTCCCCCTCAGACCTCACTTTCTAGAAAAGTCTATATATTACAAAAGGCAGCACTTGCTAGCCATTTGGGTAGTCTCCGGAAAGGAGATAACCGTTTGGACTACAGACAGCTGAAGGTCGGAGACAAAAATAAAGAGGGGAGACCTCTCGGGATCCCCAGAGGTGGAAATAGAATCAGAAATGCTCAAGTGGCCCCTAATCCTTATACTCACAAGCCCTGAGCTAAGCTCCCCGAGTGGGACTTGGGACAAACATTCCTCTCCTAAACTAGGAGACATGAGGAGGACCCCAAAAAGCTTAGTGATCTTCTGGTCCCTGACTCTTGTTTCTCCCTACCATCACCTGAAAAATCATCATACTGCAAATCCAGATGGATCCTTTGCATGGAATCCTTTCCTCCCCTATCCTACTAACCATAGACATATTAATGTCTACTTTAGGAATCAAGTTAAACTTATACCTCCCTTGTATAAGACCTAAAAGGTACCTTAATAACTTTCTTGTTTTTAACAAGATTTTTACATAGACTTTCCAAGTGGGCCAAAACAATTGCAACAGTCCCTACACATGACAGGAGCCCCTGTGCTTAGCCATTCTTGGCAATGTCACAATTAACAGCTGAGACAACCAGTTACGTTCACTTTCCAGCTGTTAGAAGAGAATGATACCTCACCTTTCCCTCACTCTGCATCTATCAGCAAAATGGGTGCCAATAAGTCATCTTCATAGGGGCATATATCTAGAGCTGGGAGAGAACTCAGAGGCCATCTAGTCCAACCTATTGATTTTACAAAATAGGAAACTGAGGCCCGGGGAGGGGGAAACTTGCTCCAGATGACACTGCTAGTAAGTCTCAGAGATGGGATTTGAACCCTGGTCTTCTTATCATCAAGTCCAGCCCATTATGTACTAATGAAGAAGTAGCCATTTATACTTGTTTTCTCTTACCTTGCCCTCCTGTGAGTTGGCTAGAGAGATAGAAGAATATTTCCCATCTTCCCACCGGTGGTTACTTTCACCCCTCATTTCAAAGGGATTGGGACTAAGTTCCTAAGACACATACCAATTGTTAACTCGGGGCCATCCTCTTTTTAGGAATCTTCATATGTCTCTTATCTCTAAATTAAGGATGTGACTCAACCATAATCCTAAACTGACTTTGTGTATTGGTTTTTGAGCCAAGAATTTCCATTGTAGTCCATATTTTCCCCATTAAAACTCCATCTCTCCCTCCTTTTCTCCCTCTCTGCTTATTTTATTTAATGGGGTTTAGTGTCTATTAAGTATTCAATTACCCACTGCCCTTAGGACAAAGAATGGGAAAACTGGAAAGAAACTTAGAGATCATCTAGTCCAACCCCCTTATTTTATAAGGGGGAAAATAGAAATCGGAAAGGATCAGCTGAAGGTCACACAACAAAAGAATGACTAAGTTGGGACGAGAATCCAGGTGTCCCAGCTCCTAGATCGGGTTCTTTCTCTGGAGCATACTACCTCTCCAGCCCATTCTGCTTTCCCCCCTTACTACTTAAAGAGAAGTCTGTTTATGAATTTTGGCATTGGAGTCCCAGAAATAGGTCCGATGAAATATGTGACTTTTGAAGATTGATTTTTGTGCTTATTAGTGGGCAAACCCAGCTCTGCTTTTCTTGTGAAACCCTGCAATTGATTAGACAGAGTGAAGACTCATCATTTTTTTCCAATGCTTTTATTAAAATGAGAGCGGTGTTTTGTTTTCCCTCAGATTCTTATGCAATCATCCAGCACAATTTTCCACTCCCAAGTTTATAAGGCCCTCCCCCCTCCTCTTTGCAGGCAGGCCAGTTATGTAACCTGAGCCCTCCTAACCCAAGCCCTTGGCAATCCATCATGTCACCGAGGTGCAAAGTCATGAGTATCCAAGATGGGCCAACCCTGGAAAACTGGGACCCAAACTCGGGGCCTGCTAGGAGTCCCATCACTCACCCTATGGTCACAACGAGGACATGCTCTGAAAAGCCTCATTAAGATCAATCCCAAAGTACCAGGCCTTCCTTCATCCAATCAAGGTTACCCTTAATGGATGGATTAAAATAATGATCACAATAGCAAGCACCACAGCAGCTCATAACCCAGAGAGTGCTTTATAGTTCCAAAAGAAGAAACCTTCCCTCCCCCCAATCTGAGCCTCCCAATGATTCCTCAAGGTGAATAATGCAAGTATTGTCCCCATTTTACAGAATAGGAAATCGAATCTCAGAGACAGATCAAGAAATTTACCAGGCTCACACAGCTAACAAATGGCAGGACCAGACTGAACTTGCAACCATGCTTCCCTTGCGCAACCCTCCAATCCACTGGAAAAAAAAAAAAAAAAGCAGAGGGTAAAATCCCCATGGAAATCAAAAAGAGCAACAATAAAAAGTAAAATCCTTCAAGACTCCCTAACAGGGTAGTCCCTCCTTGGAAGCAGATGACAACCTTGCTGTGGGGCTAAGGAAAAGAATGCCTATCTTACTTTTCAATCTTCAAGCAGTGAGCGTTTCCAAGTGGAGTTAGTTTGATACTCGGGCAGCGGACAGTGTACCTCAAAGCCCATGTAGCAATAGCTTATGTTTTCACAATACCAACATCTCCCAGAGTATTCTTCCCTGCTTTCCTTTGCAGATAGCCATCCTTAGTCACAGTGAGGAAAAAAAAAAAGAAGAGGAGCTTGGGATTTTAGCCAAATTAAACAACATGTCCAAAATAACCTGACACTATATGCAGTGTTCCATACCCATGGTCTCCCACTTCTATAAAGTGGCCACAGAGCCTGGAGATCTCAAACTTAACCTATTCTAAACTGAGCCCATCTTCTCCTCTCACTGCCAATCATCCCCTCTTCCAAATTTCCCTTATTTCTGGCAAAGCTACTTCTGGTTTCCTTGGATCATAATTTTTTCAAGCTTCCCTCATCCTACATCACCAATCTCTACATATCCAAATCTTGCCATTTTACTTCCATATCTCTCATGTTTTAATTGTTCACCTTACCAACATATTGGCAACTAGGAACCCAAAAACAAGGTTGCTTTTAATTCTTTAGGAGTCCTAGGTGGTAACTTTGAGGGAAGGGGTAGTATATTTTTAATACTTTAGCTCACAAACTCCCATTGCTTTGCCTTCCCCCATGATTAGCCATTGATATCAATCACTAAGCCAATTACCTCTTGTTGTTGTGACCCCATTCAGGGGTTTTCTTGGCAAAGATTCCAGAGTTCTTTGCCATCTTCTACTCCAGTTCATTTTACAGATGGGAAAACTGAGGTTAAAAAAGATTAAGTGACTTGTTCAGGATCCCACATCTATTTATTAAGGGTTTGAGGTTACATTTGAACTCAGAGTCTAATTCCAAGCCCAGTTCTTTATCCACGGCATCACCACCTAGTTTCCCTAATTACCTTTTAGAAAGGAGTATTTTTTTAAGCTAAGAAAAATTGGTACAAAAACATCTCTCCTTAAGTGTGACACAGTCTCCCACCAATGAGCTCAAATTTTAAAAGCACATGTGGCATTGTGTGCTAATTCACAACTTCTGGTTGCTAGAAGTCTTGTATCCTTCTATGGCTACTTTGGAAGTTTCCCTTAAGTATGGCTTTTTTTTTTTGCTGGATTCCTTGCACAATCTTGGAGCTTCTTTCCTCTGTGCTATAATTTCCCCTGGTCTAACCCCATCAACAACATTAATCTATCACTTTAAGTTTGCAAAATGCTTAAATATTATTTCATTTTATTCTTATTGCACCCCTGGGAGACTGGTGCTGTGATTATGCCCATTTGCAGACAGGGGTCAGAATCAGCAAGGTAGTAAATGTCTGAAGTTGAATTTGAACTCAGTTTTTCCTCTTTAAGTCCAATGCTTTACCCATGGAACAACCTATGGGAAGACTAAATTTCTTCTCTTTCCCAATCCTGTCCTTCCCCTCATCCCCTCACACTCCAGCAGGAATTCCTTCACATGCATTTGGCTAGAAGTATTCTCTCTTGGCTCACCTCCATTTGAAGACATGATTTCAAACTAGCTTGATGATTTTATACAAGGTCACAAAGTATGATCAAATTCCTCAACCAATCCAGGCAGACTTCCTGTCACATCTAGTTGAAACCCTAACTGGATGTTTGACTGGCCGATTCATGGAGACGTTTGACTGCCGGTCACCAAGCTCACGCAATGACTTCATTGCCCTTAAACATCACAGCCCTATGCCAGACTCAGGCCAAAGTTGCCATGTCACTTGGAAGAAGTCACTCCCTCTCTTGGAAAATTATCAGATGAGTGCTTTGGACTACATCTCTAAATTCTCCAGCTTGATTTTTCTATGGTGTTCTGTGGCTGTTCTGTGGAATATTCTAAACATTCTATATTACTCACAATTTTCCCAAAAAAAATCAGATAAATTTTAAATGGGATTAGGAAATTGTACCTGTCAAGTCCTAAGAAGTGCTTATTTGAAAGATTTTTGAAATCTTCTGTGAATTCAGCATTCAGTGGTTTCTCTCATAAGAAAATGAGAAAGAAAATAACTTCCAAGATGCCATAAATCCATCTCTGGGCCAGAATTTATGAGTACCTTATAACATTTAATGATAAAACACCATAGTTCCCCCCAACCCACGTTTCCTTCATCTGTTTTCCCATTCTTAAGCAAAATGATGCATTTAGAAGATCTGCCATTACTGCAGTGCTTTTAGGCTTACACAGCCCATTCCCCAGAGAGAGATGCTGCCATTATGATTTCTCCTCATTTAACAGGAGGAAAAAATTGATGCTCAGAGAGGGGAAACAACTTACCTAGATTATCCAGATAGCAGGGCAGAGCCAGGATTCCAGATCTCCAAAGCAGAGCTTTCACAAACTTCTTTGGCTACATTTTCATGTCTTTTTCACCTGTAGGTTTTAGCTACCTCTCACTCACGCTAATACCTTTTATTTTTCTTGTTCTTTTGTAGGTGAATTACAGGTTTTTGCTCTTATTGACATCTCATTGGATATGGCTCTGCTTTCTTGATTATTGCTATTAGATGCTAGATGTTAGAGATTAATGTATATATTTATGGGAAAAGAATTTTGCTTGTGGGTGAGAGTTACAATGATGTTTTCTTACAATTCTTATTTTTATCCAAGGGGACCAATGTCACGCTGACCAAATGAATGAAAGCAGGGGCCGTTAAGTGCTTCCAAGCTGACAGGGCTGGCATGAGCTCTCACGACCAGGTGACTCACTTGGCCCCCGAGTTTCACGATGGAATAGCTCCCTTGTTCATAAAAACTGCTGGAAATATTGTTCTTAAAAGGACTCTCAGGTAGGATTGCCCACAGAGAGGTGAATCGACTGCCCACACCTCTCCAATAAAGGTTTGCTGAAATACTTGAAGCTGGGAGCTTGCGTAGCTGAATGAACGCCTTCCATCTTTGCTTGGGGACAATCTACCTATCATTCAAGATGGCACTCATATGCTTCCTCTACCACTAAGCCCTCCAAGAATATTCATGGCACAAAGGGTTTTCTTTCCATTATTTGAGCACAGAGCACTTTGCATTCCACATCTGTATTTCTCACATGCCAATTTGGATTCTGTCTCTTTGTGTCCTCCTTCTATCTCCCCATTAGAATAAAAATCTTTGAAGAGGCAAGGTGGTATCAAAGCATGAAAGGTATAAGATCTGGGTGCTCTTAGGATCATTACTTTAGAAGCAGAAGGGATCACGGAAACCAATTAGCTCAACTCTTTCACTAGATGGAAGGGGAAACTGAGGCCCAGAAGCAAGAAGTAACTTGTCCCAGGTCACAAGTTATAAAATGGCAGAGCCAAGATTTGAACCCAGACTTTATGATTCCACGTACAGCCTTCTGTCCATTGAATCATGACTCTGGCATTTACCAGCTATGAGTCTTGCCAAGTTATTTCCCCTCTCTTGATTTTGATTTCTTCTTCTGTAAAATGAAGATAGACTAGATAGCCTCAAAGATCCCTTCCAATTCTAAACTTATGATATTATGATTCTCCCCTTCCCAAAGAAGAATCCCTTAAAAGGGGAAATAAAAAAAATTTCAAAAAATTAATTTCAGCAAAAAATTCAGTTCAGAACTAAGTAAAAGAACCAAAATTCCAATTTTATATACAGGGCTTTAGATATTAATTGAGGTCACATTACTGTTTAAGTTCTTTCACTCATTTGTAACAAATTTTGCTCAATGACTGATGATATATGGAAAAATGAGGGGAAATCAACCAAAATGATCAGTATCCCCAAAGCAGCATGGAAACACTGTTAAATATTGTCTTTGCATGACCACATCTAGAATCAGGAAGATGGGGAGTAAAAAGAATATTGTTTTGGTTTGCTTTTTTCATCAGAAGACATTGGTTTGAAGTTGTGGCATATAAATGTAGTATAAAATTATTGTGCTACAAGAAATGATAGGCATGCCTATTTCAGGAAAACCTGAAAAGACTCACATGAACTGATGCTAAGTGAAGTGAACAGAACCCAGAAAACATTGTACATGGTAACAACAACATTGTAAGATGATCAACTACAATAGACTTAGCTCTTTTCAACAATACAACAAACCAAGACAATTCCAAAAAGTTCATGATAGAAAATGTTATCCACATCCAAAGAAAGAATTATATTTCTATCTGCATTCAGACTCAATAGTTCAAAAAACAAACAAACAAACAAAAAAAAAAACTTTTTTGTTTTGATTTTTTCTTTCACAACATCACTAATATGGAAATAGATTTAATATAATTATACATGTATAACTTAAATCAGATAGCTTGCTACCAGGGAAAAGGGGTGGAAAGGGAGGGAAGGAAAAGATTTTGAAATTCAAAATCTTACAAAAATGAATGCTGAAAATTCTTTACATGTAATTGGAGAAAATATTAAGTACAAAAAATTCTGTGTGACCTTAGGTAAATCCTCTCTCTTCTTGAAGCCTCAGTTCTCCCCTCTCTGGAAAATAGGAGCAAACATTTTCACTCCCCATGTCACAATGTTCTTGTGAAGATCTCATGAGATAATGTAGGCAAAGCACTTCATAAACAGAACTAATTTGATGAGTGAGAGCTGTTGATCTCGGGATCAGAGGAATTAGAACTGGAAAGGACCTTAGAGACCAAACCAGTTCAACCTCCTCACTTCATTGTTCTTGCCTTTTGCCTGGAAGTATGCCCTTCTCTAATCCAAGTGCATTGAACTCTTTCCAAATTCACGAAAGCTGTCCTGAGAAAGAAATAGGCAAACAGCTGGACCTCAAGAAATGAAAATTTGGCTTTGCCCATTATATAATTAATGTATTCACTCATTAATCCTCCAAAGAGCCCAGGCTCTAATTTAATGTTTACCTCTACCAGGGTGGCTTCCCATTTCCCTTAGGAATCTAACAGTCCTTTGTGTGAAGTGATGGAAACCAATTAGGCAAGAACAATTTTGCAAATTGCTTATTGAATGCCTTGTCCACATTACCCCAATCTCTCTTCCCAGTGAATTTCCACAGGCCCATGAATCAAATGAAAAGGAAATTTCCCTAGAACTAAGCAACAATGTGAGAGTTCTTTTCTTCCCACACAGTTCCCTCATTGACACATAGTAGGTCCTTAATACAAGTTTCTTGACATGTTAGATAGAACCCATCACTGTCCTTAGGACCTGGGTAAAAAAAAAAAAACAAAACAAAACAAAAAAAAAAAAAAAAACTATGTATGTTCAATGCTGGGAATTCATTTGCCCAGCCTCTTCATTTGATAGTTGAGGACTCAGAGTCCTTGATAAATGAAGGGACGTACCTTCCAAGAGAAAGGAAGGTCATGAGGTAAGCCAGTGGCAGAGACACTCAAGATATTTGACTTCCAATTCTAGGCACTATGCTTCATGGGAGCTACATGGATTCCAGAGACAACTCTCTTCTGCCTGGCAATGAAATGGGACCAATTGACTGGTAAATACTAACAGTTCAATTTCCCTCCCTAAATGCAAGGAAATTCATGGCTCTGGCTGGCTGAAGCAGTTCTTTCTTCTAGTGAGGTAGTCGTTTTCCCCTTAAAGTTGTTCTGTTCTACCCTTGAGGTTATTCTTTTTCCACTCCAGATTCTTTCCTTGTTTGACTTTGTGTGATCTTTTCCATCCAACATGGATCTATTGGTCTCTATTAGTCAACATGCCTCAGCTACTGTGGTTGACGGCCCTCTTCTGTCTCCATCACAGTGTCTAACCTCCATTAATACAGTTATTATTCCATATTATCCCAATTCTCAATTTAGACACTCCCTTACTTCTCTAGTCATTTCTACCTTCACAGCAACTCATTCTCTCTACTCACACAACCACATCTCTAAACCATTGTCATCTCTCTCCTCTACTATAACAATAGTCCTTCAAGTAAACCTCCCCATCTCAAGTGTCTCCAAAATCCAACCCATCCTCCACTCTGCTGCCAAAGTAATTTCCCTCAAGTTAGGCCTGGCCATGGTACTTCTTTGCACAAAAAGCTCCAGAAGTTCCTTGTTACTTTCAGGATTAAATATCAACTCTTTGGTGAGTAATTAACGCTCTTTATAACATGGCCCTTTTCTGATCTCTCTAGGTTTTTTGTTTTGGTTTGGTTTGGTTTTTGGTTTGTTTTTGTTTTACAACTTACTTCCCTACACACGCTCTAAGTTCCAAAAATACTAATCCACTTGTACTTCCTCAAATATGGAGATGCCCCATCTCTGTTCTGTCTCCCCCATTCCTGGGATGCTCCATCTCCTCACATCTGCCTTTTAATTCCTCAGCTTTCCTCAAGACTCAGTTTCAATTATATCTATTGTAAGTGGCCTTTCCAAGAGGTCAATCTCTTCAGCTGCTTGAATGTCTCTCCACCTCTCAGAGTTTTCCATCTATCCTGTATATCTCTCTTGTAACTACTTTTTTACATCTTGTCTCCAACATTAGAACATAAGTTATTTGAAGACATGGGTTGCTGTTCTCCCTTTGTGTCCCTAACAATTAAAACAGTGTCTGCCACATAATAAGCACTTACTGAATGCTTGTCTTGCTTTGCCTTGCCATGTAAAGCACAAAGACATATAAACAGGAAGGTTTTTTTTAAATGATTATGTAAATAAGATAGTCATGACAATTCTAAGGTATAATGGGCTTGCTTGAGACTCCATACCATCTTTCCCCTTCCTTTCTCTTCACATGCAATCCATTTTTCCCCATTCTGTGTCCTACCCATTTTGGATCTTGGCAAAGATGCTAGAGTGGTTGCCATTCCCTTTTCCAATGATACTATCTCAATGTGCCTCAATGCTCAATCTCTGGAGGCAGATCAGTCGAACAGTAGAGAGAGCATTGCATCTGGAGTCAAAAATACCCAGAGTTCAAATCTAGCCTCAGACACTTATTAATTCTGATTAAGCCAGTTAACCTATTCCTGCCTCAGTCTCTTCACATGTAAAATAGAGATAAGAATCCTTGCCTCCCAGGGTTGTTATAAAGATAAAGAAAATATTTATAAAGTGCTTTACAAAAAGAGGAGCAAGAAAAAGAATTAGCAGATATTGAAATAGATGTGAAAAAGAAAGAAAGAAAATGCATGGATGGAACACTGGAAAGATACGACAGAAAAACAGGTACAGAAGGGGACTCAAACAGAGCGGTTTTATTACTAACTTTAAAAATCAGTTTGTTCAGATTTCATGTCAATCCTCTTGTTTCTGTTTGCGGATGTTTTAAGTTTTATAATAATAAAAAATGGAATAGATGGAGGAAGGGATACAGAGTGTAAGACTTTGAACAAATCATTTTACCCCCTGGGCCTCAGTTTCTCTGGCTGTAAAATGAAGGGGGCGATATCAGATGTTTTCTGAGGTACCTTCCAGCTTCAGATCTAGGATCTGAAAGGGAGGGGACACATTCAACCAACTTGTCACTAGAGCTCTAAACTATTATTATGATAAACTGTTATTATCTAAATATTTCCATTTCCATCTCTATTTGGAAGATAGCTCTAAAGTGGAATATTCTGGGTGTGTTACTGTAACATGGGCAACCAGCTTCTGAGACTAACTGCTATTATCCCTGTGATTAGGATGGGGATTACTAATGCTTATCCTAGTGGTGCTGGTTTACACTTGAAGGGGGAATTAATGATGGTAAGCAAATGATGATAGCCTGTCTGAGCCGTGGATAATGCCAGCCTCTTGCTTCATGTCGGTGCCAATGGATATCTACACCCTTCCCCCCTTCAGTTAATGACAATGCACCAGCTCAAAGTTCTGTGCCTTTTTAATTATTCTATCTAATCACTTCTTTGCTTTCAAGGACTCTGATAAAATTCTATCTTGGTTTTCCTCCTACCAGTTAGGCCATTTCTTCTTGGTCTCCTTAATGTATGGGTTTTTCCTAAAGTTTTTTCCTAGACTCTTCTTATCTCATTTCTCTGTCTACATTCTCTCATTTACTCTTGTGGGTTAATTTATCTCTACAAGGATAAATCCATAGGAGTCTACATATTTGAGTCTAATCTCTCTCCAGGCCTCTATCTTGCATCACCAACAGCCAAGTGAAAACCTCTACCTCATTGTCCCATTGTCCCATTTGACATGTGGTCATTGACATGACCACATGTCAAAACTGGACTTGTTGTCTCCCCCTCTATATCTATCCTTCCTCCCAACTTGATGTTTCTGCCCTAGTCATTTAGGTTCACAATTTCTTCTAGAGCAGAGTCTCAAACTTTTTTTGATTCATAACTTTTTTGCCTGAAAAACTTTTATGTGACCCCAGGCATACAGGGTCACATGTTCTAAGAGAAGCAGAATTGCAGGCCAGGTTTTCCAATTTCACGTGAAGGGGTCTTTCCATCACACTTGGCTGTCTCATGGGAAAGCCAAGGGAAGAATCAATTCATCTTTTTGGCCTTCCTTGTTGTTCTCCTGGCTGCCAAAGGAAAGCTTCCATCAACAAAATAGCTACTAATCTAGCCAACATTTGAAAACTTGAAAACAAAAAGAACTGCTGTCATAATGGAGGAAAAAGGTCATTATTTTACCTAGAAAAACAACTTAATGGCTAATGGACACTTACCACGAGAGAAGAACATATAAATTTGTGCTATTTGAAGGAAGGAGAAAAACAATTTAGAATGGTAATGAGCAGTCTGTCTCCCTTCTCTAGTCCCTACAGCTCAAGACCCCTTCACCCCATCTGCAAGTTCATTGTGATCAGCCCCAATCAAGCCCAGACCCCTTCCCTAGAGGGGAAGCCATAAGCTAAGAACTACATCCCCTTCAAGACTATTCTGATCCCATTAGAAGCAACATTGAATAGCAAATAGAACACTTGCTCTGGGACCAGGAAACCTGGTTTAGAATGCTACCTCAGACATTAGTCTCGTGCTTCTGAGCCTCAGTTTTCATATCTGTAAAATTAGTATAATTTAACCTGCTTTACTTGGTTGTTGTAAGGAAAATGTTCTACAAACTTCAAAGCATTATGTAAAAGGGTTATGGTGCAGGAAAACATTACTATCATCCTCTACTATCCCACTCCCAGAACTCCCTTCTTGGGAAACTGGGAAAAAGTACAACTTTGTATTTTGCTTTTGGATTTGTCTTGTGTTACAGTTATTCTTATGCCTCTTATACCTCCTTCCTCTCCCCTATAGTTCATGAACTTCTGAAGGGGAGGAAGGGTGTTCAACAGATGTTTATCTGATCAATGAACAATTGGATGGATGAATACTGAAAAAATTAGGAGCATCTTTGATATACTCATCCTATCTTAGACCATCTCTTCTACTTACGACCTCGTGTTGTCAAGATGATCATGGTAGTTTCAATACTTGGGCACCAAGTTCTCTTCTGTCTGGAGATTTAAGATCCCATGATTGTTAGACATGCTGTATTCCTCAGTCGTATGTAAGCTTCTTGAAGGCAGAAATTTGTTTCACTTTTGGTTTTGCATGTCTTGTACCCAATGCTGTAATTTGAAATCAAGGAATCTCTACTTATCCTTTAAGGATCAGTCCAAATGTTATCCCTTCTCTGATCCCTCCTATCCCCTCAGATTTCAGCGATTTGGATCCCTTCCATGTACTCATTGCATAATGTTAGGTACTATAGCCATCCACATTTTGTCATTCTCATCCAGACTGGATATTCCATGAGGACAGAGACCATATCTTAATTACATTTTGACCCAGAACAGAGTTTACCACATAGTAGGTACATAAGGTTTACTGAATGAATGAACCTTGATGCTGGTCCTGCACCATCTTTTTGCCAGAAGTCTTAGCAACATTATTTGACCCTATGAATGTGAAATTATTCCCTCCCTGTTCTTTCTTCTTCTACTTGGAAACTAAGTCAGAAGCCAGTCTGAGCCAATATAAGCCTTGGCTCTAATAAGTGAATCACAGTCATTTTAACACTGCACAAAACTGGGGTCATTTTACAGTTACTTCTGGCTTGTGACTCAGTCTTTCTAGCTGTCCAGTTTGTCAACCAGAACAAACTGGTTTCCAACCTGTGATGCTTGGAGCTGAACACAGCAGAACAGAGACAGGAGAGTCAGGAAACAAACAGAAGTTTAAAATAGAAGTTCAATTTCAAAGTGAGGAGAAAGGTTTGCAAGCTAGCAGGGGATCTAGACACATGTGCTGAGGGCCTATACCTAGTGGAAGGAGCAGAGCCAGTGTGGGGAGATCTCAACTTTCATACCAATGGTTGTGCAGTAAGCCCCGACAATGAGAGGTAATAGCAAAAATGAGACCAGTTTGATTCATAATAAGACATCATGACTGGAACATGATACTTGTCTGAGGTTGTCAGGTGCTTGTCCAAACTCAGAACAGCTGGTGCCGGGTCAAGGCAATACAACGATTATATGATTTTGCCAGAGGATTAGATCATCCAGAGAGTGAGTGCAAAGGATTGTTGTTATGCCAAGCTCAGAGAGCACAGCTTTCTTGCTGAGCCTCAGCTCTGGAAAATAGGGTGTCTCCTAACATCTTGATAAAGAGAAGGAGATCTGCTTCCAAACCCCAATTCCCATAGTAAGACTCATGGGAGATCTGATCACAGACCCTTCATCGTCTGCACTCTACTGATGTGAGAATTGCCTAGTCCCATCTTTCTATTGGGCCCCATGGACTCCTGACTGTGCTAGCTAATTCTTTTTCAACCATAAGGTCCCCTACTTTTCTAGTCTGGCCCATCACAGGGATTCAAGTAGGGATTTAGCATTCACAGCTCCAGAGCAAGCAAATGTAACAATGGGGCCTATCTCAGGCCTAGAATGGAATAGTTTTAGATGGGACACTTCATTTGTCAAATTAGACAAAGCAAACTAAAACACAGGAAGTTTCAGTATCTTGTATGACTTGATACCAATCCAAAGCCCCATAGGATTGGGGATGGGGCAGCCAGGGAACCCATGTGTTCAAATAGGAGAACTGGACTTGAACTTGGAGGCCCTTGGTTCCAATCTTATCCTCATGTTATCTTGGTTTCATACACTTCCTAGCTATGTGTGACCGTCGGCAAGTCACTTCACCTTGTGTGCCTCATTTGGCAAGTGAGCTAGAGAAGGAAATGCTAAACTACTCTAAAATCTTTGCCAAGAAAACCCCAAATGGGGTCAAAGAGTTATATTACTAAACAACTTCCTGACTCCAGGCTCAGTGCTCTATCCACTGTACCACCTAACTGCTTACATGTGGAGAATCTGAAGTAAACGTGTAATGCCAGATAAACTGAGGCAAGATAGAAATTAGAGAGGGTTTTTTTTTCTAATATTTTATTAGTGGAGAGTTTGGACTGGCAGCCAAATAGGATCCATGGCCAAAGAGGATCCATGTTGATCCCAGCCAGCTGAATCAGACTCTTGTCTCAAAGCATTCAGCAACAAGCAAATGATTCCAGAGACTCTTATAGGGCTCCAGTGATCAGGGAAACAAAGGCAAGAGGGAATAGAACACAGGTGAGCAGGGACTCCAGGAAGAACCATCAATTCACAGGTTAGAGGTAAGGAGGAAGGATCATAAATTCTAAATGAAGAAGCTAAAGACAGGATGTCTTGACCAGGAGATGGGGGGTGTCATCTAGGTATTTGAGATGAGCCATCTGGAGTTTTATGACTCCTTGGAAGGCTAATGGCCAGAGCTGACAGCTCTAATTATCTCAACCCTAATGAGCAGGAAGGAAGGGTTGTCACCAGGGAGACTGAGGCAGAACAATTCAGGGAAACTGATGCAAGGAAATGGAGGCATAATAATTCAGGGAAACTGAGGTATAACATATGGGGGTCACATGGTTTGCCCAAGGTCACATAAGAAGTACCTGAGTCAGAATTTGAATTCAGGACTTCCAGACTCCAAGTCCAGCATTCTATGTCACTTAGCTTATCTCTTTCATATTAAATAGGCCTCTGCATAAAAAGCCTATTACAAAAGAGCACTTTTGTAACTGCAAATATAGATGGTTTATCACTGTTAATGAGCCATCAAAAGCCCATGTTCCCTGCTTTGGCCAGGCCTGTCTCTCTGAAGTCCCTAGGGAATGAAAGAGGTCCCGAAAAGGATTATATTCAGAATGATCCATTGTGGTGCTCATACTCCATTTTCCTTTGAAATTCTCACTGTTGGTATTTAAGCGGCTCCATGGTAACCTTACTTCAGAACTGATGCTGGAACAAAAACCTTTATTGACATTGGTTGACCCCCATGAACTTGTAGTAGCTTCGTCTTCATCTCCCCATTTATGGGCATAGAACATGACTAAGATGCTGCCTACCAGTCAAGTAACTCTCTTGATCCACCAAGGAAGGGAGATTCTGAATCATGATTATTATAATTATGACTATTATTATTATTATTATTATTTACAGGGAGGCTTAAAGTGAGAAAGAAGCTGGGAATCAGATGAAGCTAAGTTAAGAGCACTGAATGAATCTATGACCAAGAAGAAACAGAAGATATAGTAATAATCCTACCTTGGATTTATCTAGTTACCAATCCTCCCACGGCCTCATTGTATAAGTGAACAACATAAAGAAAGGGATTAAGAAATAAACATTGGAATAGGGAGTGAAATCTTTGGCAGAAAAAGAAGAAATCATGATCCTAAACCTAATTTGGGAAATATTCTCATGGAAACACTTGATTCCAACATTTCTTCTGTATTCTTATTAAGGGATTTCACTCCCCCCCCCAAAAAAAAAAATCATGAGTTCATAGATATAGAGGTAGAACAATCCTCACAAACCATCTGGTCTAACCTCCTCATTGTATAGTACAGGAAACTGAGACCTTTACTCGATTTAGCTTTGTCACTGACAGGATCCTAAACCAAGAGCTAGAAGAGAACTCAAAAGCCATAGAATCTGCCTTCCTAGTTTTACATAGAAGGAAATTGAAGCTTGTGAAAGAGAAGAGATTGGCTGAAAATCACACAATTAGTAAATGGCACAATTGGGATCTGAACTCAGATCCTCAGATTTCCAATTCAGAACACTTTCCATTGTACCAAAAGATATCTAGAAACAAGTAGGGAGAACTGCTTAAATGGAAAATAAATAAGGTCTTCTTGGACAAGGATGGAATGATCAACCTCCATAGCTGCAAGATTCACTTTAGTGATTTAGGGCTTTAGAGATGGGTTTGCTCCATGGGATTAGTCTCATACTTGCTAGGTCTTCCCCAAGTCTAAAGATATGTTATTCATGAAATGGATGCCAGAAGATATAGGTGTTCATCATTCCCCACATATGTATGTGTGTGTGTGTGTATACACAATAAGGCTCTACAATTATCAACTATGATAGAGACTAATAAAGCAATACAAGAATCCAAGATAGTTCTAAAATTCATAATGGAAAATGGTATCCAAATCCAAAGAAAGAACTATGGAGTCTGAATGCAGTGAAACATACTATTTTCACTTTTTGTTTTTCTTCCCCACCCCCTTCTCATGGGTTTTCCCCTTTTGTTTCGACTTTCACAACATGACTAATGTGGAAATATGTTTAACATGATCGTATTATTATCCTATGTCAGACTGCTTGCTGTTTTGGAATAGAGGGAAAGATAGCTAAAAATTTGGAATCCAACCTTATAAAAATAATTGTTGAAAAATATCTTTACATGCAATTGGAAAAAAAAAAACAAAATACTATTAAGTGAGAAAAAATATGTGCCAAGCATCTGACAAGTTCATTTAATTTCCATTTGTATTTAGCAGAAGCTTCTACATCCTTCACACAGGCTGGGCCCTTGGTTTTGATCCCAGTCCAATTACATCCAATAAAACCTGAAGACCTATAATCTTAGTTTCAGTGGTCTAAGAGCCAGAGCTCTGGGGGATCTCTCAGAAGAAAATTTATCAACAGACTATTATTAATTTCCTCTAATTATGATAGCTAACATTTCAATAGAGCTTTAAGATTTATAAACCACTTTACAAATATTATCTAATTTGATCTTCACAATAACCCTGTGGAGGCAGGTAATATTATTATCTCCATTATTTGGTTGTGCCATGAATTAGGTGTTTATTCAAGTTTAAAAAAAAAAAAAAACCTGTGTACTTCAGTTAATAGTCAGAAAGACCTGGAACCAGTTGGTCATGTGATCTGGCCAAGTTGCTTAACCTGTGTCCCTGGCAATTTTCTAAAATCATAAATTGCAAAGCTGGGTGTTTATCTGCATTGATAGATGGAATTTGCTCACCAGGAGTTCCCAACTTGTTGATGAAATCATTGGTCTGTACCAAAAGGAAACTTTTTTTTTTAATTCCCGAATTCGATCCCCATCTTAATTCCATTTCTAGTTATTCACATCATTTTACAGAGGAGGAAACCAAGGTTATCATTAATCTGATTAATCTCTTCTAGATACACTTCAACTTGCTATTCCCTTCCTAAAATGGGACTCTGAAAACTAAAGAAAAAAGTCTCTACATGTGGTCAGAGCCAACCAGATCGTGATAGAACTGAGAATCTAAGGTGGCTTAGGGACAGAGCGCTTTCCAGAAGCTCTCTCTGCACTGTGAAAGCAAATGAATCTGTATCCCATGAGCAAATGTTCTGGAATAGCTGTTAAGGACAGTCAGGGATAACTCAGTTACTCTGATCATTTTAGTTCCTTTCCTCTTTTGATTACTTCCTATTTATCATGTGTGTATATATATATATATATATATATATATATATATATATATATATATATGTATCATATATAGAGAGAAAGAGGTTTTATTAGCCTTAACCAGGTAAGCAGCCAGGACCTATAGCCCCGGCACAAAAAGCTTTAGACAGTGACCTTTCCACACCTGAAGCACAGCTCAAATTTGAAAGAAAGAAAAAGGCCAAAAAAATAAGCAAAAACAACAAAAGAGAATTTGAACAAAGAAAATTACCACAGTGACAGAGAAGATAAACCCATAAACTCAGGAGAGGACAACAATGTCAAAACACCTAAGGGCAAAACCCCAAAGGAAAAATGGGAAGTTGTTGTAAGCACAGAAAAAAACTCACTCAAAAAGAGCTTAAAATCATTATATAGAGGTAGAAGAAAAATTGGAAGAAAGAAAGAAGAGTGATACAAGATGAGAGGAAAGTAAGTCAACAACCTGGGAAAAGAAAATGACTGTTTAAAAAGTACAACTGACCAAATGGAAAGGAGGTGCAAAAGCTAATTATGGAAAACAATTCTTTTCAAGTTAGAATTGGGCAAATGGAAGTTAATGAATCTATGAGATATCAAGAATCAAACAAATTCAATAAAATGAAAAAAATAAGAAAAAGCAAAATATCTCATAGGAAAAAAAAAACAAACAAACAAACAACTAATCTAGAAAATAGGTCCAGGAGAGACAATGTCACAATTATTGTACTACCTGAAAGTCACAATCAAAAGAAAGACCTGAACAGCATCTTTCAAGATATTATCAAGGAAAACTGCCTTGATATCTTGGAACCAAAGGGCAAAATAGGCAATGGGAAAAAAAATCCATCACTTCAGTAAAGAGATACCAAAATAAAAACTCCAAAGATTATAATCACATTTCAGAACAATCAGATCAAATTAAGTGACCAGAAACAATTCAAATATCAGGGAACCACAATCAGGATTACACAGTTCTTAAGCAACTGCAACATCAAAAGACCAATGGTCATGGAACATGATATTCTGGAAAGCAAAGGAACTAGGACTAAAATCAAGAATCAACTTACACAATGAAAGTCATAAAACAGAAGAGAAATGATCATTCTGTGAAACCGAAAGATTTCACCTTTCTTAAGAAAAAGTCCAGAGTTAAACCAAAAATTTGATCTCCAACATTAATACACAAGAGAAAAAGAAACAGGAAAAGGGGGGTAGGAAATGTAAGGGATTCAACAGAACTAAACTGTTTACATCTCCTACAGGGAAAGATGGTACTTGCAATTTTTAAAAATTGTATCATTAATGGTACAGTTATAAGGAGTATACAAAGACAGCGGGTATGAGTATAAGATGAATTTGAGAGAATGACATAAAAATAAAGAGATGACAAAGAGGAATACCCTGGGTGCAGAGGAAAGGAGAGGTACAATAAGATAAATTATTTCACATGAAGAGATACAAAAAAGCTATTACAGAGGAGGGAAGATAGAAGGGTGGACAACAGTCATCATTTCAACCTTACTCTCATCAGTATTGGATCAAAGATGATGCACAATTAGTTAAATATTGAAATCTAGTTTGCCTAGTAGGGAAGTAAGAGGGGAAAAGATTAAATAAAAGGTGAGGGAGGACCTGACAAAAAGGGAGGCCAATTTGGAAGAAATAGTAGACAGAAACAAAACAATCATGAGAAAGTAAAGGGTGAAAGAAGAGAGGACAAAGAGGGAAAAAATATAATTAAGGGAAATAGTCAGAAGTCATGACTGAATGTGAATGGAATGAGCTCTCTCAAAAAACCAGAAGCAGATAGCTAAATGAATCAAAAACCAGAATCCTACAATGTGTCATTTACAAGAAACAATTGAAGAAGAGATACATACACAGGGTAAAGATAAAGGCCTGAAGCAGAATTTGCTATATATCAACTAAAGTTTAAAAAAAAAAAAGGGTAGCAATCCTAATCGCAGACAAAATGAAAGTAATTATTAATTAATTACTTAATTAAGACATAAGGAAGGAAACTACATCTTGTTAAGTTATTACAGAAAATAAAATAATATCAATACCAAGTAGTATAGCATTCAAATTCTTAAAGGACAAATAGACAGCAAAACTATACTAGGGGGAGATCTCAACTGTTTTCTCTCAGAACTCAATAAGTCCAATCAAAAATAAACAAAAAAGAAACTAAAAAGGTAAATAGAATGTTATAAAAGATATGACAGGCCTTTGGAGAAAACTAACTGGAAACAAAGAAATATACCTATTTACTCAGCAGTACTTGAGACCTACATAAAAAATGACCAAGTGTTAAAGCATAAAAACCTTGAAGTGTAGAAAGGCAAAAATACTAAATGTATTTTTAAAATAATAATGCAATAAAATACATTTAAAATGGCAATGAAAAAAGGTTAAAAATTAACTAAAAAACAAATCTAATCCTAAGTAATAAGTGTGTTAAAAAAGAAATCATATATACAACCAATAATTTCATTAGAAAGAATGACAACAATGAGACAACATTCCAAAATTTATGGGATGCAGCCAAAGCAGTACTTAGGGAAAAATGTATTTCTCCAAGTTCTTAGATCAACAAAATAGAGAAAGCAGATCAACAAATTGGGCATAGGAAAAAAAAACCTAAAAACAAACAAATTTAAAATCACAAGTGAGATTAATAAGATTGAAAGTAAAAAATACTGAACTAATAAATCTAGGATCTGGGAGGGGAAACCAATAAGATAAATAAGACATTGGTTAATTTGATTTTTTTAAAAAAAGAGAAAACCAAATATTTAGTATCAAAAATGAAAACGGAAAGCAATCATTATTAGGAAATATTTTATTTATATGTACATATTTATATATATATATATATATATATATATATATATATATACTTAATATATTATATTATATGCCCATAAATCTGACAATATGAGCAAAAAAAATCAATGAATATTTGCAAAAATAAAAATTACCCAGATTAACAGATCAGGAAATAGAATGGCTATGTAACTCCATCTTAAAAGTAATTGAAGAAGCCACTAACAAACTTTGTAAGGAAAAAAAAAATCCTCAGGGCAAATTGGATTCATAAGTGAATCCTACCCAACAAAGAATAATTAATTCTAATACTAAATAAACTATCTGGAAAAATAGGCAAAAAGTCCTACCAAACTCCACTTATAACACAAATAGTGCCGATACCTAAACCAAAAGAGTTAGAACAGAGAAGGAAAATTATAGGCCAATTTCCCTAATGAATATTGATGGAATGATTTTGAGCAAAATGTTAGCAAAACATTTACAGCAATATATCACAAGCATTATTCACTATGACCAGTTGGGTTGGCTCAATATTAAGAAAATTATCAACATAATTGGCCATGTCAATAATAAAACCATCAGAAATCATACGATTGAGTCAATAGATGCTGAGAAAGCTTTTGACAAAATACAGCACCCCTTCCTATTGAAAACAATAGGGAGCACAGAAATAAAATGAGCATTCCTTAAAGCAGTGGTTCTCAAAGTACAGTCTAGAGAATCCTGGGGATCTCTGAAACCCTTTTAGAGGGTCTACAAATTCAAAAATAGTTTTTTATTTCCAATATGGTAAATGTCTCTAAATATAACCCAGATAAACAAAACCGCTTTGGAGAGATCCTCAATAATTTTAATAGGATAAAGATACTGAAAACAAAAGTTTGAGAATCACTGCCTTAAAGTCACAAACACTATCTGAAATCATCAAAAAGCATTATCTGTAATGGAGATAAGCAAGAAGCCTTCCTAGGAATATGAGGAGTGAAGCAAGGATGTTCATTATCATCACCACTATTAGTCAATAGAGTACTAGAAATGTTAGCTACAGCATTAAGACAAAGATGGTAAACTTGGAGAAACTCAGATAAACAACTTAAAAAAAAAACTTAAAATAATTAACACTTTAGCAAAGTTGCAGGATATGAGATAAATCCATATAAATTATTTTTTTTCTTTATATGACCAACAAATTCCAGCATCAAGAGAAATTCCATTTAAAGTAACTGTAACCAATATGAAATACTCAGGAATCTACCTGCCAAGATAAACCCAAGAACTATATGAACACAATTGCAAAAGACTTTGCACACAAATAAAAATCAGACCCAGACAATTGGAAAACTATCAGTTGCTGATGGGTAGGCTGAACGAATATAAAAATCACAATTCTGCCTCAACTTATTTATTCAATGCCATACCAAACTATCAAAAATATTTTATAAGGCTAGAAAAAAAAAATTCATCTGAAAGAATAAAATGTCAAGAATATTAAAGGAGTTAATGGGAAAAATACAAAGTAAGGTAGCCCAGAAATATCAGATCTCAAACTACATTATAAAGCAGTAATTACCTAAATTATCTGGTACTGACTAAGAAATAGAGTGGTGGATCAGTGGAATAAATTAGGTACAGAAGACTCAGTAATAAATGACCATAGTAACCCAGTGTTTGATAAATTCAAAGACCCTAGCCTTTGGGATAAGAACTCGCCACTTGACAAAAACTGCTGGGGAAGCTAGAAAACAAGGGGACACAAATCAGGTATAGACTAATATCTCACACCATATATCAAAATAACACCAAAATGGGTGCATGATTTAGAAATAAAGGGCGACACCATAAAAAATTAGAAGAGCAAAGAATCTATGGGGAAGACAAGAATTCGTGACCAAACAAGACAACATTATGAAATATAAAATAGATCATTTTGATCATATTAAGGTAAAAAAAACTTTTGTATAAACAAAACCAATGCAACCTAGATTAGAAGGAAAACAGAAAGCTGGGAAACAATCTTTACAACAAGCAACTGATAAAACCTCATTTGACTCAGTTCTCTGTATAAGCCATTCCTCAATTGATAAATGCACAAAGTATATGAAGAGACAATTTTCGGATGAAGAAATCAAATGTATTTAGCATATGAAGAAGTGCTACAAATCACTATTTATTAGAGAAATGCACATTTAAATAACTCAGATACCACCTATCAGGTTGGCCAATAATGAACAACAACAAAAAAAATGATAAATATTGGAGAGAAAGTGGGGAAATTGAGACATAATGCACTGTTGGTGGAGTTGTGAAATAATCTAACCATTCTGGAAAGCAATTTGGAACTATGCCCAAAGGGCAATGAAACTGTGCATTCCCTTTGATCCAGCAATACCTTACTAGGTTTGTATCTTGAGGAGATCATAAAAAGGGGGAAAGACCTACATATGCAAAAATATTTATTGTGGTTTTTTTGTGACATCAAAATATTGGAAGTTAAGGGAATGCCCATCAATTAGGGAATGGCCAAGCAAGCTGTAGCTAGTAATGTACTAGAACACTACTCTGCAATAAGAAATGGTGAACAGGCAGGATTCAGAAAAACCTGGAAAGCCTTGTACAATCCGACACAAGATGAGATAAGCAGAACCAGGAAAACATTGCACACAGTATCATATCAGCAACAACGTGCTATGACCAACCACGAATGACTCTGAGCTTCTTAGCAACGCAATGATCTAAGACAAGTACAAAGAACTCAGGAAGGAAGATACCACCTACATCCAGATAAAGAATTGATGGATCTGAATGCAGATCAAAGCCTATTTTTTCCCCCACTTGATTCATTTTCATGCATTTTTCCCTTTTGATTTGTTTCTTCTTTCACAAGTATGACTAATATGGAAATATATTTTACATGATAGCACATGTATATCCTATATCAAATTGCCTACCATTTTTGGAAGGGGGAGGTGAATGAGGGAGAAAAAATTGGAACTCGAATCTTGTAAAAATGAATTCTAAAAATTGTTTTAAGAAGTAATTGGGAGAAAAAATAAAATACTATTTTTAAAAGTCAAGCTAATTTGCCCACTTCTAGGTCTGTTGTACTGCTTCAGTTCTAAGATCTTTCAGAGATCAGTTCCTACACTTTAGCTATCACAACTGCTAGTTTCCATTTCAGCACTTATTATTCAATCTGTAGTTCATCCATAACTTTTAACTTGAACTCATAAAAGAAAGGTGGGTGATAAAAACCATCTAATGTTAACATGTATCCTATTTACTGCTTCTTTGATCCTTTTCTTAACCTCATCCCTCATTGTGCCTTTTAATTGATCTTAGCATTCCTAGCTAGTGTCTGCTGATTCCCACACTTGCTTCAGGGGAACTTTTTAGTTTCTTGCTCAAAATTTTGGGGTCTGTTCATTCTGCTGCCATGAGAAGGCAAGTATACTTTATTATGTTTAACCAAACCCCACGAAAGAAATACTACCTCAGTCCTGATCTTTGACCATTTAGGCTCCAGGTTCTTCAACACCAAGATGCCAACCAGGCCCAACCAGGAGCTCACCCCAAGCTATCTTCCTGGTATTAGCATCCTGGGATGAGAGAAAAGAAGCTATATCCACTGTGAATTCAGTTAAGCCTCTGAAGAATCAAGGGCCAGGTTTTTCCTAATACAGTTGCATGACCTAAACTTCCTGGTGCCTCTACCTCCTAACTCCCTTGTTTGGAGAGGGAGCAAACTGCCAGTTCCTTCCATGTTTACACTTTGTGGTACAGTGGAAAGTGCATCAGTTCAGGAGCATCAGAGGACTCCAGTTATCCTCTGACTTTACCTGTGGGACCTTGTATAAGTCACTTCAGTTACCTTCTCTATAAAGTGAAGATATTGGACTAAATGGCCACTGCAGTTCCTTGTAGATCTAGGAATCTATGTGTACCCTTGAGCAAGCCATTTCCCATCCCTCAGCCTCAGTTTCCTTACCCATAAAAGGAAGGGGTTGGACTAGATGTTCCCCAAAGGTTCTTTTAATTTCATCTCTAAGATGCTATGAATAGGAATAGAAATCTTCCCTACCTCTTGTTCTCTCTCATCCCCCCTCCATCTCTGCTCTTCATTTCTCTAATACCTATTCCCCCCCCCACCTTCCCCTTCCTTATTTACTGACTTCTTAGCAATTTCTTACAAATACCACTAAGTATCTGCCATCAAAAAAAATGCACCAATTCCATTTAAATCCTAAGCTCTTATCCTAAATCTTTCCTCCCATTCACAGTTAAACTGCTAGAAAAAGCCATCCAAACTCATGACTTCCTCACCACCCACTCACCACTCAATTCTTTGCAGGCTTCTGACCTCCCCACTCAAATGAAACTGTTCTCTCCAAGGTTACCAATGATCTATTAAGTATTCAATTCAATGGGTTTTTTTCTTAACCTTCATTTCACATAACTTCTCTACAGCTTTTGACATAGTCTACCATCCCTCACACCCCACTCCTGAATACCTTCCCCTCAGCCTCCATGACACTTCTCTCTCCTGCAACCATCCTGGTTATTTTTTTAAAAGTCTCATTTGTTGGATTTTCATCTAACTCCTGCCTCATAAGTGGGGGTTCCCCCCCACCAAGGTTCTGCCCTGGGCCTTCTGTTATTCCCTCTTTGTGTGAGCTCCAAATTGAATGGACTCTCTACTCCCCCAAACTGACTCCTCCTCAACCTTTCCCCCCTTTCTATGGAGAATACCACCATTCTCCCATTTAACTACTATTCTATCTTTAGAGTCATCCTTGACTCTTTTCTCTCCCTCACCCCCAACCCCACGCCATGCCCAATTCACTGAATCAGGTCAAGTCTGTTCCACAAAATCTTATATCATCCCCTTCTTTTCACATACTAAATGTTCTGGGACAGTCTTGACTCCCAACAGTCAAGTGGTTCAAGCTCAGAATATTGATGAACCGAAACAATCCTCAACCATATAATCTTTAACAAAAGAAGTTTACTCAGCAACAGCAAACAGTTGGGGATAGCTCCTCATTTGCCACAGAGCTCAGAAAGATATGTGGGCTTGTCCAAAAGTGGTATTAAGTCCATCAAATCCTGATCCACTAGTAGGATGTTAAGCTTTTATACTTTAGAGTAAGGATATCAAACTCAAAGAGAAATGAATCCCTGTGGGCTGCAGATTAACTTAGAAAATCTCAAATGAACATTATTTAGACTGTATTGCATTTTAATTTCATTTGTTAGATATTTCCCCATTATATTTTAATATATTTTATTTTTCCCCTAATTACATATTAAAACAATTTTTTTAAACACTTGGGTTTTTTTTAAAGTTTTGAGTTCTAGATTCTGTCCCTCTTTGCCCTCCCCGAGATGGTAAGCAATCTGACATGGGTTATACATATGCAACCATGTAAAACATTTTCATATTAGTCATTTTGTATAAGCTGGCTACAAGGGAGAGGGTTTGTGGGCAGCTTGTGCCCGTGAGCCAAGAATTGGCTAGCTCTTCCTCAGATCAGCAAAATGTTATGTCAGTGGTTCAAGGTTAAGTCTTCTAAAATGAATATGAAATATCTAGAATCATAAATTTAGAGCTGGGAGGTGTAATGGGCTGAGGTTTGAGTTGATGCACTGAGGTCCCAAGTACGTGAGGCTAAATAGTAATTGGACTATACCCTATTAATATACATGATTGGATAAAGAATGGCCCCACCCACTCTCTGTGCGAGTCCTGATGTGTTGTATAGGAAATGACGATTTGGATGGGTGGAGGCGGAGAGAGACAGGAAGAGAAGCTGGGAGGGATTGAGCCTGGGTTCCATACTCCCAGCTGCTAGTCGTGTGGCTTCTGGTCTAGCTAGCTTCTTGACTCAGCTGCACACATTGCTATTGCTGATTCCCTTCCACCTCCGATCTTTCTTCACTGAGAATAAAGACGATTTTCCCCTAACCTGAATTCCTGACTCTGGCTGATTTTAAAATACGTGGTCTTCACAGGGAGGGAGATTAGAAGTCCATGAGGTCCAATGTCCTCATTCTACAGATAAGGAAAGACATGGGAAGATTAAATCTCAAGGACTTTTCATTACCTTTTTAGGGAAAAAACTAGTCTAATGTGGCAGGGACCTGAAAGCCTTACTGCCTGGGGTCCCACCCAGAGCAATTCCACATTCAGCCACCATCCCAGCTCCAGCCCTCATCATCTTGTGCCTAAACTATGGTCCCCAGATTCTTCACTGCTCTCTAATCTACCCTCCATGTAGTCTCTAAATTAATTTTGTAAGGTACAGATCTTGAAGCACTGTCCCTGCCCGGTTCAGAAAACTTTCAGCTGCTCCCAATTACCCACAAGATAAGCTACAAACTCCTCAACTTAAACAGTTAAAGCTTTCCACAGTGAATCTCCAACCTACCTTTCAAATCTTACTTCCTGTTCTCCATCCCACAGTCAACATTCCAACCAATTTAGAACGCTAACTTCTTTTGCTTCTTGGCTCTGAGCACCCCACTTTGGGATCACTCCCAGCCTCTCTTCCTCTGCCCCACAAAATCCGCAACTTAAAGTACCCTTTCAGGTGCTGCTGATAGGCAAAGCCTTGCCTGATTTTCCCAGCTGTTGGTATTTTCCCTTCTCCTCTCACATCACCTTGTTTTCACCTCTTTCCATGTTGTGTCTTGCTCCTCCAGTTAAATACAAGTTCTAAAAGGACAGAGATTATTTGATTTTATTAGGAGACATCATGTATCATAGAAAGGTCAGTGACACCTTCCACATTTTTAAAAGGACCAAATTTGTGATCACATGATAGAGGATCCTCTCCATGACAAAACTCCCTCTACCAAGGCAGATTAACACTTGCTTTGTCTTGGGGGTCTTAGTTGCTTAGGGCATAGAAAGCACGTGATTTGCCCAGTCACACAGCCAGTATGGGTCAGAGAAGAGATTTTACCCTGAGTTTTCCTGAATCCAAAGCAGGCTCTCTACCCACAAGGCCCCACCGTTTCACACAATGCTTAAATCAATGTTTTCGGTGTCTGTGATTTCATTAATGGGGGCATCTTCAATCCTCAAAGATTTTATCCCCTCTGTAACTCGGGAGGCAGTCTTCAGAGGTTTCTGTGGCCTGAAAACTATGTTGTTCTCTGGCCAACCAGGTGAGGAGCCTTTCAGAATTGAGGTGGGCTGGCCTGAAGCCAGAAAACACCTGAGCCATCCCCTGGATCTTCATGCAAAGCTTCTCCTCCTGCTTGAGAGAAGCTGCCAGAACAAAATCACTGTTATTAACCATCATTTCAAACATCATAGCCTCCACCAATTTGAATCTGAAATGCCTCTGACAATTTTGTAAAGTGGTGTGAAATAACAGGCCCTGGCAATGAGGCAGCATGGCAGGGAAGGCCAAGGGAGGTCCAGGGAGGTCTGAGCTCTGGCTCTGGTTCTGGCTCTGGAGTAGGAGGCCTTGGGTTCAAATCCCATTTCAGATATTTCCTGCTTGTGTGACCTTGAACAAGTCCTGAGCTCTCTCTCCAGGTTTCAGTTTTCTCAACCTGGAGAGGTTTGGGCAGATGGCCTCTGAGGTTCCTTCCAGCTCTGGAGCTCAGCTTCTAAGATCTCACATGCAGAACACTGCACTAGATGACAACAGGAGATATCAGTGAAATATAAGACCTGTCATTTGCCTTCAGGGAATTTACTGAGTTGGAGAGAGATTGTGTATAATAACAATGGTCAACATTTCTATAGTTCTTTAAGGTTTTGGGAAGGGCTTTTTATATAACATCTCATTTGGTCCTCAACAATGAGAGGAAAGTGCTAGGATTAGTTCCATTTTGCACGTAGGGAAACTGAGGCTGCAAGGGTTTAAATGACCTGTCCAGGATCATACAGCTAAGTGTCTCAGGCAGGATTTGGACCGGGTCTTCCTGCCTTTAAGTCCATCTCTCTCTTCCCTGTATCACCTGGCTGCCTCAAACAAGTAGAAAAAAACTCAACCAGCACAAGGTGAAGTTTCCTTATAGAGAGTATTGATCTGGAAGAACAGAGTAGAGCAGTCTGAAGTTTTTTGTTTATTTTTTAAAGGAAACCAATTCTCAGCTAGACTTGAAAAAAGTTATCAATAAAGCCACAAACATTTATTTATTAAATGCCTATTATGTGCCAGGCACCCTACTAAGCTTGAGAGTAGTCTCTGGTTTCGGGTTTATATTCTATTAGAGGAAACATCAGAGGAGTACAGTATCATAAGATCATCAGAGATTTAGATCTGGAAAGAGCCTCAGAGGTCACATGATGCAATACGTTCAATTCATAAAGGAGAAAACCAAGGCTAGAAGGTGACATGAGTTGCCCAAGTTCACACAGGTAAGTAAGGGACAAAGCTAATGTTCAAAACCTAAGGCCTTGACTCCCAACTTGGATGCCATCCCCCTTCCACCGTGCTGTACATCTTTAATTGGTAACGGTTTGGTTTAGCCAAACTTTTTGCCTTTAACAAAGGCTTTGATGATTCCAAGATCACCTGCTTTTTCAAAATCTTCTACATTGGTCACCAAAATATCAACTATATCTCTAGGCAAATTGGTTATTTCAACATAGATTTAGGATTGCCAATTCAGGAACCAGATTACTGAGATGATGGATACAAATGGAAAACACAACGGATAGATGGTAATTTGCAGGCAGAGAGATACTGGCAGCTGGGGATACCGGGAAAGGCTTCACCCAGGAGGAGGTGGCCCTTGAGCTGGGCTGGGAAGAAAATGAGGCTTAAGGATCAGGCCATGGATTGAGCTGTCAACTGGGGAGGGGGAAGGGCAGAATACAGTGAAGCTTCGGACTTCAGAGACGGTACCGCATTGTGGTGAGAGTGTCCAAATTGAAGCTGATAATTGAATCCTGATTTAACTGCTCATGTGCAAAGCCCTCGACCTGAAGCTTTAGTTCAGATTTAACAGTGATTGAGCTCCATTTTCCAAGGGACTTCCAAAGCATTGCATCTGCAGGAAAACACAATTGTTTGCACACTTTTTTTGCAATTATTTACAAACCGAC
This sequence comes from Sarcophilus harrisii, assembly GCF_902635505.1. Classification (NCBI taxonomy): domain Eukaryota; kingdom Metazoa; phylum Chordata; class Mammalia; order Dasyuromorphia; family Dasyuridae; genus Sarcophilus; species Sarcophilus harrisii. Next base: position 28,547,964 of record NC_045432.1, read on the forward strand.
ACCTTTGGAAGGAAATCATGCTTAATGACACTCGCCAGACATTTAATTATTGGATGTTACACAGAATGTGTAAGACATTTTTAATTGTTAAAGCTTTCAAATGCTGTCATTCTGTCACCAGGCACAATGACAATATGGCCTGTCATTTCAAAGGCAAAAGCTATAGATTTCATTCAATTTCCCACATGCCATCAACAGGTTTTTTTCTCAGCTAACAGATAAACAAACAGGGTTCCTTACTGTAAGTGCCTCCCATCGCCATACCCAGGGAGGTGTGGATGTGCAGCAGGGACATAGGATTTGGAAAGAGGGAAAAGGAGTCTGCACCCAGGGAAAGAGACCAACGACAAATGGCAATGTGGCCAAGAAACAACCTTAATTGTAGAATCAGAGGGTCTGTTCCTCACCTTTAGCTCTGTCACTTATCGCCTGTGTGATCTTGGACAAGTTCTTTCTCCGAATCTGAGTCTTAGGGGTTTCATTCCCTTTGCAAAGGAGAGATTAGGATTTGATCATCTTGAAAGGTTATTCTACTTCTAGATACCATTATTCATTATCAGTAATTTAGGACGAGCTCATCCGGATTCCAAAATAACTGACTCTCAAGTAGAAAATTCAAATTGAAAAAAATCTCTCCTTTACATTCAGAATGTATTCCCTGTTCCTGCAGTATCTGCCTCCCCAGCCTGTCTGCCATTCAACATCCTGCTCAGCTTCCAAATCCCAACTCAAATGCCACTTCCTCCAGCGAGCCTTCTATGAGACCTCCGGGAAGAAGTGAGCTTTTCTATCTCAGAACTCTACTGCTTGTTCATATGATCAGAGATGTAGCCTTAGAAGAGAACTCAGAGGCCATCAAGTGACAGATGATCTCTTCACTGCCAAATCGAATAGCCTTTTCTCAGTCCTCATCCTTCTTAATCTCTCTGCAATTTTTGACACCTTTGCTCATTCTCCTGGATAGTCTTTCTCAAATACATTTAACATTGCTCTTCTGATTTTCCTCCACTGTGATCCAACCAGTTCTTTTTAGTCTCCTCTTCTGGATCTTCCTTTGGATTCCACTCTCAAAGCTCAAATATTCCCAAAGCCTCCATCATTTGGCCCTCTTCTCTTCTCCCTCTATACTTTCTCTTTTGGTGCTCTCACCACTTCTTATGGTTTGAATTATTATCTTTATGCAGATAATTTCTGGATCTATATATCCAATCTAATCTGACTTCTAGTCCAAAGAGATCCCCAAGATGTCTGAAATTCATTCAACATGTCCAAAGCAGACTATTGTCTTTTCTCACAAACCTTCTCCTCTTCCCCACTTTCCCATTACTCTTTGAGGACATCACTCAGCTTCCAATTACCCAGGCTTCCCCCTCACTCATCCTACATGCCTTGTTGTGTCTCCCTTGACAAAATCTCTTTTACATGTCTCCTCTCTACTTACCCAGCCACCATGCTAGATCAGACCCTTATCGTGTTGGTCCTGACCTACTGCAACAACCTTCTAGCTGGTCACACAGCTAGGAAGTATATAAGCTCCTTGAGGGCAGAGTTTTGCTTTTCTTTACTATCCCCAGAGCTCAATACAAAATCTGGCACACAGTAAGTAAGTGCTTAATAAATTCTTGCTCAGTAAACCGAAGCCTGGAGTGATTAAGTAACTAGATATCAGTCTAAAAGGGTTCCCAGAGGCCAACTAGTCCAATCCATTTATTTTTATAGAGGGGAAACTGAGGTCCAATCAGATGAAGAGACTTGCTCAAACTCACACATAAAAGGAGAAAGAAACCCCAGAGGCCAGCTAGTCTAACCCCTTTATTTTTATTGATGAAGAAACTGAGACAGAGAGGTTAATTGCCTTACCTTGGATGACACAGTGTCTCCAGTTGGATTTGCACCTGAGTCATCCTGACATCAGGTCAGGCATTTTATCAAATTTGTACTACAACACCTCCCAAGACTAAAGACTAAAACAGGAACGAGCTGTAATTAATCTGGGATGCTTCCAAATTCATTTGATTAGTGGGCTGAATGTGAATTGTTTGGGGAGAAAAAAAAATCTCATGCAAGACTTTGAATGAAACCTGTCTATCTCATAAAGTGATGGAACCAGCTGGATAGTGGGCGGAAGGAGGCTGCAGCATGTTGCTAAGGATGATTTCTGATGAAAAGAGGCATCGTTGAGGGCATTTGTGACCAGAAATGAGGGCACACAGCTGAGAAGTGAGACTGGGGCCACACAACAGATGGACAGCATCATTGCTGTATTGAAACTGTTGAGGAAGAAAAGCCCACCCTTACCCAAGTGTTCATTTCCTCCTTTGTAATATTGACTTGAACTAGTTGATCTCTTACAAACTTTTCCTATACTAAATCCTCTCCTTTTAGGCTTCTGAGAACTAATCAGGCTGGACTCATTCACTCACAAAGCCCACTAGAATGGGACAGTTGGTGCATAAGACAGAGGTCATGAACCCATGGCAGTGCTTACAAAATTCAATTTAATATTCACTATTCAAAAAGATCCCTTCCAGTTCTAAATCTATGATCCTATGATCCAAGGTGAATGGATTTAGAGGACAAAGAGATCAGATTTATTCAGCTTGGACAGGACTTGGTTCACTGGAGAAAACCAATGGAGAAGAACTGTAGGGATGCAGATTTCAATCAACAAGCACTTTTAAAACAGGCTTTTATTGATATTTTAGCCTTTATATCACTTAGATTTCTCTTTTTGTTACTTTCCTTCTTTCTAAGAAGGAAGGGAAGGGAAGGGGAAAGGAAAGGAAAGAGAATGGAAGAGGAAAGGTAGAGAAAGGGAAGAGGAAAGGAAGGGGAAGGAGAAGGAAGGGAAGTCCGCAGAGTTATTTTTTTTTATTAGTAGTACTTTGCCATGTTCTTTTATATGACTTTACTAAGAACTTATTAGTTTGCTGTATTTGAAATGCTATGGAAGTGCTGAAGATAGAAAGACAAAAATAAAACTTTCAAGGAACTTATCTTGGGATCAGGCAACAAGGAAATATATGAATATATACAAAATAAATAGATGTATCTATTTGTGTGTGAATGTGTGTGCATGATGTATAAAAGGTAGTTTGGGGGAGGAAGGACACCAGCCATTGAGGGTACCAGGAAAGTCCTTTATGAAGAAGTGAAGCCATGAAGGACATCAAGGATTCTAGGAGGTACAAAGGGAATATAGTCCAGTCATGAGGATAGCCAATGCAAAGGCCTGGAAGGAGGATATTTATACTCAGAATATCTAATCAGCCAGTATACTTAGAATTCAGAGTGTGTGGAGTGAAAGAAAGTGTGAAAATACTGGAAAGGTAAAAAGGGACCGGGATGTGAAAGGCTTGAAATAGCCAACTGGGGATTTTTTATAGTAATGAGGAACTTCCAGAACTATCTAATAAGGGAGTGAGTTATCCCAAGAAATACAGATCTCATCATTGGAGTTCTTCATGTGGAGCCTGAATGTTCAGCAATCAGGGATGCTGTTGAGCAGACTCCTAGTCTAGGTAGGAGTGCAAATAGGTGGTCCCTGAAATCCTTTCCAAATCTAAAGCTCTGGGAAAAGAAGACTACAGAAAACAGACCGAAGTCTTGCCATATGCTGGCACTGAAAAACTATTCAAGATAACAAGGATGGTTTGAGATCATGCTCTGGACCACTCACTGATCCAGGAAGAAGAGTAGTAAGAGTAGAAAACACAGTTCTGCCCTCCAGAAGTGGAAGAAAGAGCACTGGCATGGAAATGAGAAGCCTGGCTTGTTCTAACACTGAATGGACAGCTAGGTGGCAATGCAGTGGACACAGTGAGCCCTGGAGCCAGGAAGACCAGAGTTCAAATTTGGCCCCAGACACTTCCTAGCTGTGTGACTCTAGGCAAGTCACTTCAACTCATTTGCCTCAGTTTCTTCATCTGTAAAATGAGCTGGGAAAGGAAATGGTCCACCACTCCCATATCTTTGCCAAGAAAACCCCAAATGGAATCACAAAGAATCAGACAGGACTGAACAGCGACAAACAAAACACTGCCTCCCTGCCACTGAGACCTCAGCTCTACTGGCCAGTCCCAATTGCACCATCTCTTTTGGATTGATGTGTGCTTTTTATGGTGGGGGGGGTGGGAAAGAGGGTGGGTCCTTAGTTCCCAGACAAGAGGAAAGAAAAACTTTGTTAGAAGGTAGAAGGTACATTCTGGAAAGAGAGTGAGGAGAGACTATGAGGGAAGGAGACAAGGGACTCAGGGTGCAATAGGGAGAGGAACACAGATAGTTTCTTGCAATGGTTCACTATAGAGCTTACAAGACCACCCTCAAAAGGGCTATTAGGCTTGCAAAGGAACTAATCTGGACAGGATAGAAGGGGAAATCTCCTATCTGAAAAATTGTCTTGAAACAATGACTTCCCCTTCAGTTGTGGTCTTTAACTAAAAGACAAATGACCACTTATCAGGGATTTAGTAGAGGGAATCCCCATTGAGCTTCAGGTTGACCTAGCAGGCTTCTGATCTTCTTTTCAACTCTCAGATTTAGGGATTTTGTAGGTAATCCCCATGCCCCACTCCCAAGACTGTAATCTCCTTGGGAGCAGAAATTATGTTATTCATCTCTGTCTCTCTTCTCCCATTGCTGAGCAGAAGACCCTGAATATAGCAGTCCCTAAATGTCCTTATTTTTATTGATATATTTTTGTTTCTTTATCTTTTTCATTTCCAAATATATTTCTCTACCCCCTCTCCCATCACACTCAAAAAGCCTTTCCTGTTGACAAAGTAGAAAAAAAAAAGAGATGGGAGAGGAAAACAGTTCTGCAAAAATCAACCTTCATATCAATCGAGTCTTCCAGTATATGCAACATTCCATGCCCATGATATCTCACCTCTATAAGGAAGAGAAGGAAGGGAATCTCAGTTCTCCTGAGACAAGGATTTTGGTTGTTTATAACTACAGAGTATTCATTTTTTGCTCTTTCCATTTACTCAGTAAATGATTATTTGATTTAATTTCTACAAAATAAGTTGTGTGACTGAATAAGTCACTTAACTTTCTAGTATTTCAGTATTCTTATCTTTCAAACAGGCAGCTAGCTTTTTTTAATTCACAAAGTGATTGTGAATTTGTTCACAAATGTCATTTATATATCAAGCAATCAATAAAGTATACCTACCATGTGACAAGCGCTGTGCATGATGGTAAAGACACAAGGGCAAAGGAGGAAACAATCTTTACCTGCAAGAAGCTTACATTCCAATGAGGGAGAGCACAAGTCCATGTCATGAAAGATACAACCCAGACAAACACAGGGAACTTTGGGAAAGAAAGAACTGGCATTTGGGAGGATGGGGAAAAGAATGGGGGGAAATGGAGAAGATGGTATTTTACTGCAGCTTAAAGGAAGAGAGGGACTCTGAGTTGGAGACAAGGAGATCCTACATTTTAGACGTGAGAAATGGCCAGGACAAAGGTTTGTAAATGGGAAATGGGAAGCTAAAGTCTCCTTTCTGGATGAGGGACGGAGAGCAGACTGGTTTGGCTGAATTGCAGAGTACAGGATAATGTACAATGAGGCTGGAAATATAGGTCAAGGCCGGGTTATCTAGGGATTTAAAGCCTAAACAAAAGATACAGAAAAGAAGCCACTAGAGTTGATTGAATAGGGGAGTCACATGGTCCAAATTGCTAAAAATTACTTTGACATAGTGCACAGGAAGAAGAAAATGGAAAGGGGAGAGACTTGAGGCAGGGAGACCAATTAGAAGGCTATTGTGATGGTCCCTTCATGGGGTAATGAGTGTCTGAATTAAGGTGACAGCTGTTGAGTGGAGAGAAGGGATTAGGTGCCAGAGATGTTGGGAAAGTAAAGAACAGCAAGATTTAGCCACTGATTTGGGTAAGGGAGGGTGAGCAGTTCAGGAAAATATCAAGCTTAAAAATCCAGGCAGCTACAAAGATACTTGGGACTTGGACAGAAATGGCAAGGTTTGGGAGGGTCACAGTGGGAGTAGCGAGGGGAGAAGAAGAGCTTCAGTAGACGTGTTAAATTTAAGATTTTTCCGACCATGGAAATGTCCAAGAGCAAGTTGGTGAAGCATAGGGGAAAGACAGGGCACTGGATGCTTTAAAGTGGGAGTCATCTACATAGAGATCATAGTCAAACCCAAGGGAACTGATGAAGTTAACAAGAGGGGGAGAGTATCGAGGGGTTTTAGACATGATTCTGCTAAGCTTTCCAACAGCCCTGGAAGGAAAGTAGTGCAAGGAATATTATTTCCATTGATAGAAGAAAAATTTGGATTCTACAGTGACCTATCCAAGATCACACAGCTAGTAAATAGAAGACATGATATCTCTTTTGTGAGAAGTGATCCTCAAAGCCAGATACCAATTTAATATTCTTTTCATTATATTACAAGTGACTTTTCATGAAATGGCATTATATGTTCAAAAATAAATATAGCATTGAGAGATGGAAGGGGCCTCCAACCTCCTCATTTTACTGATGAGCCCAAGAAGGGGTCCAAGAAGGGGGAAAAAAATCTGTCCAGGGTCAGACAGGTATGTAGCAGCTGCCAGAAGCAGGATGATATTCATGTAAAAGAGACAATGGGGCCAGGGATCAAATTCTTTCCCTGCTATAGCCTAGCTGTGTGACCCTGGGCTACTCACTTAGCCTCTCCTTACCCAAAAGTGTGGCCAAGTTACTTCCCTTCCATGAGCCTCAGTTTTGTCTTTGATAAAGTGAGGGGTTGAACTTGATGGTCCCCAAGGCTCTTGAAGTTACAAAGGAGTGGCTCATATGCATTGGTAAATGGAGTTTCTACGTCAGGATGTTCTCCCTTAAAGATAAAAATCACAGATTCAGGCGAAAATAATGAATCAAAAATATTATCATCATCTTATCAGGAATATAAGTGAGGCAATGATAAGCCAGAGTGCTTCAGTAGCACCCGTGAAATGTGAAAAGGTCCAGAGAAAGTCCTCCCCACCCCACCCCCCAAAAAACAGACAGGAAGTGATTCTCTGCCACATAACCACATGTCACAGACCCAGTGCAGGATTAATCGAACACACACATACACACACACACACACACACACACACACACACGTGAACAATGTAAGTAGTTTATGACCACATTATAAGATACATAGCAGAAAGAACAGGCAAAATGGGTTTCTTGGAAGAGTCTGTACCAGAGCTAAGTGTTAAAAAAATGAACAGACTTCAGATTGGCAACATGAGGGGAGGGTGCTCCTGGGAAATAGGACAGCACTAGAGGTAGAAAATCATTATGGTGGGAACCAGGAGTGCCAAATGTAGTACACAGTTCAGAAACAGACAAGGAAGGAAGGAAGGAAGGAAGGAAGGAAGAAAGGAAGGAAGGAAGGAAGGAAGGAAGGAAGGAAGGAAGGAAGGAAGGAAGGAAGGAAGGAAGGGAGGAAGAAGGGAAGGAGGGAGGGAGTGAGGGAGAGAGGGAGGGAAGGAAGAAGGAAGGAAGAAGAGAGGAAAGGAAGGAGGAAGGAAGGGAAGGAGGGAGGAAGGGAAGGAAGAAGTATTTATTAGGTAGATACTATGTTTCAGAAATATTACCACATATGATCCTCATAACAGCATTGTAAAGTAGATACTACTCTCATTCCCATTCCACAGTTAAGGAAATTGAAGCAGAAAGAAATTAGTTGATTTATCCAAGATCATACAACTAGTGTCTGCAGACAGATTGCAGGCAGGTCTTCCTGATTTCAGGCCCAGAGCCCTTTGCACTGTAAATGGAACAAAAGATCATTGTTTGGGAATATCGGGCAATAAGGCAAAATAGAAAAGGTGGAGCCAGACTGCCAAGGGCCTTGTCAGGAAGAAGGGTTCAGAATGAAAATGGTGGTATTTCTATCTTTACAATCACCTCCAATTTCCCCATTTTCACTTGTTTCTCTTGAGGTGAAAATGAAACCCAAGACAGTGCTGAGATTATTTCCATCCCAACAAATAGGAGAGATTAAGGAACTCCAAGTCATTGATAGAAGATGGGCACTTTGATGATTAGAGTGAAACTCCCTGGGCCTTTCTTGAGCCATCTGTGAGAAGAGCTCTGAGGACAGATGAAATGAAACGATGGATTCCCCAAGTATCAGGGATATTCCCATGCTGCTCTTGCTGCTGCCGCTGTCTCTCTCCCTCTGCCACCGTATTCCAGGTTGCTCTCTGCAAAAGATCCCCAGGGAGTGGTTGAAGAATCTATTCAGAAACAGTGGTCCTAGGTGAAGCCTATGATGACCAGAGGAACACTGGCTCTTGAGTCAAAAGACCTGTGTTCAAATCCTTTCTGTGATGCTTAGCTTAAGACCTGTGGGGCCGTGGGGCCATTTTCCTTCCCTGAGCCTCAGTTTCCTTTTCTGTAAAATGAGGAAGTTGGACTAGATCTAGGCCTCTAAGAGTGCTTCCAGCTCTAGAACTAGGATCCCATAAACTTATGAACAAAAGTTACTCCCCAGGGTTTGGGCACTGGAGGTGGGTGAATCGAAGGCCGAGGTGACAGGAAGCAAAGCAGCAGAAAAAAAGAGGGACTGACGAAGTGGGTGCCACAGGAACTTTCTTAAGTTGTCAAATTCAGATCAGATCAGTGATCCAGAAATGGGAAAAGGGACTGGATATCTTCAACTAAGGACACATGAAGGCAAAAATCACTCACATATATTTATAGCTCCTTCCATTTCTGAGGCAGTTCTGGGCTTTCTTCATCATGGCCCAAAGTGGTAAGGAGTTCAAGTGTACCCATTTTACAGATGAAGAAAATGAGGTTCAGAGAGCGCAAACTACAGAAATCATGATAATAGGAAACTGTGTGCACAACCTTCTGAAGAACACTATAGGTATTCTTCCTATTTTTCAAATAATAAAACTGAGGCTTAGAAATATCCATTGACCAACTCGTAGTCATCTAGCTATTTTGCTGGATCCTCTATTTGGAAGTTATACAGATAAGGAAACCCAGGTCCAGTGAGATGAAATGACTCACACAGGGTGACATTGTAAGTTTTTGAGGCAGGATTAAAAGGTAGCTCTTCCTGCCTCTAAGATTCTCCAACTTTCCAGCCATTAGACCATGCTGGTCGGACAGATGGTGAGTGGGTTGAAAGTCCCCAAAAAGGTGGTTGCAATCTCTGACATGGTCAGGAGCCATATCTTTTGACAATAACAGAGGCAGGTAAAGTAAAAACAGCTCAGAATCTGGAGTCAGCACACCTGAGGGAGAATCTCAGCTCACGTGACCATTTGCTAGGCATTTCAACAGTCTGGGTCTCAGTTTTCTCATCTGTAAAATTCAGGCCTTCAGAGCTTGGTCCCTGTAGCCCTTTCCACCCTTCAAGCTCTCATGGGATACCTTCTCTCTGTCCCTCTCTTTCTTTATCTCTCTGTCTCAGTCTCTGTCTCTCTCATGCACTTGTACACACAGAGACACAGACACAGACACACACAATGCTTTAAGACTTTTAAAAGCATTTGTATTATCTCATTTGATCTTCACTCCCTGTGGCATATGAAATGTTAGCCAGAGACCCTCTTTCCTTGAGGCTTTTGAATATTTTTCAGTGGGAAAGGTGGGATTTGGCAGGAAGCTATCATGCTTAAAACTCCATTTGTGTCATCCTTCTGGAGGACAATGGATGATAGAGTGTTAATGGCTCCCTGAAGCTACGCAGAATGCTTAAGTAGTCCAGGAGTCCAGTGATAGAGACAGGCCACAGGAGCAGACAGCTGTCGGGAGAGTTCAGAAACACTGCAGAGGGAGCTGAGATGGCAAAGATATAGGAGGCTACAGGAAATCAAAAGGGCAAATATAAGAGAACAGAGCAGACAGTTGATGAGCAGAATCCCAGAATCCCTAAGACATAGTTCATGGAACTTGACCCAGGGCAACTAACCACTCTCTTACTATCAGCTATCTTAGCTTCCCTATCAACTCCTTATTAGCCATTTTCATTCTGACCTTTCCAGTACAAAGATCATTTCCTTGACAGTTAGCATCCTCCTATCCAACATAAGAAGCAGCCTTAATCCTTCTTTCACCAGAAGAGCTTAAAAAACAACATTTTCGGTATACTTCAGGGAAGATGCATGGCTTATGCAGAGAGGTGGCTAACCAAACTTCCAACACTTTCTATCTGTGTGACTCTGAGCAAATCATTAAAGATTTCTGGGCCTTGGTTTCCCTATCTGTAAAATAACAGACTTAAGTTAGATGATCTCTTAGGTTCCTTTAAGCACTCAGACTTATAACAACCTCCATGAAATGGGCAGACAGCAAACAAAGGAAACTAAGACTCTGGCAGAGAGTGGGCCAGCAGCAAGGGAACTGCAGCAAAAGTTAGACATGTCTTCAGGGGCTGTTGTCTTAGTCCCAACTCCCTTTAAACTACTCCTCACATCCGAAGGCCAGGCATCTAAGATCAAGGTGCATATAGATAGATAGATAAAGAGAGAGAGACAGAGAGAGAGAGAGAGAGAGAGAGAGAGAGAGAAAGAGAGAGAATTGCCTCTGGGGTCCTTTTCAACTACAGATATACATATACATATATATATATATATATATATGTATGTATTATATATAATATATATGTGTATATATGTATGTATATATATTATATATGTGCATATATGTATGTATGTATATATAATATATATGTATGTATATATATTATATATATATATGTATGTATATATATATATCTGTAGTTGAAAAGGACCCCAGGGGCTCTCTAATAGAATCCCTTCATTTTACAGAGATCTAGGAAGGGGAAAGGCAGAGCATCAAAGATGTACAGCTGGAAGGAAATTTAGAGGTCATCAGGTGACACTGTCTCATATTACAGAAGGGGAAACTAAGACCAAGGGAAGTGAATTATCTTGTCCTTGTATTTTCTTGATCTAAAGATCACATAAGTAGTAAGAAACAATGGTGCAAGTCACTTAAGCCCTATAAAGAAGAAACAAAGAAAAAAAAAAGAGAGGGGGGGAGAAAGAAAAAGAAAGAGAGAGGAAAAGAAAAGAAAGAAAGGGAGAAAGAAAGAAAAAAAGAGAAAGAAAGAGAGGAAGAGAAAAAGTGAGAGAAATAGAGAGAGAAAGAAAGAAAAAAGAAAAAGAAAGAAAGAGAAAAAAGAGAAAGAAAGAAAGAAAGAAAGAAAGAAAGAAAGAAAGAAAGAAAGAAAGAAAGAAAGAAAGAAAGAAAGAGGAAGGAAGAAAAAGGAAGGAAGGAAGAGCAGACTTTTCATCCAAAACCTCTGAAACCATAGCTACATGAATTTATCTCCAGATGGAAAAAGATCTGGAATTCTCCAACCAAGGATACTGCCATGACCAAAGGGCTGTCAATCTAAAGTAATAATTATTGAAATCACTCACAGTTAGAGAGCAGCAGTAATAGTTACTGCCATTTCTGTAGCATTTAGAAGCTTTCTTCGTGATAATCCTATAAGGTAAGGAATAAAAATGTACTCATTTTACTGTTGAGGAAACTGAGGTTCACATGGGGGAAGCGACCTGCCATGTAGCTAGTAAGTGGTAGAAATGGAATTTGGACCCAGATTGTCTCAATCCCAAGTCTAGGGCTCTACTCACCACACAAATTTAGTTGAAGGACAAATGACTTTAGAAGACAGGTGGAAGACCCATTGACACAGATGAGAAAAGGCAGAGATCCAACTCATCCAGGAAGCAGGAAAGCAAAGTAGAGGCACCAAAAGGAAGCTTGTACAAAAGGAAGAATGTACACAGGGCACGTGGACAACTTGCCATCCAATGGGGCAGGTCAAGAGCAGCCTGCTTTTGCTGTTTTAGTGTGCCAGCCCTGTCACCTCTTGCCTCTTGAAAATACCAAAATTCAGAAACTGGACAATTCTCTTTGCCTACAATGGAGAGCTGGACCAGGTTAGTCTAGCAGGGAGCAACCCTGTCTCCCTCCATCAGAAACTCGATGGAGATATTCTTGTCAGTGGCTCCTGTGGCATTTCTGAGTAAACGTCAAGCTTGTTCAAATCTTAAAGCAGAAAGAAATATCATTTCTGGGAATTTCATATTTGCTCTGCAACTAACATACTGAACAGTATTTGTCTAAAACCTCTTACCAAGAGCCAAGTACTAAGTCATCATCCTGAAGGTATAAGGAAGCTGGAAGGTGGAAAGACGGTTTTATTTGGGGCAATAGAGAATTTTCTCATTAACTAGGGATGGGAGGGTGAAAAGGCAATCCAAAATGAAGGATCCCAGGACCACAGTATGATTAATAACTCTTCCTAAATCCTTTCACAGATATTCTTGTTTGAGCCTTACAACAACCATGTGAAGGTTAGCCAGGGGTTATCATTTCCATTCCATAGATTAAGAAACTGAGATGCATAAGAGCTGAAGCCCCATAAGTATTAAGTGACAGAGCTAGGTCTTCTGCACCCTGAGTAGGCAGCAGGGTACAGTGAAAAGTGGCCTGGATTTAGAAGAAGACATGGTTCAGATCCTGACTGCCACTTACAACCTGTATGATTTTGAAAATGACTTTACTTCTCTGCGCCTCAGTTACCCTATCTAGAAAATGATGAGAGTTAGGTAAAATGACTTCTTGGTGGATTTCTAGGCTTATGTATGATCTTGGGCAGGTCACTGACCTTCTTTGGGACTTACTTTTCCTATGTAAAATAAAAATAAGAGGGTTGGATGGTCTAAGGTTCCTTGCAGATCTAGATCAAGGATTGGATGATCTTTTAAACTAGCTTGCCTCTTTGCCTTCCTTCAGTCACCGTTCTAGAAACACAATTTGGCCTTGATCTACTGAACATGAGATCATACTCACATCTCTTGGATGCCCTCAGCCACCATCATTTCTTCAAATGTGTTACCCCAGGCCCTGGAGAGGGGTTACACTAGACATTCTCTGACCACGACAGATTGAATGAAGGAGTTGGATAAAGATGATGGAGGGAAAGAACTAGAGTGGAAGAAGGAGAAATAATGATGACAGTGACTACTTGAGGGAGGACACTACACAAAGAAAGGGATGAAGAGTAGGGAAACGAGAGAAACAAGATAGATGTGACCTCTAACACATGGAGTCATGCTGAATCTGAACTCAATTCCTGGGAGGAAGATGAGAGGAGAGTAACAGGCTTGGGCAGTGTTGACTTTGACCCTTGTTCACTTGGGTATGACTCCAAAGTTGGCTTGCCCAACATTGTGCCTCAAGCCTATTGTCTGAAAGAATATAATGCAAAGGACACTAGACTCCTGACCAGAAGACTGGAGCTCAAGACCTGGTTCTGCCATTTATTTATCATATGACCTCTCAAAGCCCATTGCTTTGCCTCTCCTAGTCTTCTTGTCAATAAAAACCAGTCACAGGGCTTGCCAGATTGTTTTGAGGAAAGTGATTTGTAAATCTATAATGATTTAAAGGCATGATGGAGTAGTGGACAAAGTCAAGAACACATGGGATAAAATCGTACATCTAAGAAAACACTGGCTATGGGTCCTTAAGCAAGTAACTTCACCTCTTAGTGATTCAGGCAATTTTTACCTCCATAAATAGAGAAGGTTTCCTCATTTGGATCTCCCAGTGCTGTAGGAAAAGGAAGAAATCAGTATAGAAAAACCTCAGAAGACTTGAATGAACTGATACAGACTGAAATGAGCAGAACCATGAGAACAACCCCATTGCAAAGGAAAAACTCTTTTAAAGATCTAAGTCTGATCAATGAAATGATCAGCCAAAATTCTAAAAGACTAATGAAGCACATTAATCTTCTGATAGGGAAGTCATGGACTCAAGATGCAAGATGAGTCAAACATTTTCTGGACATGGCCAATGAGGAAATGTGATTTGTTTGAGGGTTTTTTTAACCATGCATTTTTTATGGAAGGTTTTTTTTTTCCTTTTTTTCCCTATTTGGCAGATGGAATGGGAAGCCAAAGCTCTAGAAAATAAATTTTTGTTGACTGAATAAAAGGAGTTAAAAAAAGAAATCCACATCCTAATCCAAAACAACTTTTTGAATCCTTGAAAAAAGGTGAATTTGTATTAATAAAGTGCCTTTTTTAGTCTAAGCCAGCATCTTCCCTTGGTTTTTCTTCGAAAAGAAAAAATAAACTTATCTGGAACATTATCTGGGACATTAGAACTGTCAGTCAGAGTATTAGCAATAAAGAGATTGCAAAGCTGATCCAAAGCAAAAACTGAACAGTAATTTAACAGGTTGCCATTAAAATAGACGATGACAGATAAGTCCATATTTCAATTGACCCATGATCTCATCAACCTGAGTTTCCTTCAATGATATAGACTGAAATCTCTCCATTCCTGTCCATCCTATGTGACTCTTGTTTAAATCTTCCCATAAATTTGTCAACAAGGGTATAGCCAATTTGCTAGTTTTCCCCCAAATTATTGGCTGTTCAGTCATCCATTACTCTTCCCACATGAGTATAACCTTTTTTCTTCCTATCATACTATTCTTTGATGATATTAATTGCTCAGCCCATCATCCGAGTTCTTTCTCGGGTCTATATGGCAGCCTGCTTATACCATGAACCCCCTCCATTGCCTTCTACACAATCCTCATGTTTCTAGGAAGCGGTGTTCCAATTTTGCTTCAGTGTAGCAACAAATATAAAATGACACGTGAGCATTTTGAAAATGGCTCTCAGTTTTATGCAGCCCCTGTCAGTTTTGGTTGTGATGTGGAAGGAGTGGTGGGAAAAGGGCAAGGATGGCTATAATTAGGCAACTTCCTCCCCCACCTAATTCTGCCTTTCTACCTATCCCTTCCTCCGAATGCATAGGATTTCCTGTCCATCCTCACTCCAAATCTGGGCTGTATCACCTAGGAGCTTCCTCAAGAGGAGTGATGACTGACTTCCATCATGGTCACTACCCTGAATGGAACACAGCATTCTTTAATAGGAAGAGCCTCTAGTCAATGACTATCTCATCAGGAGATCATCTCCAACTGCTTACCCTCCAATATTTGACATTGTCTTTATGTCATTAATTCCCCCACACACACCCCGTATCATTCTTTTCCCTAACACTGGTACCCGGTGAAGCTCTTTTACCATTTTATGCCCAATCCTACTCATGGATGGGATGCTTGGGATAATTTTTCCTGTGATGAAAATATTTCCCATTCCTGTCTCATTTGGTATAAACTCTTGGGCGATTTTTCAATGGGCATTTATTTATGGTAAGTGTAAAAAGGCAAATATTCATCAGGGTAAAATATGGTCAGGCTTGGGATTCTTCCATTCTTGAACTTGACCCGGCTAATGAAAATAGGATAATGTACTTATAGTTAATGAGCCCATTATTGCTCTAGCAGGCACTAGGTCTATTTTCTTTCCTTTTATTATGGGCATAAATTGATTCTAGAAACACAGCAATTCTGTAATCAGGATAGGCCTTACGTCTCAGTTCTATAAAGTGGTGTTATGTTAAGGTGCCCAGAACTGCCCCCTCCAACATTAAATTTATCTCCCATTTCACCTACTGCAATGTCTGAAATTTCAGTCCATCAGTTAGTCAGTTGACAAGCATTTATTCTTCCAGTACAATATTTTATTCCACTGGTAGAAATCATTCCTTCTCAATTAGGCATTCCTTTGTCCAGGTGCCCTTGGATTTGATTAGTCATTAAGACCTTAGTGTAAATTATTAATGCTAATGCCTCTTTCCTCTTACAAAATGTTTTCACACTTAGAATAGTGAATTGGGTAAGGTTAGTTATTTTTTTCCCAAAACATTAAGTGACCATTCCTAGGTATGACTGTTTTGAAAATGTGTTGGGGAGGGGGGTCATTTTCAAACACAAAGAGCTACAATGTACAACGAAGAAAATGTTGGTTCTGAGGAGTTTGAAAAATATTGGAATCCTGACAGCATTTTCCAACACGTTAACCCTTCCTCCAAGCTTTGTATTCATCTAATACAAATTTTTTTGTAATACAAATTGTCATCTACAAAATTTGTTAACTAGACCACCTAAGCCTCCATCAAAACCACTGAACTTTTGTTTTGTTTTGTTGATTCTAAACAGACTGAGACCAAACCCAGATCCCTGGGGCACTCCACTGGAGACCTTCTGCCAAGTTGACATGAAATGGGATGGTTCCCAATTCATCTGACTTAGGTTGATTCATAGATCTCCTCTGACTCTGACCTCAAAGGTGGGATCGATTCTCCTTTGCTTGCCAGTTTTGCACGTACCCAAGTCCATCTTAAAACCAACGTCAGTCATGGCTGGGTTACCTCATTCCCTGCACCCCTCCTCTGCAGCTATCCAACTTTGTTTGGCAAACCATCACTACTGTTCCCATCTTCTCTTTCCTGGCAGACATGCTGACACGAGTTGGTTTTCCTGCAGGCGGCTTGGTGTTATTTTGGCTCCCATTGCTGGGTGCCAAGTTTGCCTTACCATAGATCAAATTTCTCCCACAAGCCTCAGAAAACATTGTGACAACATCATCCCTGTCTCTTCTACATTGCACCTACAAGTAACAGGCAAAATGGTCCAAGGAAGACTATTTTGACCTCCAGAGCATAGTTCCTTTAGCATCTAGACACTGGAGGACAGGCCCAACACCTGTGTTTTAGGCCAGTCACACCCCTGTCTAAATCATGGTCAACATCTGTTTTGAACAGAACGTCTGAATTTGGGATCTATGGATTTTTTAAATTTCAATAGCCACATTTCAATATAATTTGTTTCCTTGGTAATCCTAGGTATTTTCTTTTATTCATTGAAAATCATTGTTTTGAGAAAGAGTTCTTAGAATTCATCTCACTACCAAATGTGTGTAGGGGGGGGGGTTTGGTTATGACACAGAAAAATATCAAGAGCTCCTTTTTTAAAGGGAAGCATGCCCCATCGGTGTTATATCCAAATCTGCATTATAAGCACCTATGTTGCCCAAGAAAAAAAAAAGTATCCTCACTTCTCCAAATGATCAGGATGTAGAAACACACAAAGTTCCCAATGCCTTCACAGTCAGATTAGGATTTGCTTGCAAGAGTTTAAATATCAGTCTTCTAAGGACATGCTTTAAAATGGATTGACTGTGTTTTCCATTCTCAAGTCATATTTGCCACACTTATGAGGCTGCACAGCAGTGAACAGCTTAACAAAACCACCAGAACAAAGTTCTAATGAAAGGTTGGCTAAGGTGCAAAAGGAATGGAAAATAACCCAATCCATTTCAGTGATAACCTTAGAACAGAGTAAAACTCCCCCCAAGTGGGGGAATCCCCTTTCTTTCTTTTCCACCATCTTCACCTTCCTTTTGCATGCTAATAGAGAAGCTCAGAGGATACAACTTTAAAAGAAGCCCAGGGAGGCTTCCTAGGAAGATGAGGCAGTTAGGGTGAGCCAGGAGCCAAGCATACCAAAGGTTCAAGAAGGGAATGAACCGGGGAGGATTCTGGGAAGATGGCAGAGTCGGTCAGTAAATTTCAGATTTCCCCCACAAACAAAATGAATTTGATCCTCAGAGCAAACATAGACTAGTGAAGAATCAAGAAGACTTGGAGCAGAACAGGAGTCCTGTTGGCACATCCCAAGAAGACCCAAAGAAAAAGCCCAGACTGGATATTAACCTATGTGAAGTGCAGACATCTCTGGGCTAGCTCCACAGAAATACCAAGTGAGGAAAGCCCTGAGTCTAGAAGGGTTTGGCTGGATCCTCAGCTGGAAACACAGAAGCTTTCACCTCCTGAACTGAGTAGAATTGGGGATATGAATCCAGGAAGACTGAGTGAAGTCTGGCTAATTAGGAATAGCTGGTACAGTTTGCTACAGAGATGCACCCTGAGTAACAAGGAGTCAGCATACCTGGTAAGTGCAGAAGCAGGGGGACAGGGACACTACTGGATTCAGGCACTTAGAGGAGGGGGGAAATTTTGGTTTGGGGTCCCAGGTCAGAGGGGATAGATGAAGTGAAGCTAGAGGCACCATCCCTCCCATCCCACAATTAGAGATGCTTATACTAATACTTCTCATTTAAAAAAAAAAAAAAAACATGAACCAGCAAAGAAGAAAGAACACAACATAGAAATTTACTATGGGAACAGAGAAGACCGGCATTCATCTTCCGAGGAGGACACTGAGGTAAAAAAAAAAAAAAAAGCTTCTTCTGCCCAAAAGAGTAACTTTAAATGACTCCCTGCCCAGAGATAATTTATAGACAAGCTCAAAAAAAATGTAAAAATCAAATGAGAGAAATCGAGGAAAAAATAAAAACCATCCAAGAAAAACAAGAATATTATGAAAAAAAAAGTTAATCAAACTTTTAATACAGAAATACAAAGCCTTAAAGTCTTAAAGACAAAAATAATTCTTTGAAAAGTAGAAATGGGCAAAGGGAAGCCAGTGAAGCTATAAAAGACCAAAAAATAACAAGATAAAATGTAAAGAATGAAAAAATAGAGCAGATGTGAAACATCCTTTAAGAAAAACTAAAGATCTGGAGAACATACCAAGAAGAGAAAATATAAGAATAACTGGACTACCTGAAAGTTGTGACAAAAAAAAAAAAACCTTGACACAATAGTGAATGAAATAATCCAAGAAAATTTTCAATAGAACATATGGAGAAAGTAGAAATAGAAAAAAATCCACTGACCACCATCTCAAAGATATTCTTTGTGGAAAACACATAGGAATACTATTGCCAAATTCTGAAACCCTCAGATCAAAGATAAAATCTTGCAAGAAAGAAGAAAAAACAATCCAAATATGCTGGATCTACAATTCGAATTGTATAGGACTTATCAGCAGCCACAATAAAAGACCACAAGTCCATCAATCAAAAGAATTAGATCTGCAGCCAAAAGTAGCACACCCAACAAAATTATCTATAGTATTGTATGAAAAAAAGAATATTCAACAAAGTTACAGATTTTCAGGACTTTTCTTTCAACCAAACCCCAATTCAATAAAGCATTTAATATATGAGAGCCAATATCAAAGATCAGTCTCAAGGAAACATTGTTTATGTTTTTTACATGGAAATATATATCACATGTTTAAGATTGACATCAATAGGGTAGCTCAAAAGAAAGATTGTGGCAGAGTTAGGGTAAAAATAGTAATTATGTTATATAAATGAGGTTCAGAGGAAGAAGAGACACAGAGGCATTAGAGGGGGAAGAAGGGCTCCTAGATCTGAAAACCTATTCACATGGGGGATGGGTTAAATAGGTAATACTACATGAAGGGTATAGCATCCTCCAAAATCTGTAAAGACATAAGGAGCAGAAATGAGTGGAGGGGGCACAAAGGGTGAGGGAAGAAGGCAAGGAAGAAATTCATAGTGGGGGATGTTAAATAATAGCAAGGCAAGTTAAGTAGCAGAATGAAAGCAAAAATTTAGCAGGGATAGGAAAGATATGTGTGCCTATGTATGTGTGTATGTATATATCTATACATGTATACATCAATATATCCTTACTTAACTATCCCCTGCTTGGAGGAGGTGGGAAAGGGGGAAAATGAATAAAGCAGAGAATAAAAAAACAGCCTACAAGGAAGTAAAGAAAAAATACACAGTCAAGGATATATTTTTTCTACTTTTATATATCTTGAATCAGTTATTTATTGTTATATATTTTGAATCCTCCCTGATGTTCTGCTGGGCACACGACAATATTCTGTTTTGTCCTGTTCTGTTTTGTTTTCCTTTTTCATTCTATTTTAATAGAATCAATAGTTTTATTTTTAAAGGGAATGAATCATCATCAATACTTTGCTAGACAATGGCCACCAATCCAAGAGATATTGACTGAAGGCCTACTTTGTACACAATTCTTAAAGGAGAAGAGATAGCAAGTTTGGGACATAATACCAGGAAGTATATGAGAAGAGCATTTGGTAATAGCAGGACCACAGAGGCAACTGCTTGGGACTAGCCAAGGAACAACTGTGAGGTGTCAATATAGCACCATGGGAAGAAGCATTCACCTTTCTCCAAAATACTGGTGTCTTATCCTTATTGTCCTGAAAATTCTCAAACCTACTAAGTATATGGCTCCATCTTGAACAGCAGCTCCTACTAAGCTGGAAAAGCTTCTAGCAATAGGCTGTGTGCTTACTTATTGTCTAAGGATCAGTCTGGTTAAGGACAGAGAAGCTTACCCCCAACTTGGGTACCAAGTGATTAATTTTGTAGATATATCAATACACAAAACCATTGGCATTAATGGGCTGCAATCTATATCAATCCAGAGACTATCTGTAGCATTATGAAGTATTGGAGTGCTTCAACAATAAGAGCTAAACTCAAAGGTTTCTAGAACATCCCGATTTCAGTGGCTATTTCAGTGATTTTCCCAGAGAGGGGGCAGTGTGTATTTGGGAGAAAGAGGAGGAAAGAGAAGGAAGAAACAAAGGCAGAAAGAAGCAGTATGGAAGAACAAAGGGATAGATCCTTGAGGGCCCTCGAAAAGTCCAGAGGCATGTCAAGGGTAGCAAAAACTTGGCCCCATTGGACCATGGAACATACTTTGGTATGGTTTCATTTGATACAGAAAGAGAAAATCAATATGTCCATGTAAAGCACAGAGAAACAGTAGTGTCTACCTCCTGTGTAGGCAGCCTCGGTCATTCCCAGCAGGATGAGCAGACCAGAGTGGGAACCCCTGCCTGTACTGACATCTCAGTTTTATATCATGGAACACTGTTGCTTGACATTTTGAGGATGGCAAAAAAACCATAAAACACTTAAATTATATTTAAAATAAGATGTCTGTACCTCTTTATTTTTCTCATTATCGTTCAGCCAATGAGCATGGCATCCTGAGGTTTCCAACATGGCAATCCAATGAAATGCCAGCCAGAAAGAGTCAGATCCTAGGATTCTGAGTTGAAAGGAACCAGATAGAGCATCTAACTCACTCATTTTACATGAAAAGCAACTGAGGCCCAGAGAGGGGAAGAGACTCAGAATTACATGGACTTCAGAGTAAGAACCTAAACTCAATTTTTCTATTGCCCAGGTCTTTTTCAACCACCTCAAACTATATCCTCTCAATATAGGCTGAATCCCTAACATGAGTTCTTATTGAAAAGAAATAAAGGTCACCACCCACCCAACAACAGCAACAACAATTCTACAAATATTTACTGAGCAAGTATTATGTGATGAATATTGTGTTGGGCACTGCAGAGTGGCCACAAAGAGAATTGGGATCATAGAATCATAGACTTTAGAGTTGGAAAGAACCTTGAAATCCATCAAGTCTAAGTCCCTCTTTTTACAGAGGAGAAAACTGATGCCCAGTGAAGGGAAATTATTATTACACTATTACACTGGCAAAGATAGCAAAAGAAGAAGGTGACAAATGTTGAAGGGGCCAGGAAAACAGGTATATTAATGCATTGTTGATAACATTGTTGATCCAGCCCCTCTGGCAAGCAATTAGGAATTATGCTCAGAAAGTTACCAAACTCTGCATATTCTTTGGCCCAGCTATATCAATAATAAGTCTATGTTCCCAAAGGATCAGAGAAAGGAAAATAATTCCTATGTACAAAGATATTTCTTATAGCTCTTTTTTCTGGTAACCATAAATTGGAAACTAAGGGGTAGTTTCCTATTGGGGAATAGCTAAACAAATTGTGATACATGAGTAAAATAGAATGATATTTTGTCATAAGAAATTATGAAATAGACAATTTCAGAAGAAATTAGAAAGACCTACATGAACTGATGCACAAAGAAGTGAGAACTAAAAGAACAATTTATATAATGAAAATATCATGGAGAAAAATGAGAAGTATTATGGAGAAAAAACTAGAAACCTGAAAGACTACAAGCCGGAACACTTTAACGATGGATCATGAATACAAAAGGAAATGAAAATGAAACATAATGCTTGCCTCATGCCAGAGATGCATTTTTAAAATGCAAATATAATGTATATATATATATATATATATATGAATGAATAAAATAATAGAAAGATAAATAAATATTTACTACTTGAAAAAGAAAAAAATGAGATAAATAGAAATGAAGGTCACACAACTAGCCAATATATGAGGTAAAATTTGAACTCAGGTATTCTTTAGTGCCCTATTACTGTATACTTTTTTTAAAATAATAATGTTAATAACAATAGGTCCTCCAATCACAGAGCTTATAATCTAATATGGCCCCAAAATACATACATTATCATTCCTCCATAACCCTCTCTGTCTCTCATCTCCCACATATATATGTGCGAAGATAGATAGATGATAGATAAATAGATAGATGCATTGATGGTACCACCATTCTCGCAGTCAACCAAGCTTAAAACTCAAGTTATTTCTACTTCATTTCTCTGTCCTGACTTCCCTCAACCACTTTTTCAGTATTAGTTCTTTTGTTTTTATTTTTTATGATTTTTTTCCAACTGAAAACTTTTGTCTCCATCTTTCTTCATCATCCCCATTGGTAAGTATTCAAGATAAAGGAAATTCTCATGTTGGGCATGTCCAAAAATATGTCTTCTTCTGCACTTTGAAATCACCACCTCTGTGTCATCTTTCCCCTGAAATCATCATTTGCTATTGTTGATCATTCTGATCACTGCACTTATTAGAATTCTCAAGTCTTTCAGAGATGTTTGTCTCTACAATGTGGTTGTTACTATAAATTATGGTATAAGGAGGGAATGGAATACTTTCTGGGCCATAAGAAATGACCTAAATCACAATTTCAGAAAAGATAGGTGAGATTGGGCTCAATATCAATTTTAAAATTCTGCTAATACAAACTCTTCTTCCTCCTTCTCTGTCTCTGTCTCTCTCTTACACACACACACACACACACACACACACACACACATACACACACACACACACACACACACATTCACACCTGTTGACTCCCTCACATTCTCTTTCTGTCTCCAATACCCATGACCTCACAACCATAAACCTGGAGCCTCCTAGTTGGGCTCTCTGCCTTCCATTTCTCTTTTCTCTAGTCCATCCTCCACACCATTATAAAAATAACCTTCCCTAAGGGACCTGTATGTGCCAAAATGTTTGTGGCAGCCCTGTTTGTAGTGGCCAGAAGCTGGAAAATGAATGGATGCCCATCAGTTGGAGAATGGTTGAGTAAATTGTGGTATATGAATGTTATGGAATGTTATTGTTCTGTAAGAAATGACCAGCAGGACGAATACAGAGAGGATTGGCGAAACTTACATGAACTGATGCTGAGCGAAATGAGCAGAACCAGGACATCATTATATACCTCAACAGCAATACTGTATGAGGATGTATTCTGATGGAAGTGGATTTCTTCAACAAAGACAAGATCTAACTTAGTTTCAATAGATCAAGGATGGACAAAAGCAGCTACACCCAAAGAAAGAACACTAGGAAATGAATGTAAACTGCTTGCATTTTTGTTCTTCTTCCCAGGTTATTTATACCTTCTAAATCCAATTCTCCCTGAACAACAAGAAAACTGTTCAGTTCTGCACACATATATTGTATCCAAGATCTACTGTAATCTATTTAACATGTATAGGACTGCTTGCCATCTTTGGGGAGAGGGCGGAAGGAGGGAGGGGAAAAATCGGAACAGAAGTGTGTGCAAGGGATAATGTTGTAAAAAATTACCCTGGCATAGGTTCTGTCAATAAAAAGTTATTTAATAAAAAATAAAATAAAATAAAAAATAACCTTCCCTGAGCCCAGCATAGCTTCCAGGACAGGGCACTTGAGTAGAAGTCAAAAAGACTTCAAATTCTCTCTGGCATTTATAGCTGAAGAAGTCACTTCACCTCTCTCAGCCTTTGTTTCCTCCTCTGCAAATTGATGGGGCTGGATTTGATGGTCCCCAAGGTCCCTTTGAAACCTGCATGTTTGATCCTATAATCATATCACTCCTTTACTCAAAAATGATCAGTGACTCCCGATTTCTCACCAGATAGAGCACAGGCTTTACTGTAATCTCACCAGTACTCTATAGTCTATATCCAACCTACTTTTCCAGTCTAATATAACAGCCCTTCCCTTCACACACTCTGGGTTTGTGCCCCTTCTCCCCCTAAGCTGTTGTGTATGTTTTTTGGCTACCCTCTGACTGGAGGAGAAATGCTGGTGCCCATTCACATCTGTCCCTCTTCACACTCTCCCCTCCTTCAAGAACCAGCTCAAATTTCACCTCCTTCATGGAACCTTCTCTGATTCCGTGGACCAGAGGTCATACCTCTTTCCCTCAATCTCCCATTCAACTTTGTGTGACCTTTAGCAATCACTTACCTCATTCTAACATATTGCATCTATTTGCGTATAGACTGGAAGCTCCCAAGGGCAGGGGCAGCTGTTATTCATCATTAGTTTTTAATCTCTGTATCCCTTGTGCCTAGTGCATCTGTATATAAGTTGAAATTTAATACATTGTTGTTGAATCAAATCGAATGCCAAGATCTGAACTCCTAGAGTCTGGGCCCCAAATATTCAGGTTGTCAGGACCCCCCAGCTCTGAGGAGCTTAATCCTTAAAGTCCATAGAGGATAACCCAGAATCAAGGTCTTTCAGGGGACATATCATTCATGGGGAAATGGAAACCAGATGAGCCAGAGGCAAACAGAGGCCAAAAGGAAAACTGGAGCCCACCCAGTGGAAGCCCAAGGTCATTCCCTGGAAGATGTGAGGTGGCTGGGTGAGTCAAGGCTTAAAGCACTGTGAAGATGAGACAAAGTGCATCTCTGTCTACTTACCATCTGACCATTTTCTTTGGCTCTGCTTGTGTTGACTGCACCAAGGAAATTGCAATTTTGTTCTGCAGGACCAAAAAGGGTCATTGGTTTATTTCTGTGTTCTAAGGGCATTTACAGCCACAACAATCATCATTTCCATATAATATCCAATAGAATTCTGAGTGAAGAGAAACTGGCATGTCTGACAACTGAGGCTGTTGCCTTAGCAAACCAGGTCCTCTAAGCTGGCACAGAGAAAGGAAAACGACTGCCTAAATCTGAAGACACCTATTACCCATTATCTGACAAGGCAACACTGCCAAGTATACTTGTTGTCTGTCTGCGAATGCAAATGAAGGGACTGAGGTGGGACCAGAAGTTACTTGTTTTTCTTCTTCTTTTTGAAAATCTGGTTATTTGTTTAATGTTCTATTAAAAACCTTTCTTACTTTGCTTTTGTTTTAATGATATCCTTTTTTGGTTGTTTTTCATTTTTAATAACTTTTTATTTTCAAAATACATGCTAAGATACTTTTCTTTTTTTTATAATTTTTATTTTTATTTAATAGCCTTTTATTTACAGGATATATACATGGGTAACTTTACAGCATCAACAATTGCCAAACCTCTTGTTCCAATTTTTCACCTCTTACCCCCCCCACCCCCTCCCCTAGATGGCAGGATGACCAGTAGATGTTAAATATATTAAAATATAACTTATGCTAAGATACTTTTCAACATTCACCTTGCAAAAACCTTGTATTCCTAATTTTTCTCCTGCCCTCTCTTACTCTTCCCTTTCCTAAACAGCAAGCAATCCAATATAGGTTAAATATGTGCAATTCTTCTAAACATATTTCCATATTTATCATGCTGCACAAGAAAAATCATATCAAAAAGGAGAAAGAGATAAAACAGCAAACAAACAACAAAAAAAGTGGAAAATGTTGGAATCTTTACAAAGTGTTAAACCATTGGAGTTGATAGAGACAATAATTATCTAATTTCGCATGGTTCAATATGATTGATTTGATCTTAGAAAGAGATATTTTGGGCCAGAACTTGAAACAAGGTACTAAGTACAACTGATGGAAACAATGCTTGTGTTCACACCTTTAGAGAGCTCATAAGTATCTAAGTACTCAATGGAGTTCACACGTTTGGGAGAGTTCAGGGTTTAGAAAGAGATATCCGAATTCACACCTCCCTTAGGGCCAGAGAGCACTCTGGGAGATAACCCAGAATCCCTCTCTCCCCAGAAGGCGGAGTTAACCTTTGGGAGATCATATATATACAGGAAGCTCTTAGAGCTTGGGGGAGTTTCTTGGAAGAGTTTTCTGGGGAACATTGACTGGGGTCAGAGACAGAGCACTCTGGGAGATACAGAAGCCTACTCTCCTCATTTGGAGATTGAGAAGCCACGAGTCAAAGTTGAGGTGGAGGCAATAAAGGACAAAGCTGCAAGATCTCTTGGAACCAAGCAGAGAGATAGGCCTCTGAGCTAACCGGGCTATATTGAAGGACACAATAAAAGATCTGAACTCTTTTATCACCTGGCAGTGTTTTGGAAAAGGAACACCAACAGAAAATAGCATATTGTGATCCATATTCAGTCTCCTTAGTCCTCTCTCTGGATGTATATGGCTCTCTCCAACACAATGGAATTGTCCTGAATCATCTCATTGTTGGAAAGACCCAAGTCAATTAGAGTTGATCATCATATAATCTTGTTGCTGAGTACAATGTTCTCTTGGTTCTACTCATTTCACGCAGCATCAGTTCATGTAAGTCTCTCCAGGCCTTTCTGATATCATCCTACTGATCGTTTCTTATAGAACAACAGTATTCCTCAGCCATTCTCCAACTGATGGGCATCCAGTCAGGTTCCAGTTCCTTGCCACTACAAAAGGGGCTGCCACAAACACTTTTGCACATGTGGGTACTTTTCCCTTTTTATGAGCTCTTTGGGATACAGGCCCAGTGGAGACACTGCTGGATTAAAGGGTATGAATAGTTTGATAGCACTTTGGGCATAGTTCCAAATTGCTCTCCAGAATGGCTGGATCCATTCACAATTCCACCAACATATTAGTGTCCCAGTTTTCCCACATCCCCTCCAACATTTGTCACTATCTTTACCTATCATCTCAGCCTATCTGAAAGGTGTGTAATGGTACCTCAGAGTTGTCTTAATTGGCATAGCAATTTTATTTTTTTAAAAATAGCATTTTTTCATATGACTAGAAATGGCTTTAATGTCTTCACCTGAAAATTGTCTGTTCATATCCTTTGACTATCAATTAGAGAATGACTTATATTCTTATGAATTTGAGTCAATCCTTTATATATTTTAGAAATGAAGCTTTTTATCAGAGCCCTTGGATATAATTTTTTCCCCAGTTTTCTGCTTCCCTTCTAATCTTGGCTGCATTAGTTTTGTTTGTATAAAATCTTTTTTAATTTAATATAATCAAAATTATCCATTTTGCATTTCATAATGTTCTCTAGTTCTTCTTTAGCCATAATAAGTTCCTTCCTTCTCCACAAAATTGAGAGATGGACTATCTCTTATTCTCCTAATTTGCTTATAGTAAATATAATAAATAAATATAACTATATTTACTATATATATTATCTATTATAAAATATATTTATTACAAATAAGCAAAAATAAATATAAATCATAAGCCCATTTTGACCTTATCTTGGCATAAGGTGTTAGGCAGCAGTTTCTCCTAAAATATAGCCAAGTTAAGGCTACTCTGTGGTTTGCAGCAAGGGCATTTACCTCCTTTAATATCCTGGTTATTTTACTCTGAGGTATTCCTAAGGCACAGCTGAAAAAGCTTAATTTTTTACTCTGAGAATGGGTTTGACTTCTAGTTCTGCTACTTCTGAACTGTGTGATGCTGAGCAAGTTCCTTTAACTCTGGAAGCTTTGGTTTTCCCATGTGCAAAATGAGGGAAAGGATTGGACTATAATAATGACCTCAAATCTGCAACACCAAACTTTGCCATTAACATTCATCAGGACACCATTTTCAGGAGCCTACAAATAGACTCCACTAATTCAACATAAAAAAAAGTTTGCCTCTAAGTTAAAATCACTTGTGCCATTCCCCCCAAAATATTTTGTATTACTTTGAATGTATTTCCTATTTATTTATCTGTATAAATGTTGTTATATCCCCTTAGTAGAGTTTAAGCTCCTTAAGGGCAGGCATCATAATGTTTTTGTCATGTATTCTGAGTGTTTAATACAATATCTAGCACACAGTAGGTGCTTACTAAATGGTTGATAAATGAATGAATGAATTGGGGATAAATAATGAATTTGCACCATAGGTCTGGCTTGCCAAGCAATCACTTTCTCAAATAGTTCATGCATCACTGACTTGCCTTTTTCAGGTGTCACTGCCAAGTATCTCTAGTACCTAACCTCTCTGTGGCATGGTTTGCCTAAAATATGAGGCTAAGAAGTTATGTGACCATCTTACTAAAAGCCCAAGATGATTCACTAATACAACCATAAAAGCTAATGTTTCGTTCCACTCCTCGTCATCTTTCACAGAACTTTATTTGGCCTTTTAAAGTCTCCTAGTCTATCTGATTTACAACTGTCAGCATGTGTTTCTGTGCCAGCCAGAGCTGAATTAGTGGCCTTGTACAGACTGTGGCCCGGTAGCAAGGTTCTCCAACCAATATGCCCTGATGGAAGGATACAGCATTTGCTGACCTTGGGATGTAGATTTGTCACAGCCCAAGCCTTCTGGTGTTCCCTTTTCTCAAGACCTTGGACAGCTCAGCAGCATGGCCTGGCACACAAGGTCCCCCTGGGGAACAGCCACAGAACAGAATGAATGTAAGCCCAGACACAAAGGAAAAACATCCTCCCTCCTAACTGGGACTTAGTTAGTACAAGACCGTGGACAGCTCAGCAGCATGGCCTGGCACACAAGGTCCCTCTGGGGAGTAGTCACAGAACAAAATGAACACAGACAGACACAGAGGGGAAAAAAACCCTCCTTCCTAACTGTGAAGTGGGCAATACACATATTATTAGCCACTTTCTTTTACAAATAATGTAACTGAGATCAGAGTTTAAGTGCCTTGCCCTAATAAATTCTGCCATTTGGACAAGAATGCAGGTGTTTCAACTTCGAATCCAGCAGTCTTTTCACTGCTACTTTGGTTACCAAGATAGTCTTACACCTCAGAGCTACACTCTTCCACAATAACAAGGCTTTCCCTGACAAGATCTCTTCCTCCTCTCAAGGACTTTGGGGTTCTATATAAGCATAGCAATTAAGGTTAGTCCCATAAACACCAGCAGCAACACTCCTGCTATATCCTAGGTACAGGCAGCTCTAGTATGAGAGAGGACGGGGACCTCCTCGGGGCTCCTGTCCATTGCTGCTGCCTCCCCAGTCCCACAGTTCAGCTGTCCTGCCTTCCTTGTTGTATTGGTGACAGAAAAGACAGGCTCACACACATGAAAAGGAATCTGAGCCCAGAAGAGATTATATCTGTAACCTTAGCCTCTTTAACATTGTGTTCTACCCAGCTAAGCTAACTAATCCAGCCCTGTGTGCAATAAAACTGGAGGAGTTATTGCGTCACCCTTTGCCTCGCTACATTCTATTTTGTAGTCTGTGCCTGGTAAGTAATATTTCATTACCTAGAAGGGGAAGAAGGAGGATGGACCAGATGACCTTCATCCTCTGAATTCCGTGACCTTGCTAGAGTTTGGCGCCAGGCAGCTTTGACTTACTGGGAAGCAGAGCTCCCTTATGTATATGGCAGGAGAGGGAGGATGTTGCTATACTTTGCAAAGAATTTTCAAGACAGTTTTTTGAGCTTCAGCTCATTTGCAGTGGGATTCAAGAAGTGTGGGTGAGCTTTGAATGTAAAAGATGAACAATAACTGCTAAAATAGGTCTCTGCCTTCTCACATGCAGTGTTTGTTTTTTGTAATGGAAGGAAGTACAGCTTGGGGAGCCCCGAGGATGGTTGCTGTGTGCTGGATTGGTCTGGGGCCATGGAGTTTCCATCTCTCCTGGGACATCCAGGATGGATGGCTAAAACTGAAGGACAAAACAGGCAAGGTTTTTATTCATCTCCAAAAGTGCTTCCTTCACTGAATCCCAAACACTTGGGAGACCATTTGGAAAACAACTTCAACAACAACAAATCCTACTCATAGTAACATGAATTATAATGGCCTATTTCAATTTACAAAACTTTGGCTTTTCTAATTATAACAAACACAGATTAATCAGCTCCTCAATGAGGGAGACCCTGCCTAATGTTTTCTTGGTTCCCCCCCTCCCCATCCCAGAACCCTAAATAGGAGACCGCATGAGGTAGGCACTCAATAGATTTTTTGTATGCTAAATTTCTTCATTGGAAAGCAATGAAATGTAGTGGGGGAAAGTGCTGGGTTAGGAATCAAAAGATCTCGGTTCAAAGTTTGTATCTTTTACCTCTTAGCTTTGTGACCTTAGACAAGTCCCTTGATCTCTCTGGGACTCAGTTTCCTCATCTGTAAAATCAGAAGATTAGATCAGAGGTGTCAAACACATATGCACATATGCTGTAGGTGGTCTCCAACCGGTGTGAATGTGCCCCAAATCAGATTAAAATGTAATTGGTAAATATTTAACAAAATTCATAAATAAAACATAGTTAACATTATATTTCAAAACCAAGTCAATATATGGCTGGCAGGGATCCTGTGAATAGAATTGTCCATATATCTAAACCATATGTATGGCCCCATTTCTATTTGAGTTTGATACAACTAGACAAGATGAGGTTTCTTCCAGATCTATATCTCTCTATATATATGATGCTACAATTGCTCTTTCTCACAAGTTTACTAAATCCAGTTTCATAGATTTAAAGTATTTTAGAGCAGAAAGAGCCTTAACAATTAGCTAGTCTATCCCCTCATTTTACAGAGAAAAGAAAATTGAGATTCACAAGGTAAAAGGCCAAGATAGCAGCGAAAGATAATCAAACTCTCTTCCACAACTATTACAACAAAGATTAAGGAAGAGCATCAGACCATAAACAGATTCAGAAATCCAAGGAGAAACTACAGTGAGTCATTTTTCCTGCCCAAGATTACATATTCAACCCACAGTCACAAATTTGAGGTGGACCTGGAACTATTTTGCTCTGACTGCCGAGCAGGTTCCTGTACTAGGCCCAGAGGCAAGTGATTAGAGTGGGTGCTACTGACTAGAAGCAGTCCTGTAGCTGTTACTCTGAAACCCTAGAGTATTTAGGGCTGGGATCAGTGATTGTCTACTGGACATATGACCACAGTTGTGTTGTGTAGACCCAGATCAGGGCCCAAAGACTGCAAAGCTTAGACCAGAAAGGCACTGATAAGATAGTACCTTAAATCATACTGCTTAGGGTGCAGCTTAGCTTCCTGGTTTAAGCTGCCCCCGAGATCCTTGAAAAACAGCATTCAGTCTGTAGAAAATATAGTACTACAATGCTAAATATTATAGGCCCCAGCATTTTTTCCAGAAATGCACAGAACCAGACCCTAAAATAAAGCCTTAATTCAGGAAATAAGGATAAAAACACATGGGAGGAATGTGACGCCCATTATAAAGAGCTATCGTGGATCCAGGGTCAGCCAATACACAAATGTAGAAGAAAAGAACTCCAAAAACCTACAAGAAAAACTTCAAAGAAAGTCAAAACTTGACCACAAGGAATGATAAAAGAATTTAATTAAGATATAGGGTCTAGAAATAATTTTGTTATATTCTGATTATCTTCAAAGAAGGAAGCAAAGAGAGGGGGGAAATAACACACTGGGAAAGAAAGGGTGGGGACTTTCCATGCTTCTTCTGGACTCCTCAAACTGCATTTCCTTCCATTACAAACAACAACAACAACAAAAATCCCACCACAAATGAGAAATCATAGATCTATTATACTATCTCACATAATCAGGATGAGTAAATACATGATACAAACAAGGAAGAAGGAGCAAGAGGTAGAGGGGTTCCTTGAACCCCTCTTTCATCTAAAAGCATCAAACTAGGCAGAATAAATGCACGTACACATACATAGATATGAAGAATATGATGTAGAAATACATCTAACTCAAATATAGTTGGGGATGGGGAAAAGGAAGAAAGGGGATATAAAACAGAAGACAGATCCAGGGAAAGATTACTAAAGAGCAAAATAAATTCACACCTCAGAGGGTGGATTGTGCAGGGAGGTTTTAAAAGGAAAGCCAGGGTAAGAACCTGTAACTGGAGTTTGGGTTAAAGGAATAAAAGGGGGGCAGGGGAATCAAAACAGATTGTATCAAACAGATCACAGAGAACAATGAGAGAGAAAAAGGATAAGATACTACAATAAAGAGAAATATACAATTAATGACCATAACTGTGAATGCAAATGGGATGAATTCACCCATAAAACAGAAAATAGTAGGATGGATTAGAAAGAAGAATATAATATGTTATATAAAAGAAATATATTTGAAACATAAATATTCCCTCAGAGTAAAAAAAAAAAAAGGGGGGGGGGTGCTGGAATAATCTATTATGTTTCACCTGAACCAAAATAAATCATGCTTAGTGCATGCATATGGCAACAGTAAAATAAACATGAATAGGGACAGCTAGATGGTGCAGTGGATAGAGTGCTGGCTCTGAAGTCAGGAGGACTCGAGTTCAAATCCGGCCTCAGATACTTACCACTTCCTAAGTGACTCTGGGCAAGTCATTTAATCCCAATTGCCTCAGCAAATAAATAAGTAAACAAACATGAATAAAAGTGAGAGAGCAAAACTACATTATGCTAAAAGGTACTATAGATAATGAATTAAAATCAATACTTAACATGTTTATCTAATGGTGTAGCATTTAAATATTTAAATGAAAAGTTTAAAAATTTACACAGAAACCACATTCAGATCCAGACATAATTTTTTTAAAAATAAGAAGAAAGAAGTTAAAGATCTGGATAGAATTTTGAAGAAGTTAGGATAGCTCTCTGGCAGTTAATGAAAATCAAAGGGAGAAAAAATATTTCTTTTTTATTTTTTTGAGAAAAAAATATTTCTAAGTTATGCATAGTATCTTTAAGAAACTCAGCATATATTAGTCTCACCAAAAAGTCTCACCAAAAATGCAGAAAAGCAGAAATATTGAACATATCCTTTAATCACCTCAATGAAAAAAATATATTCAATAAAGGTACATTGAAGAAAATATTAAAAATTAATGAGAGAATAAATGACATCCTAAAGAATGGATGAGTCAAAGAACAAATCATAGAAACAATAGATAATTTCATTAAAGATGCAGAAAAAAGTGAGATAACATACCAGAATTTTGGGGATATAAACAAAGAAGTTCCTCCTAGGCAGAAATTTATAACTTTAAACATTTTAATCAGTGAAAGAGAGGGAGAATAAATCAATGAATTGGCCACACAATTTAAAAACAAATCCTAGAAAACATTTGAATTTTAAAATTCCAATTAGACACCAAAAAAAGAAATTCTGAAAAACAAGTTAAAATTGATTTTAAAATTGATTTTAAAATACAAATTTAAAGCAATAAAATAGATAAAATCTGGAAAACTTGATTTTTTAAAAAGAGGAAAACCAAATCATGTATCAAAAATGAAAAAACGTTCAATACAAATAAAAAAAATAAAAGAAACTCTTGGAAACTATATTGACTAATTATAAGCCAATAAAACATACAAAAATTAAGTTAAATAGATGAATATTTACAAAAATACAAACACCCACATTTATGTAACAAGAAATAAAAAATTCAAGTAACCCAGCCTCAGGAAGAGATACCATAATGAACTCCCAATGGAAAAAATTCCAGAACCAGATGAATTTATAGCAAATTCTATCAACCATTTAAAGAACAATTAATTCTAATATTATATCAACTATTTGCAAAAAAAATAGGAAAATATGGAATACTATAAAACTCCTTGTAAGATTCAAATAAAATCTTGATACTAAACCAGGAAGAGTTAAAATAAAGAAGAGAAAAAAATTAGAACAATATCTCTATTGAATATCATTGTAAAAAATAAAATTAAAATAGACTGGAACAATATATTTTTTTTAAACATTACTCACTGTGACCTGCTTGGACCTATACCAGGAATACAGGAATGTTTCAGTATTAGGAAAACTAAACATAACTGACTACATTAATAGCAAGAGTAATAAAGATTATATGACTATATCGATAAATGTACAAACAAAATCAATGCAACCAAGATTAGAAGGAAAACAGAAAGCTAGGAAACAATCTTTACAGCAAGTATCTCTGATAAAAGCCTTATTTCTTAAATATACCAAGAACTGAGTCAAATTTATAAAAATACAAATCATTCCCCAGTTGACAAATGGCCACAGGATATGAACAGGAAGTTTTCAGTTAAAGGAATTAAAGCTATCTATACATATATGAAGAAGTGCTTTAAATCAATTTTGATTAGAGAAATGCAAATTAAAACAACTCTAAGATACCACCTCATATGTACAGCTTGGCCAATATGATAAAAAAGAAAAATGATAAATGTTGGAGAGGATATAGATAAATTAGGACACTAATGCAGTGTTGGTAGAGTTGTGAACTGATCCACAATTCTGCAGAGCAATTTGGAACTGTGCTCAAAGGATGACTAAACTGTGCATACCCTTTGATCCCAAAGAAATTATCAAAAAAGGGAAAGGACCTACATGTTAAAATATTTATAGCATCCCTTATTGGAAATTGAGGAGATGCTCATCAACTGGAGAATTGCTGAACAAATTGTGGTATATGAATATAATGAAATATTATTGTGTGATAAGAAATGATGAACAGGAAGAGTTCAGAAAAAAACCTGAAAAAGACTTTCATGACCTGATGTAGAATAAAATGAACAGAACCAGGAAAACATTGTACACAGTATCAGCAACACTGCATGATGATCAACTATGACTGGCTCAGCTCTTCTCATCAACGAAATGATTTAAGACAAGTACAAAGGATTCATGAAGGAAAATGCTATCCATAACCATACAAAGAACTAATGGACTTGGAATGCAAATCAAACATATTTTTTTCACTTAATTTAATCTCTCTCATGGTTTTTCCCCCATTTTGATCTGTTGCTTCTTCCAAAACTGCAACTAATATGAAAATATGCTTTATATAATAGCACACGTATGGGCTCTATCAAACTGACTACCATTTTTAGAATTGGGAAAGGAGGGAGAAATTTTTGATATCAAAATCTTGTAAAATGAATGCTAATTTTTTTCTTGACATGTAACTGAGGAAAAATAAAATACTATTTTAACAAATTTTTAAAAGAAAAATTGCTAGAAAACATAAGAATTAATGGACCTTTGGGTTGATATAGTAACTAGTATCTATCTGAAATCAAGAAGCAGCATTTTATGTCATGGTTATTAACCATTAGTTGTCATTTTGCAAATGAGGTACCTGAGGCACAGAATTAAAGTGCTTTGCCCTGTTAAATTCTGGAATTGGGTCTTGAACACTGGTCCTTTGACTTCAGGTCCAGCATTTTTTTCCACTGTGCTACACTAGTTATATAGATAGCCTGATTTCTAAGATATATTTTTCCTATTTCAGTTCAGACAGAACACACCAACCATATACACAAGGCAGCCAGAGAAAACACCTCCACAAAAATCTTCTTACAGACTCAGCTTTAATGCCATATTTCCCGAGCAAACAAATTCCTCACTTGGATAAATGTGAGCAAATTATCCCAACAAATTTTTCCAAAGTTTTGGAAAACTTCTTTAACAAAAGTGAAGACAAGAAACACTGCTCCAGGCTCCATGAAAAGGACTCTGCAGCACTGAGAAGTTCATATGGATGACCAAGTATGATTGCATCATTCTCCATCTCCCACCAATCCCCAATCTCCACCCACTTAGTAGCTGACATCTCTACTGTTGAGATGTTAAACCCCAAGGCAAATGGCCTCAGCATAGTTCTACAGGAAACCCCTGGGAAGTTGTCTCTCTCTAGGTAGGCAGAGGTAGGGTTTCAGAAGCAGAAAAAAACTGGCACAGGGCTAGAAAGAGTTGAATGAATGCCACCAGCTCCGTCACTGGAAATGAACTGTTCAAATATCCAAAAGCCTCTCTGCCTGACAGACATTCACAGATAAACAGAACTTCACAAGCTGAGTCTATGAAGTAGCACCTCAGGACCCTAAAACAAAAAAAAAAAAAAAAAAGGGATTTTGTTTTTGTTTTTCTAAGTAACTCACTTCCATTAAGGTAACATAATGGAGTTGATAGAGTGCTGAACAAGCAGTCAAGAAGATCAGGATTCATATTCTACTTCTAAACCTTACAAGTGGTGTGACTCTGTAAAAAATGTTCCTTTCTCTCCTTGGGCATCAGTTTCCCCTTCTGTAAAATGAGGGGATTGGACTAGATGGCTTCTGAAATTCCTCTCAGCTCTAGACCTAGGATCCTATGTGTGCTCTTAGATAAGTCAATCCCCCTAATCCCTGGGCCTCACTTTTTTGACCTCCTATCTGTAAGATGGGGGAATTGAGCTAGATGGTCTCAGAGACCCCTTTCATGCTATGTGAGACTTTGGAGAAGTCACTTCTACTCCATGACTCTATTGATGCCTCTGTAATGTTGAGAGGTTATACTACATCTCCAGAAAGGGCCCTTCCAGCTCTAGTTCTAAGATGGCAATGCTCATTTTCTCTCAGTGGAGAGGAGGGAATGACTACTAATTGGCCATATCAATTCAGGAAAGATTTTCTTAAGGAAGTAGTTTATGAGGTCAGCTTTAAAGGATAAATATTCAAAAATCAGGGGCTAGGAAAAGACAATGAGAATATTCAGATTTAGGGGCAAAAGCATAGAGACAGGAAAACATGAGAATTGTATGGAGGATACAAAGTAGTCTCATTTGACTGGAGCATAGAGTATACGTAAATATAATTATCACTTGAATATCTCACTCTGAACAGCAGTGACAATGGTACTTTAAAGCTTGCAAAGTTTTTCTCTCCTAGCAATTTTGACCCCGTTTTTAAAAATAAAGAAACTGAGGGCCACAGAGGGGAAATCCCTTATCCAAAGTCTCATAGCCAGTAGCAGAGCTGACCAAATTAGTCATTGTTTCAGGACTTTCGTTTGGTTCTTCTGTCATATGTCACATAATTATACATGTCACACATTGTGTAAGGTATTGGAATTAATTATCAATTTCAACTTCCTCATTTTTCAGAGGTAGAAACTTAGACCCAGTGAGGGGAAGGAATTTGAACAGTAGTACACTATTTAATCTGCTGACCATAAATGAATGTAGTAGAGCATTAGCTAAGAAATGAGAAGAAACATGTTTAGAGAGGTGTTGCTTTTAATTGGGAAGATAACTAAGATATCTGGATGCCTCAGAGACCTAGCCTAGACTTTGCTGAGTCCACAAAAAGTTCAATATTCGGAGCATTAAGGAGGGACACAAATTACAGGGTCATATGTTTTAGATTTTAGAACTAGAAGAGACCTTAGAAGCCATCAATTCCAATCCCCTGATTTTATAAATGAGGAAACTGAGACACAGAGAGTTTAGTGACCTTTACAGGGTCACATAGCTGAGATAGGATTTTAATTCAAGATCCAGTGCTACACTGAGATACATCAGATCAGTGAATCAGCAAGCATTCATTAAGCATAAAACATCTCAAGGAGCCTATATTCCAATAAGATGGACAAATGTATGTAGAAATATACATGCAAAACAGATAAAAGGGAGTCTGGAAGGGGAAAAGGTACTCACACTAGCAGTACTAGAAGAGGACTAGGAAGGCAGATGGTAGCACTTGAAGACAGCAGATTCTAAATGGTAAGAAATAATGTCTTGTACTTCCCCTTTGATGTCAGACATGAAAATAAACCAAGGACTGGGCCTTGAAAAATGACTGAGATGTCCTTCAAGAGGCAGAGCTGAGAAAAGAGAGGGGAGGCATTCCAAACTGAGTTTGATTTTAGCAGTTGCATGAACACAGCTAGGTCCAAACAAATTTGGGCACTTGGTTTGAGAGCAATTTCAGCTATTAAGGAAGCAGCAGGCTGTAGAAGGGACTGGTTACGTGAGATAGAATTGGATGATACCATATACATTCCAGTCAATTTCTTTTTTTAATTAAAGCTTTTTGATTTTCAAAACATATGCATGGATAATTTTTCAAAATTAATCCTTGAAAAACCTTGTGTTCCAATTTCCCTCCCTTCCCTCTATTTCCTCCCCTAGATGGCAAGTTATCCAATATATGTTAAAATCAGATCAAAAAGGAATAAAAATGAGAAAGAAAATAAAATGCAAGTAAACAACAACAAAAAGAGTGAAAATGCTATATTGTGAACCACACTCAGTTCCCACAGTCCTCTCTCTGGGTATAGATGGCTCTTTCCATCACAAGATCATTGAAACTGGCCTGGATCATCTCAATGTTGAAAAGAGCCAAGTCCATCAGAATTGATCATTGTATAATCATGCTGTTGCCATGTACAGTGATCAGGCCGCTCTGAAATCATCCTTCTGATTGTTTCTTACAGAACAATAATATTCCATAATATTCATATACCACAATTTACCCAACCATTCTCCAGCAGATGGGCAACCACTCAGTTTCCAATTCCTTGCCACTTCAAAAAGGGCTGCCACAAACATTTTTACACTTGTGGGTCCTTTTCCCTCCTTTAAGATTTCTTTGGGATATAAGCCCATTAGAAACATCATCCAGTCAATTTCTTATCAAGTCTCCTTGACATGAAAGAAAAGGATAAGAGGCACAAATGAGAAATGCAAAGAGATATATAAGAAATGAATGTTCACAAGAGATGATTCAGATTGATGCAAGTGCGACATTGGGGTCAGAAATTGAGATAGGGAACCACCACATCAGTGCACCCTCTTAAATAGAGCCTGCTCAATCTTCACATTTGACAACTTGTCTTGGCAATTCTCTCCATTCCTAATAAACTCTGACAGGATTCTGATTCTGCCTCCTCTTTGATCCCATTTCTTTTTCATCTGGCTAGAGTTTACCATATCTAGATTACCCCAAACCATGGTCATCTTTATAACATGCTCCTGCACTCCAGCTTCCATCAGTCCTGGGAACCTGGACTTCTGATTGGTAAGAATTCACCATATATAACTTGATCTAAAACCAGCATTCTGGTCCCTAGCCATCTTTTGTTCTTCCCATTCTACCACCCGCCTTTCTACCTCTACCTCTGGGAACAATTATCAAATCAACCCTAACATGCTGAAAAGAACACAGCCATCAGTTACTTTATGTCTATTCACCATTCCTGTGACCACACACACCAAAACAATCTTCTCCGCTTACCATTCACTTATATGTGCTATCTATTCCTATTAGAATATAAACTGAGGGCAGAAATTGTCTTGCTTTCCATTTGTATGCCCAGTGTGTGGCACACAGTAAGGGCTTAATACATAGTTTTTATTCAGTCATTTATTTATCTGCCATATTCAACTACTCAGCACAGCTAATGTGTTTTTATTGATTCAGACTTAATAATTGTCTATGCCCACTTTCTGATCCTCAGATCTGATATCTTGGTTCCTCCTGTCTACCCTTCAGGGATATCTCTCCTCCCATTTCCCTTGTGTACTGGGAATACCAGTACATACTAGGGAATTTAGCTCCCATTGCCCACAATGGACTTGTGGTGAAGTCCCACTCAGCCAGGACTCGGTCACTCTCTGATTGTATCAGAGTGGTTAAAACCTTTCTTATTCCCCTGATACCCAATTGTAGGCTATAGTCCTATAGTCATGTACTCAAAGAGTGGCTTGAACCCTGTTGTCAGTGGTTGACCAAAGAGTAATCTATATTACCTTACTCAGTAGCTCAGGTGAGGGGGGACAATGGTCTGAATAAGGATGGCTGTGTGAATTTGGAGGAAATGGATGTGTGAGGTATCATGTAGGTAAAAGCCATAAGATTTTTTTAGCTGATTTAACAAGGGGATGACAGAGAGTCAAAAGTCAAGAATGATGCCAGTTTCAGAAAATTTGATGATTGGATGGATGGCAACAGCCTTGAATGTGAAGATAAGTACAAGTATCAATTTAGTGGGAAAGATGAGTATACTGTGACACACCTAATGAAGCACTGGAAAGATCCCTGGCTCTGGACTCAAGAAAACTTGATTTCAAGTCTGGTCTCATATATTTTCTAGCTGTGTGGCCTTGGGCTACTCACTTAACTTCTCTCTGCCTCAGTTTCCTCAACTGTAAAGTGGGGGTCATCGTAACACTTGCCTCCCAGGATCGTCATTGGGATCAAATGAGAAAATATTTATAAAAGACCCAACACAGTATTTGGCAAAGATAAAAAGGCTTATTCCCTTGTTCTGGGACTAAGGAACAAGTAAATCAAGTTCATTACTCACTGGAGAATCAAGAAAGTTTCATGGCTTCAATGATTGGGCCTTGAAATATGAGTGAGATGGCAACAGACGGAGCAGGGGAAAGGGAGTGGGGATGTATTCCAGGCAAAGGCAGAGTTAAGAATGCCCCAGACTCAAGTGAAGAGGACACTAGGGGCTTGGAGGGTGGGGTGGAGAAGGAAGTTTCTGTGAAAGGCTATCACTCTGACACTTAGGAAAAAAACTGATTTGTTCTGCTTAGTCCCAGAAGACAGAACCAGACTCATTGGGTAAAATATTCAAAAGAGCAAACTTCTTAGCATAATGAAGAACTTCCTTATTATCATGACCTTAAAAAAAGAAAAAATGGACTTCCTCCTAAGGCAAGAAACATTTTGTCACTAGAAGTGTTCAGATAAAGCATGGACATCCACATGGCTGGGATGTTGGAGAGGGAATTCACGCTTCAAACAAAGGATCAGATTAGGCTGCCATGGTGATATTTTCAGTGATTGAATGAATAGAGAAACTAACAAACTGACAGATTTAGATGTGGAAGGGACCTTAGAGACCAGCTAATCCAATTTCTTCAGTTTGTGGAGGAGGAAACTGAAGTCCAGAGAGGTCATAAGATTTGCTCCAAGTTACACATAGCATCCTAGATCTGAAGCTGGAAGAAACCTCGGAGGCCAGCTAATTTAATTCTTTCATTTTACAAAGGAGACTTGGGTCCAGGGAGCTTAGATGACTTGCTCAGGGTCACATATAGGATAATAAGTTCAAATCCTGGCTCAGATTTTTACTATCTGTGTTACCTTGAGCAAGCTACTTTCCCTCTCTGAGCCTCAATTTCCTCACATCTAAAATACGGCCTTGGATCACATGGCTTCTGAGATCCCTTCCAACTCTAGATTTGGGCTCCCATGTATGACTTTGAGCAAGTCACTAAATCCCCCTCAGTTTGTACTAGATGTCTGCTGAGGTCTCTTTCAGCTCCAGATCCAGTATCCTATGGTTGGGTTTTCTGAAGGTCCTGTGAATGACAAGGACAAGAGGAAGCTGAGTGTGTGCTGGGTGGGCCAGAGAGAAGCTAGTCTGGATTTTAGAATTAGCTCCATTACTTGATACCTGGATACTCCCCATGCAGTTAATCCAGAGCCTAGCTCTGACTGCCCGCTCTCTCTGAATTGCTTTCTGGAATCTCACAATCCAAATAAGATAAGGAACCACAGTGACTGACCTTCAATGGCATATGCTGAGCCTTTGAGCAAGAAGCAAAACAAGCAAATCTTTGATTTGCTTTCCTGTAAGGAAAGCACCCTGAAATTTATTCAGAAAAGGATCTCTGTAATGGGGAATACATAGAGAAATTCTCAGAGATAGAACACCAATTGAATGAATGTTTCTTCAGAACATGGGATCCTCTTCTTACGAATAAAACCTTTTGATATAAGGTAGGAAGTTGTAAACATTTTTTCTCTTGTATTACTTTTTCGGATTTGTTGCACTGAACAGTCTGTTTTGTTCCATGTGTGGGGAATGACTTGCTAGCTGGATTGTTTTTGCAATGTCATCCTCCTTAATTGGCTGGATTGACTAGGGGAGGACAAGTCACATATTTGCTCCTGTCCTTCTTGAGCATATCAACAATTCAAATTCATATGCTGACTACAACTCTATCCGCTCTAGATCGGAAACAAAGAGAACCCAGAAACACAGCCCACATTGAAATTATGGCCATGAAACTCATCATGATTATCATTTCATCACTGCTGCCATTCAATAGTACTTTGTGATTACCAAGCATTCTCCAAACAAACTCTTATTTTGACTTACCACTATCTGTCCTGGAGAAGTAAGCTACTGTCTGGGAAGCTTGTCACTGAATTTATCAGTCAGGAACCTGACCAAGTGATGACCTGAATGAACGAAAAAACACATGCTAAGTTCTGAGAATACAAATATTAAAAAAGACAGTTCCTACCCTCAAAGAAGTTATTTGTTAATAGAGATGACAGAATATACAAAATGAAAATGGAGAACAGAAAGGGGTAATTTGTTCTGAAACAGGTAAAAGGGTAGTCTCATGTTGATATGGCTTGGGTGGATGCCTCTAGGTGGACAAACCATTTCTCTAATGGAATGAGTCATCAGGCCAATAGCAAGAAATTAGAATCCTTACTTGACTGACCTAATGATTTTGTTCTAATTATTCATTCATTCTTTCATTCATGAGCAATTCACTCACAAAGCATTTAAATCACTGAATGTCAGAGTTAGACCGAAGACCATCTAATCCAATCCACTCATTTTATAGATGGGAAAACTAAAGCCCACACAGGTTAAGTGGCTTGCCCAAGGTGTATATGTGTGTTGGTTTTTTTTTTCAAATATACATACACAAAGATAAGATTATAGATCTAAAGCAGGAAAGAACTTCTGAAATCATCTATCCTAATCCCTACATTTTATAGATGAGAAAATACTCAGGAAGGCTAATTGATCTGGGTAAAAAGTACTCAGGCTCCATGATTTCAGGTTGAGCTCCCTGAGATCCGTGCGCTTTCCTTTGTCCCAAATTGTATCCTATGCTATATACAGCATTGTTCCACCCTAATTTTATCAATCTATACATTGGCTAACTCTCCAGCTTTGTGTCATTAAAACAAGTGAGAAGCATGTCACCTAGATCTTTATCCAAGAAATTGATTTTATTTCCTTTTAAGTTTTATTTTTCCAATTACATGTAAAGATAATTTTAACATTCAATTTTTATAAAATTTTGAGTTCCAAATTTTCTCCCTTCCTCTCCTCTCCCCTCCGCAAGGTGGTAA
Source organism: Sarcophilus harrisii (assembly GCF_902635505.1). NCBI lineage: Eukaryota > Metazoa > Chordata > Mammalia > Dasyuromorphia > Dasyuridae > Sarcophilus > Sarcophilus harrisii. The sequence continues at coordinate 28,591,006 of NC_045432.1, forward strand.
GCAATTTACTATACATTGTATATGAGCAATCATGTAAAATATATTTCCATATTAGTCATCTTGTGGAAAAGGAAAAACTACCAAAAAAAATGAAAGTGAAACTAGTATACTTTGATATGCATTCCATCACTGTACTCCATCAGCTCCTTCTCTAGATGGGGATAGCATTTTCTACCATAAGTCTACTGGAATTGTATTGCTGAGAAGAGCTAAGTCAATCATGGTTGATTATCACACAATGCTGCTGTTCAAGTAATTGATTTTTTAAAAATTAAACAATACAACTAAAGTCAGCTCCCCAGGGAACTCGACTGGAAACTTTCCAAGTTGGCATTAATTCATTAATAACTACTCTTAGAGTCTAATCATTAAACTACTTCTGAACTCATATAGTAATAGCATTATCTGGCCTGAGGTTTTTTAAAACTTTTTCCACATGCGACTTCTTTTAGCCAGAGAAATTTTTACACAACCCTGGGTATATAGGTATATAAAATAGGCATACAAATCAAACATTTCCTGATAATAAATCATAATTTCATGATCCCCACATTCAGTTTCAAGACCCCATATGGAGTCACAACCCACAGTTTAAGAAGTTTTGATCTAGCCCACATAGTTTCCACAAGATATATGGGAAATACTTTATTAAACAATTTGCTAAAACTTAGGCAAGTTATACCTACAGCATTCCCTAATCTACTAGTTTTATAAGCCTGTCATGGAAGGAAAGAAGATCTACCTGGCAAAATATATTCTTATATCATGCTACCTTTTTTAATCATTTCTTCCTTTCTAAAGAATCTATCAATTTAATTAAACACAAAAGAATTTTGCCAGGAACCGAAGTCAAGCTTTATTACCTTTGGAGAATTCACTTTCTACTTTTTCTAACAAATGGGTACATCTTTCTTTCTCTAACCCTACAACATGTCTCTCAATCTCAAAGAACTTTAAAAGACCAGTGACATTGGTTCAGCCATCACATCTGCCAGTTCCTTTAGTCCCACCATGATCCAAGTCAACTGGGCCTGATGACTTGTACATAACAACAGCAATTAGTTTATCTTTTACCATCTCCCTACTTATCTTAGGTATCAACTCTCTGTTAGTCATTTTTGTTGTCTTTCCCAATCAAAAGATCATTTTTCTTGTCAGGGAAAATAGAAATTGACTCTCTCTATTCTCTTTCCATCATCGACTATCATTTTCCCACCCTCTCCAAGTTATTACTGCTTTTCCCAATATAGCTTGAAAACTCATTTTGGTGTGTCCTTCTCTTTATTCACTGGTCTCATCTCATTCTAACATTTGCAACTCCTGACAATTTTAAAAGACCATATCAGGCTTTTGTTTTCATCTTCCTGCTTCTTATTGATTCTATCTTCTATACATGTTTTTAACTTTTAAGTTGCTTGATGAGTTCCAATGCATCAACATTGGATTCTTTAGCCAACCTTTTGTCCTTCTTATAGGAACTTTTACTTTGTGTGACATCAGAAGTGATTCCTTATCTCTCCAAGGAATTATTTTCCTTTAGGATTTTAGCTTATTGGATCTCATCCAGCCATTCTCTGGTAGACTTTGAAATCTATTCTCCCAAGACCTAGGGTACACATCAAGTTATTCCCAATTTTCCTCTCCTGTCACAAGTACTTTGATGGAATTCTCACTTTCCCCACCCAAGTTCTAATCATCTTCACTTCAGCAACTAATTCTTCCATATTGGTGGGAATCAGGTCAAAAAAAGAATTTCTCCTTGTTGCTTTCTCCACTTTGGGAAGAATAAAATTATCATTAAGGCAAGTCAAGAAATTATTGACCATTCTGCTTTGGCACAGAGGGAGTTCCCAGTGATGTCTGAATAACTGAAATTCTCCATCATGACTATATCCAGGGATATTGGCTTGAATTGGCTCACAAGAGCCAACAGCTATGTCTTTCTGTGTGAGCATTTATACTTTGGAAATCACCAAATGCTACATAGCAGGGCCTGTTTTGTTGTATTGTCAATTGACTAGACTTAAGAGAGCAACAGGTAAAATGTTAATAGTGTAGATTAAATTTAAAAGTCTATTGTACATTTTCAGAGAGCCTGTTATTAAACATTTACTAGCACATACATGTCTATATCCCAGAGATACTTTCCTAAATACTTCCTCCATTTCTTCTCTTTGAAGGTTTATTTTGATAACTAAATTACTTTAATTCCTGCTTCATTGATTTTTATCTTTAGCCAAGCTGTTTCACCACTTCTGAATTCTGACTTTCTTGACATGAATGTTCTTTTTACTATACCATGCTATAACACTATTATGACCGTCCTTTTGCCTACCCTTTTTCTTCTGAAGAAGGTTTACATATGCAGAGCTATAAGTCAGTCATGGACTTCACCCCACCATATTTCAGGGACCAAATGAAGTTAAATTTGCCTCTTTGGATTAGGACCTCTTGTCATTGCCTGTACCTTGATTGTTGCTTAAACTTTGTAAATTTCTGAAATGACATATGAGGGCATGGGTTTTACTACCACTTTCTCTTGGATTTTGTCTCCTGTAAACTTCTGAGTGGCTCCAATTCTTCTTCTAAAGAAGAAGCGATAATATCTTTTGAAGAAGATATTATCACTGCTCTCTCAGGTATCTAGCTTGGTGAACATATATAGACAGTTTTCTCCCTTGCCCTCCATTTTCGGTTGAAGGCCCTTTTGAAAATTCAATTTGCAAGACTCTAGGCAATGTGAACATATTGACAAACCCTGGTTGTTTGACTAAATTGACAAATTGATTGAATTTATTGGTAGGTTAACTCCACAGATGGGTTGTTTGATTGAATTAAAGGGTATTTGGCTGAACTGACCCATCTATTCAATCAAAACCATTGAACCAGCTGTGAGAATAGACAAGGTCAGTGGCAGGTTGGAAGGAAATTGGAATATAATTGTTAGGAAAAGCTTCATAATGATGAATCACTCAAGAGTTGTGTGAGCTGCCTTAGGAGAGAGTGGATTCCCCCTGACTAAAGGTCTTCGGGCAAAGGCTGGATAGTAATCATCAGGAATGTCACAAGGATTCTTATTAAAGTAAAGGTTAAACCAGATGGCCTCTGGGCCTCCATCTGACTCTGGGAAGCTGTGATTTGGTAATAATTCCAGAGAAGTCTTTCTCCAGTCTATCATGGGTACATTTTAGTCAGGAAGAACATTCCCTTCCTTAATTTGACTTTAGACAGTTTTAAAGATCCCCATTAGGGTGGCCCCAAAGAAGCCATGTGATGAATTTCAGGTAGATGAAGTTGAAGAAGCTTATTTGGAATCAGAAGACTTGCATTCACGTCCCCTGTCAGCTATATAACCAAGATCAAAGCCCTTCTCCTCTCTGAACTTTATCTATCAAACAGGGTGCCATCACTTGCACTACCTACCTAATGAAGGAGAAAGGAAGGGAATCATTTTGCAAACCTTTGGGCATTAAAGAAATGTGGATTATTATCACTATTGCCAAAAAATAAACAAGCTTGAACAGAGGACCTAATTTCCTGGCTTTAACCTCCTATCTATTTCACCAATTTGCCACACCCACCAATCCACTGCACCAAGTTACTTTACTCTCCAACTTGTACCTCCTATCTTATCTTATTTACCATATTTGCCAGCTACCTTTTCCTTGAGTTTCTACCTTGAGGTAATTACTCCTTCAACTTCCTTGGTCCTGCTTTTCTTCCTTTAACCTTCTTTCACACAGTAGTCAGAAACAGAATTTGGATCTGAAGACTATTTTTCAAATTTTACTCAATTTCTCCCAAATTTTTCTTTTGTAAATATAATCTCTAACCTTCTTGACAAGTCTAAATTCCTCCAAATCAACTGCCCATTTTCATTCTCCTTCCTCATCAGGTGCACTGCTTTTCTTTCCTGTTCTTTCTCTCATAGCCTTAACAGAAACCTTTTCTCTCTTTACCCTTTTCAACCCCTAGCTCCCTTCAAGGATCAGTTCAAGTGCCATCCTACAGATGGTCTTTTCTGATTTCCTCAATGATTTCCCCATTCTCCCAATAAATTATTTTGTATATATTCCATAATAGTTCTTCATGTCCTTGTTTTCCATACCCCGCTACACACACAACCAATAGACTGTAAGTTTGTGGACAGGTGCTCTGTAGTTTTTGTCTTTATAGCCCTGGTTCCTAGCATCGTACCTAGCATATAGTAGGTACCTGCTGAATAACTGTTGAATTGAATTCAAGGGACACACTACCCAGAAATCCAGCCTTCATAACAATAGGGGCAGGAACAACAACATTCTTCTCAGAACTTCCCTGTTCCTTTTTGGGATGCTTTTGGCAGCTGGCGGTCTTCATCAAAGAACAGAATAACATGAGAGAAGGCAGCCATTTTGTGCATTCATGCAAAAAAGAAAGAAGCAGGATTTGGAAGAAAAGGACCTAGGTTTAAACCCCCAGCTCCACCACTTCATAACTATGTGATCTTGACTGAGTCTCTTCTCCTCTCTGGGTCTGTTTCCTTATCTCTAACTTTAAGGGATTGGTTAAGTGGATCTCTAAAAAGTCTGCCAGCTCTTGATCCTATGATTCAGAAGCAGCTGCAGAAGCACTGGAATATGGTTGCCTCCACTATCCATCTGCCTGGGTTTTCCCTCCCCACAGGCAGGCAGGCAATGGTGTATCTACAGGGATGATTGATGAGGTGTCCATTAATTAGCTTCCTAAGGCTAACACTTGGGGAAAACCCAAAGCCTGGGAATGAAGCACATGATTCATGAGTCCCCCTTTTTAAACTTTATTGCTATAGCCTCCCAAGAGACCACTGTAGTGAGCTCATTAAACACCCGAAGAGCCCCTTGTGAAAGTAGATTGAGGACGCCACTATGAAAAGGGACCTCCAACTGGCTCTGAGAACAAATGATGATTGGGTAGATGCAAACTTTAAGGCAAACACAAGCATCACAACCCAATTGAGTGCACCTGTGCTCTTGGCCTTTTGCCTCGGGGCAGCAGGCACAATATCTCCAGTCCCCTGTTATTTATTGACCTGTAATAAGATCCTGTTGGATGGGCATAATAGGACTTGCTGAGTTGAGGGACTGTGCAGTGACTGGATACACAGATGGTGATCATCTTTATTTATCTCTGACCCTTAAGTCACACCTACCCCAAGATAACTACCAAAGAGACTATTAGCTCTTGTTCTGCCTTGAAATCTCAATAGCAATAAAAAGCTCCAGCTGACAAGTGATCAGCCCTCGAAATGAGCCTCTCACTCTGCGTTTTTTTTTTCAGGGTTGCTACTACTATCTGGGAGCTGAATCTTTGGCTTAAGTAAGGCACAGTTCATTTTTTACCCATTTTCATTTTGACTTGTTAGGGATGAGTCAAACTGTTAAATTTCCATTGGGTTATTGGGGGGAAAATTCTGTGACACTAGATAATCCTTTCCCCTCTCTAGACCTCAGTTTCTTATCTGTAAAAGAAAGTACTCAAAAATACAGCTCTATAACACACAATAAAAACTGATAAGAGCATAGGTTTTGTTCTGATTTGGGCTTGACTCAAATCAATCCCCTGATAGTTTAGCATCAATGCTGGAACTAAATGAGACACTCAGAGATCATTCAATAGTTAACCAAAAAAAATATTTAGCAAGAAAAGGCTATTACAAAAAGATAGGCACTGAGGAGGCCTCAAGTTGATTCTGGTTAAGTGAATTTCCCTGGCCTCAATTGCCCATTGTGATCCACCAGTCAAGCATCAGATTGTTCCCAGAGTTCCTCGTTACAACCTTGTACTTGGACAATGAGATAATGAAATCAGCACACTTATCCTTTAGTCCCCTGAGCTAGCCAAGTGTCAGACTGTCTCAATACTATATGCGTATATATCTATATCTATATTTATATAGATATAGATATATATCTATGTAGATAAATATAGATAGATAGATACATATGTGTGTATATATATATAATGTGTGTTTATACATATACATTCATTTTTATACTTTCCCATATGAATCAAGTTGGTAGAGAAAAATCAACAAAAGAAAAACCATGAGGAAAAAAAAAAAGGAAAAAAGGTGAAAATAGTGTGTGTCAATTCATACTCAATCACCATAGGTCTTTCTCTAGATGCAGATGGCATTTTCCATCCAAACTTTTCAATACCTTTGTAAAGGAAAACCTAGCATGTATTCATTAATGTTTAGCAATATATTATATTAATGTATTTAATAATATATACTTAATATGTATATAATTATATGATAGAGGACTATAAATGTATGCTCTATATACATAAATATATCTTTATACATTGATATATATGTATATACATGAGTATATATTTTTACTTAATTAAAAATTTGCAAAAATTTGTAAAAAAAATTTAATACTGGGATAGTATACAAATTGAATTTTGCGATAAAAATAAATAAAAGTTTTAATGCAGGAAGTACTTTAAGTAGAATATCGGCTTTGGGCGTTGATGGCGGGGCGTAATGCCTTCTTCCTGATGGGTCCTAGGAAGGGGTTTACCTTCATAGCTGGCTTACAAGGCCAGTATTTTAGTTAAATTACTTGGACTCTTCATTTAGGTTTTAGTATATAATTTTCGAATAGTCCTGCAAGAGGTATTAGGACAAGAATCAGTAAGAAGTAGAGCATGGAAGCTAATTGGCCGATAATAATGAATGGCTGCTCCACAGGTTGGCTGCCGATTCAGGTGAGTGTGATTAGGTTGGCGGTGAGGATTCAGAATAGGGTTTGGGAGATTGGGTGAAATATCATGCTTCGTTGGCTGGCTGTATGGAGCAGGGGGATGATTAGGAGGATAAGGATAGATGCTAGTAAAGCGAGAACTCCTCCTAGTTTGTTAGGGATGGAGCGTAGAATAGCATATGCAAATAGGAAGTATCACTCTGGTTTGATGTGGGGTGGTATATTTAGAGGGTTGGCAGGTGAAAAGTTATCTGGGTCTCCTAATAAGTCTGGTGAAAAAAGGGCTAGAAGGAGGAGTATAAGGAGAAGGAGTATGAAGCCTAGAGCATCTTTAATAGTATAGTAGGGGTGAAATGGAATTTTTCTGGGTTGATTCCTGAGGGGTTGTTAGAGCCTGTTTCATGGAGGAACAACGACAGCTAATGCTATGATGATGAAGGGTAGAATGAAGTGAAAGGCAAAGAATCGTGTGAGCGTTGCTTTATCTACTGCGAAACCCCCTCAAATTCATTCTGCTAGAGTGGAGCCAATGTAGGGGATAGCGGATAATAGGTTAGTAATTACAGTAGCACCTCAGAATGACATCTGGCCCCAAGGAAGAACATATCCAACAAATGCTGTTGCTATGACAGTAAGTAGGAGAATCACGCCAATGTTTCATGTTTCTTTGTAGAGATAAGATCCGTAGTAGATTCCTCGGCCCACGTGTAGAAACAGGCACATAAAGAATATAGAAGCCCCATTAGCGTGCAGGTTACGAAGTAGTCAACCGTGGTTAACATCATGGCAAATGTGGGCTACGGAGGAGAAAGCGGTAAGTGTATCTGAAGTGTAGTGTATTGCTAGGAAGAGGCCTGTGAGGATTTGAATAATTAGGCATACTCCTAATAGAGATCCAAAGTTTCATCAGGCAGAGATATTGGATGGAGCTGGCAGGTCAATAAAAGAGTGGTTGATAATTTTTAAAAGGGGGTGTGTCTTTTGTAGATTGGTCATTAGTTTTTGTAGTTGAATTACAACAATGGTTTTTCAGGTCATAGGTTATGGTTTAAGTCCATACTAAAACTAATATGGAAATGATGCTTATTTTTGTATTGTGTATGTTATTGATTTTTGGGTTTGTGGCATTCGCTTCTAAGCCCTCCCCTGTATATGGGGGTTTAAGTCTTGTGGTTAGTGGGGGCTTAGGTTGTGCTATTGTTGTTAGTTTAAATAGTACATTTTTGGGGTTAATTGTATTTTTGATTTATTTAGGAGGAATGTTGGTGGTGTTTGGTTATACTGCTGCTATGGCTACAGAGGAGTATCCTGAAAGTTGAGTAGGTAACATAGTGGCTTTTAGTATGCTGTTACTCAGTTTGTTAATAGAGATAGTTTGATTTATAGTATCGGGGGAGGTTGAGGTGGTTACAGCTGTTGAATTATTTGATTCATTGGGTAATTATTGTGTAGGTCAGGATTGGAACTGGGTGTCTTTGTTGTACGGTTGTGGGGCCTGGGCTATGGTGTTATTAGGTTGGATTTTATTTATTACTATTTTAGTAGTTTTGGAAGTTATTCGTGGTCTTTAGTTATAGGATTAGAAGAATTCATGTTATAGAGATTATGAAGGAAAGGAAGTAAGATTTAATAAGTCCTTTTTGAATAGAAGTAATAGCGGAAGATATGGAACTGTGTAAAATAGCTTGGCCTTTTGGTTCGGTTTTTTCATATCATCCTAGATCAATTAGTATGGTAGCGATGTGTTGACCTCTTTGTAGACTTGCCAGAGGGTTTAGTTGGTGGAAAATGTGTGTGAAATACCCTAGTATGTTTGAGAAGTTATGTGTGTTAATTAGAGGTGTGATTGGCATTTTGTTAGTTAACATATTTAGTTCAATTGAAATTAGGATGCCTGCAATAGTTACTAATAGGGCTGAGATTTTTAATAAGGCAGGTATTGTTATGGGAATTATTGTGGTGGGAGGGATGCTCCTTGTGAGGAGGAAGCCTGTGAAGATACTCCCGAGAGCTAGTCGTATAATAGGGTTAGTTATATTTGGGTTGTTTTCGGCTATTGGAGAAAGAGGTAGGAATCGTGGTTCATTTAGGAGAGCGAAGTGAATTACTCATATGCTGTAGAAGGCTGTAAGCACAGTGGCAATGAGTGTTATGCACAGAGCTCAGGTATTTACATGGGATGTATTTATGGCTTCAATGATTGCATCTTTTGAGTAGAATCCAGCTAAAAATGGGGTTCCTATAAGGGCTAAACTACCTAATATGATTGCGGAGTATGTAATTGGGAGAAGCATGAGTAGTCCTCCTATTTTACGAATATCTTGCTCATCATTGAGGCTATGGATGATGGAGCTGGAGCATAGGAATAGTATTGCTTTAAAGAAGGCATGTGTGCAAATGTGTAAGAATGCCAGGTGTGGCTGATTTAGGCCTAATGCTACTATTATTAGGCCTAGTTGACTTGATGTAGAAAAAGCTACGATTTTTTTGATATCATTTTGGGTGATAGCACAGATAGCAGTAAATAGAGTTGTAATTCCTCCTAGGCATAGTATGATGGTCAAAGCTGTTTGGTTGTTTTGTGTAATAGGGCTAAGTCGGATTAGGAGGAAGATACCTGCAACGACTATGGTGCTAGAACGTAGTAATGCTGATACAGGAGTAGGACCTTCTATGGCTGAAGGTAGTCAAGGGTGTAGGCCGAACTGGGCTGATTTACCAGTTGCAGCAAGGATTAACCCAAGAAGAGCTAATGTATTGATATTTGTTATGAAGATGTGTTGGATGTCCCAGGAGTTATTATTAATTATTAGGCATGCTATGGCTAGCATGAATCCAATGTCTCCAATTAGGTTGTATGAGACGGCTTGAAGGGCAGCGGTGTTTGCGTCGGTACATCCGAATCATCATCCGATGAGCATAAATGATATGATACTGACACCTTCCCACCCAATGAACAGTTGAAATAGGTTGTTTGTGGATACAAGGATGATTATGGTAAATAAGAAAATAATTAAGTATTTGAAAAAGAGGTAAATATTTGGGTCGGTGTGCATGTATCAAATTGAGAACTCTAGAATGGATCATGTGACGTATAATGCAATGGGGAAAAAGATGATGGAAAAATAGTCTAATTTAAAGTCTTTAATTTAATTTAGGTTAAATGTATTTATAGAAAACCCTTGTCAATTTGTAATTGTGGCTTCTTGCCCAGAGTAGATAAACAGGGTTAAGGGGATGAGGCTAGTGAAAAAGGCTAGTTTGACTATGTTTTTACATAATAGTGGGAAGTTGCTGGTTTTGTGCGGTAGAAGCATGTTATAGGCTAAGGGGAAAGTAAGTATAATGATGGCCAGTAGTAGGGAAGAATTCAATAAATAGTTAATTACTTTTATTTGGAATTGCACCAAAATTTTTGATTCCTAAGACCAATGGATGACTATTATCCTTTAAAAGTGAGAAAGCCATGTGGTTTGAGCATGGGATCAAGAGTTAGCAGTTCTTGTAACTTTCTCGGGCATATAAGGGGATTTAAACTCCTAATTTTAGATTCACAATCTAATGTTTTTATTAAACTATATTTGCAATATGTAATATGGAGAATAAATTTGGGGCAGATGGAAATGATAAGTAGGGGTAGAAGGTGTAGGGTTATTAATATGTGCTCTCGGGTAAAGGTTGGTTTGATAGGGTATATATGGTCTGTAAATTTACCTCGTTGGGAGGTAATTAGTATATGTAATGAGTAGAGGGCTGTGATGACTGTGTTGATACCTAATAGGATGAGTGAAAAGTTAGATCAGGAGAATGAAGTTATAATTACTAAGAGTTCGAATGAGGAAAGTGTTAGGTGAGTGCTTTTAGTACAAAAGTGCCTCAGCCCAAGAATTTTTGAAGAACCTTCTTGGAAAAAAAAACCCAGAAGAAAAATCCAAGCTAAATTCTATACAAAATTCATGTCATGGTTAGATTGAAGTTTGTTGAGGTTAACTACCATTTTCCCTTTTTGTCTCTATATCCCCAATAACGTATGCTGATTGTAGAACTGGCTAATTTTCTCAGCTCAGCTATAATCTTTCAAGTATCACCTTTACTGATTAGTACACACTCTGAGGGGGAAAAAATTACCTTGAGTGTAAGCATTTCTTTGTATAAATTTTGTGTAGATGTAGATGTACTTTGTCTCCCTGAAAAAGAACGTAGCTCTTTGAAGGCAGGGACTGTATTTTCATTTCCTATCATAGAAGTTGACCCACAAGAGATCTGAACCTATTTCAGGTTCCATGAAAAACCAGCTCAATTGTAACAGTCCATAACAGCCATAGTTTACTTTCCAACATCTCCCTACCAGCTTTTAAAAGAGAGTTTCGGTCATATTTCTGGGGATATGTACTGAGAATTTTTTTTCTGAAAACATATCATTAGCTCTGCCTGTGTGCTGTCACGTAGCATTTCATCACGTCTGTACTTTTTTGTTGGCTTGCCTCTTAGACTTAATAGAGAGCAGAATAAAAGGATGGAGAATTTGATTTGGGGGGAAAAACCCCACTGAACATAATAGCAGTATTTCACCTGGGCAAAGTCATCACTTAGCAGGTCTTTAATAATGCAACATCCAGAGAATGAAAAAAAGGTCAGACTTCCATCTCTCAATCACCTTTATGATAATGAAAGTTTTTGTTCTTTCACACTATTACTAGACCAATCCTCCCATCCTGAGGTCAATTCTATCATTATTTACCACTTGGATATGATGTAGTTGCCTTATTTGGCAATTCAATGCCAGCTTGCTTCTATTTCAGAAAGTTCAAATGGAGGGTTTAGGGAGGACAGCAGATTCGAAGGGCTTGTTTTCAGCCTGACTGGCATTGCCACTGATAAAGAACAAAGATACCATGGAAACCCTTTCTTTGATGACGGCAGAAAATTTAGACCAACTCTTAAATTTGTTCAAAGGAGGGGGTAAGGAAATATATCCTGATATTTAATGTAAGAGAGGGGAGAGTGTTTGGAGAAAATGCTCAGTGTGTCCCACGGTTTGGAGTTGTGTTTCTATCGCTGCTGTTAACAGCTTAGGGCAGGTGTGGATGTGGGATATCAGCTGGAAGGAAAGTGCCCAAGCATGAAGCTTGACAGCTGCGGACATGCCATTGGAAAGTTCTACTCTACAGGGTAGGGCTTGCTTATGAGGACATATAAACAAGGACCAAGCAACAGATGGTTGCTGGTGATTGTGAGATTATACACCACTATCGCCCCCCTTCCATCATTCTTCAGTGGCATATGGTGGATTTGGAGTCACTAAATTGAGCATTGAGGAACATGGGAACAATTTTCCATCTGACATGAGAAGGCAGCAATACCATGTTGAGAATCCTAGCTTCCCACATTCCCAGGTTTTCCATGTTTTCCGAAGGGGCGTAATATGAGCAATTGACCATCCAGATGTGATGTGCTCTCCTTGGGAGAGTAGTATCCAGAAGCTTAGTGTCAGTCTTATCTATCCAAAGGGGCAGAAACAGTTGATACACAGATCTGGAGCACCATCATTACCACTGGGGACCCACCAGTGACAGATGAATGCCCACATACTTGCCTGCCTGTTATTTTTGTGACACTGCAGCCTGAATGAAATGCTTCCCTCTCCTTAGGGGAAATGGCCCCTGGAAATTACAGACGTTCTGAAGCAGGGAACTAGTCCTTCACACTCAAGGTAGCTTCCTTTGTTATGAAAATGGGAAGATGTGTATATAATATTATGTATACATGCTATACGCTCCATGCATATGCTCTGTTCAGCCTATGTAAGTAGAGTAAATAGAGTTCTAGATGGACAGCAATACAAACACACACATATATCCCATCTGCTTATCTTTAATGCTTAAAATTTAACTATTATTGATTATTACTTTGGATTGAAGTTCCCAAATTCCCCTGGGAAGAGGAAACAAATTAACCTCCTCACTTTCCTGTACTCAGAGGGTTATGATGAGCATCAAATGAAAATAAAGTACATTAGAGAGTATAATTAGGTTTTAGTAGCCAGATAGATATCAATAGTTGAGACCATACTATAAATTTGTTTAGCAGCTATTTTGCCACTGACCTCTAACTGGAAGTATGTTTGGTTGGGTTGATAGAGGATAAACTTGGAAGAGCAATGGGCCAGGAGAGGGGACAAGACACAGGGGGAAGAGAACTGAAAAGGTAACAGGATGGCGATGACAAACTGTCTACTTGACAGTTATGCCCATTAGGCTCTCCCTTCACCCATATGGTGCTAATTGATAGGTCTCGTACTCTATGACATGCTCAAGAAATCGGAGAAGATCAGAAATGGAAGGGACATTGAATTCAGAAATAGAAGGGCATTAAAATGAAGCATATAATGTTACACAATGTTCTAGATCAGGTTTTTTTTAACTTTTAAAAATTGATAATCATGTTCCAATATGATTTCTTTTCTTTATATTCCTATTTAATTTTATGACTTTAAAAACATGATTCTGAGAAGGGGTCCATAGACTTCAGTGGACAATGAGAAGGGTTCAAAAACACACAAAAGGTTAAGAACCCCTATTCTAGAACAATAGAATGAAAGAGCAGAAGGAAGCTTTAGAACTCACGTATTCCAGCCAGCCAGTCATCCAATCATTTTACAGATGAGGAAACTGAAATTCAGAGAAGAATGGCAAGCTGCTCCAAATCACACAGAGAATTATGGACAAAGTCAGGTCTCCTTAGTGCCAGATCAGTGATCTTTCTTCTATAAATTTAATGGTAATGATGATGATGTTCACAGAAGTTCTATCCTGATTTCCTAAGAAACTTGTTTTCATTCATTATCATCATATTCATTTTCATTCATCAGCACACATAACTCCTTTTCCCTGCTCTCTTTTCTCCTCCAGCAGGAAGTTTGTATTTGTCTTCTTCTTTGTATTCCAGTCTCTCCTGAGTCTGAGATCAGTATTACACATAGGCAAGAGTTATGGGGGGGGGTTATTTATTGAGCCTTTGACTCAGTAACATCTACCATTTTTGCACCTTGTGTCCTATATTTATTGCCTAAACTCCATCCTTAGACCTAATCCTTTATGCCCAGATCCTCTGTCTAGATCTCTCTTTATTCCCTCCACCCGCATCTCCTAACCTGGATTCCTGCATTAGCCAAGATACCTACGTATCGTTCACCCTTTTCCTTCCTGAAAATATAATATGTGTCCTGTTTTACCTCTTTTTCCTGGACTTGGACTTCGAAATTATTCATCCATGTAAGCCTTCATTTTTGTCTAACATATCTGATGGTTCCACCTCTTCAATTCTAACAATATGGTATTTCTATTTTTTTAAAGTGATTCGGTATGGTCAAATAAAAAGCAACCATATTAGAGATTCAGCCCTTGCTTGAACAATGATGCTTTATCTTCAAGTGAGCTAACATATATAATGTGCTTTGCAAACTTTAAAATGTTAACCTTGATGTTGTTGTTGTTGTTGCTGCTGCGGCTGTCACTTCTTTTGTTGTTGTCATTGTCATTGTTATCGGGGGACCTGGAGCACAAATAGAGGGCGTGTTTGTTATTTCATTAACTACCACTGATATGAGACTAAGTATAGCACAGACCTGAACACAGTGCTATGTATTAAATCCACTCAAAGCAGGAGGTAAAGAAATACCAATGGCCATGATGCTGACAGCTTCTCTGATAATAATGCTATCACTGGAAGACAAGAGATACCTGGGGAAAGGACAGGAACATATATTCTCCCCTGAGTTTTTTTCCCTTATGCTTAGCACACCAGGAAAGAAACATCAAAACATGTACCTGAAAAAGATTTCTCTGCAAGAAATTTATACAATGCAGTAGTGTACTCTTCGTGCCCTGGGGGCACGATCATAGGATCATAGAACAGTAGAGACCATCTACTCAGATGCCTTCATTTTATAGAGACAGAAACTAAAGGTCATACTTAGGATCCTAGATCTAGAGCCAGGCTGTACCTCAGGAAAAAAAAATTACTGCTCATAAGAGCACAGAGGAAAAAACTGAGGCCCAAAGATGTGACATGCCTTATCCAAGGAAAGATATAGAATCATAGACCTGGAAGTTTCCAGGATTTCAGAGTCCATCTAGTCCTATCCGCTCCCTTTGCAGAAGGGGAAAATGAGGCTCATGGAGTTGAAGTGAGTACCCAAGATCCCACGAACGTCATCTATAGTAAACCCACAGAAGTGGTGTTTAAACCCAGGCTCTATGACAATAGAGCTCTATCAAGTATTATAAATAATCCAAATTCCTACAAGTTGTTCAATCAAGGTATATTTATGAACATTTGTTTGAACTCTTCCTTCTTTTCTTTCCTTGGTGGAGTTAGCCCCTACATGCAACTCCATTATATAGCTTTAATGCAGGCATTCTGCTGCTTCCCCTGAATTACATGTTGAATCATTTGATTATTTAGCTTTACCAGGACCAATGTCCACAGTAGTGACCATTCTTTACTAGGTCTAATACAGTTCCTGCCATTACCTGCCTTGCCTTAATCATGATTATGTTATGACATGCTATGATTTTTCCTTATTTTCTTTTGGATTGTAGCCCATGAAAATTCCATTTTCTCTCTTCCTCCTCCCTAAGAAAGAAAGTACTTAACCATAACTCCATCCACCAAAACTCTAAATGGAGTCTAATCAAAGCAAAGTACAGAGAACAATCATCTATTTATTCTTGAAAACTATGGCTGAGATTTAATTCACCTTTTTGGCTGCCATATCACACATATCATACTGCTGACTTATATTGATCTTAAAGTGCATTAAAACTCTTAGATCTTTTTTCAGACAAATTTCTATCTAACCATTCCTCCCTCATCCTATGATTCTGGAATTGATTTTTAGACCCAAGTGTAAGATTTTGCATTTGTTCCTATTAAATATCCTCCTATTAGATTCTCCAATTAGATCCATTTCAATGTTCTAACCCATTAGGATCTTTTGGGATGTTTATGTTCTCATTCACTGTGCTAGTTATCCCTCCCGATTTTGTGGCATTTAAAAAAAAATAGCTAAGGAAAGCATCTACAACTTTACCTAAATTATTGATAAAATTGTTGAACAAAACTGAACCAAGCATAGATTTCTGAAGCACTCCATTCTAGAACGTCTTTCAAATTGGTGTGGGATTGTTAATTTCTCTCTTTTCAGCCTGGACATGAAACCAGTTCCAAACCTAATTGTGTTAGCATCTAGCTCTCATACTTCCATTTTTTCAACAAAATATGGAAAATGTTATCAAATGCTTTATCGTGATCTAAATAAACTATATCTATGGCATATTCTCCTAAACTACCATTTTAATAACTTGGGCAAAAAAAGAAATAAAGTCATTCTAGCATGACCTGTTTTCAGGCATTTCATCGTGATTCCTTGTGATCATTGCTTTCTTCTACAAGACACAGTTTAATGACACATTTCATCAATTATGACTAAAATATCTATCCATTGCTAGACACATAGCTCAAGGAAGTTATTAACAAAAAGAAAAGTCCCATGCATATGAAAAGATTTATAGCCAAGTCAATTCAACAAGCATTTATTAAGCATACTGCCAAGCAGTATGTGAAGTACTGGGAAATATAAGGTAAGGAAAAGGACCATCCCTATTCCAAAGGAACCTACCATCTAATAGGGGAGACAATATGCAAACATCTATCTACAAACAAATTAGATATATATAGAATAAATTAGAGATGATTCCATAGGGAGGCACTAACATTAACGGGGGTTTCAAGAAAGGCTTCTTTCTAGAGTGATAATTTTAGCTGAGATGATAATTTTAGCTGAGACCCATTAAGCCAGAGGATGTACATAAGGAAGAGAGAAATTCCAGGCATGAAATACAGGTAACGAAAAAGCAGTCAGGAGATGAAGTCATGTCCAAGGAAGAACAAGTTGAAGATCAGTGCTTTGTTTTCACAGTAACTAAGAACTGGAAATAAAATAGGTACTCATAGACTGAGGAGAACCTGAACAAGCATTAGTCCATTAAAGTAATGGAATATTACTGTGCTGCAACAAATGATGAAAGAGAAATTCAGTGAGGCATAGAAAATACTTATGTGAACTGATGCAAAAATGGAGTAATCAGGACTGGAAAAATAATCTACACAATGAGTATAACTGTGCAAATGGAAAGAACAACAAAAACAAAACCATCAAAACTAAATACTATGAATGTACAATGGTCAACTTGTTCCCAAAGTAGAGGGATGAGAAGGCACTTCTTTGTAGAGGTAAGGTACAATAGGTATGGAACACTGCAGCATCTAATGTCAGATTTTTACATCATTTTCCTTAATTTTACCGAATCATCTTTCCCATTTTGTTTTTGTTATAAGGAATGATTCTCTAAAGGGAAAAGGACATGAACATTTTGGGAACCCAAAATGATGTAAAAGCTAAACATTAATAAAAACTTATTTAAAAACGAAATAAAACAAAACAAAATTTTTCATTGTTCCCTGAATCAGAGTTGAATTCATTGTTCTATTATTTGGGTATTACCTTATTTTTCCCTTTTAAAAAATTAGTACATTTTCCTTTAATCAGTCTTATAGTACCTTTCTTGTATCCATGATCTTTCAAATATCCCTCACAGTGGTTCAGCCACCACACCTATTGGTTCTTTCAGGACCCAAAGATGTAGGTTATCTGAGCCCGAAGAATGGATCTGAATCATGGTGGTTCAGTATTCCATCACTAGCTCCTAACATCTAAAGTCCTTATCCTTGTCTTGTTCTTATCGATGCAGCATGTAATATATTACAAAGACAAATTTGCTTACTTCTGCTATACCTTCACCCAAATTCTCTCCACCCAGTGTCTCTTCTAGGTCCCGACTTTCTTCACAATTATACCTTCTTACTATACAATGCCATCCCACTATCATTTTTTACTTATGTTAATTCTTCAAAATAAGGTATAGTCTTCTAGAGTCTATTCTCTTATGGATCTCATCCCACTAGATTTTAGTGATAACTCAGAAAAATATGTCTCCTTGTTTTGAGAATGTAAATTAATCGTTTGCACAAAGACATTTGAGGCCAGGGGCTTTCCTATTAACTCCTTTTTTGGATTTTGTCTCCTATGAACTTCTAGATATCTCAACTTCTATATACAATTTAAGAGCCTTTTGAGTGGATTTGCAAGGCTCTAAGCAAATAGACTCTCACCAATCCTTGTCAAGTGTGCTCTATCCTAGATGAGAGCCTATCATGCCAATATTTTTAGATATGAACTAAAATTCTGTGTGGACAGTCGGCCCAGGAGTAATGGAAAGCTCTGAAGAATTAAATTTTGGAGACACAAAAAGAAATAATTCCAATGAGATTTTTTAAAAATAATGGTAGCTGTCTGAACAGACTTAGATGATTGCCCAGGGAATTCAACAAACAACATAGATTTTTTTAAAAATATGTATAATGTCTCAAAAATCCTCTTGGGATTCTTATCCAGCTTTTTACTTCCCAAATATAATTTCTGTATTGCAACACCTACTTTTGATGGGCAGTAGTGATAAAAATGCCACCTTTGCCCCTAAAATCTTCAATTTCTTGACCAAGATATTCTCACCTTTGTAAATACTTTCTAAGTTCTGTCTAGTAGTATCATTTATGCCCTCATATGTCACCAGAAGTAGGTGGACAGTCATCTCTTTTGATACATCTTTGATTTTTGAGAAGTTGTTTCTTCTTAACCATTTTCAAACTATCACTAGTATTCTCACCTTAATCCAAAGCATACCACTACACACATACATATATAACCTTTCTATTTTTCTAGTTCCTCTTTATTTGTTATCTTCCCCATTTAAAATTTAGGCTCCCAGGGCAGCGATTGTCTTGCTTGTGTTTTTATCTCTGGCATTTAGCATAGCATTGAGGATATAGAGAGCACTTAATAAATTACTGAGCATTCATTCATGTATTCATTCTTGGCTATTTCCCCCCAGAAAACAGCAGACCTTTACACCGTTATCAAATCAACCAAAAGCTACCATTGTACCATTCAGCAGGAATCACCCACCACCACTAGTCCGACAATTTCCTCTGACCAATCTATGGTAAACGCCCAATAAGCCACCCTATTTTAAAAATTGTTTGTAGAACTGATATTGAAACCAAACATTCCTTTACCTTTCCTTATTCTTTCTCCATGGCAGGAAGAAGACTGGACAAAACAGTTTTTTATAGTTTTACTGTGCAATAGTTCCTCCTGTGATAATTCACTATGCTGTTTTAATAAATCATGTGACCATGAAAAATGCCAGTCATCTGGGTCTTATGAATGAGGTTAGTCATCCAAGAGTAGGAGACTTCCCAAATACAGGGTGGAGGCTAAGAGCCAAAATGAGAATTTTAAATTTCTCATACTTCAGAAAAATATTCCATTTTCTTGTTTCCATACTCCTAAATCAAATTTAAATCCAGCTAGTGCCACATAAGTACAGGGAGGTGGGAGCTAGAATATTATAAGAGAGCTGAGCACCCTCTTTTGAGAAAAATCTAACACAGACTCATGGATTAGCTTCTGCCAGTCACATGACTGTTGACTTGATTATATGTTAGTGGACAAATTATATTCTATATTTACTCCCTTGCTAGTTAATTAATTGGCTGCCTGATTTTCTGTACATTGCAGAAAAAGAAGTCTGGGGAGGGCAGCTATTACTATGGCAGTACCCATTAAATGTATGACTAACCAATACAACATGTCACATGAAGGGGTTCTTTGGTTATCACTTCTGTAAATCATGGGGAAAACAGGGGTGAAACATCAGGGATTGGATCAGTTTCCCAGCCCAATAACACTAGCAGCCGAGTTTTCATCACAGCGCTAGTTGTCTCCTTTTGTGTCCTGTTGGCCCCATACTTTGAACCAGTTATCACATCAATATCAGTCCTGTTTCCTCTCCAATTCTTTATCTTTGCTACTATAGCTTCCCAAAAACCATTCGGGATAATCCTTTGATACAACCAGCTCCAGATGCCATAGCAGTAGTAGCTGCAGGAAGCAACAAGTGGCTGGCTGTAGGAAACCATATGGCTGTTTATTCTGCCAGTAAAATGGAAAAACTGGCTTGGAGTGGTGAAGCAGAGGCTCTGTAAGGACCAAGAGAAAACTCTGAGGTGTTAGGAAGTATATATGGCACTACGTACTTCCTAACTTTTCCATTGATCTATTTCCCACAATAAACAGTTATAAGGTCTGTTATTGTCTAATACAGTAAAAAGCCAGACTAACAGACAATTTGAGGTAGATTTAAATTAACAAAGAGCTGAAATGATAGACATTTTAATACTATGTTTTGACTGATTAAAGTTTTCCCCATGAGCCTTAGAGTTACCCACATGGCATGTAGGTAACCCTAGATTTTCAAAGCCTGTGCCAAAAAGGTATAAGTTCTGACAGGTATTGGCAAATTAGAAAGACCCAAGTTAATGTCTGGTGACAGATCATAATTATGCTGTGTTAAGAACCAGTCTAACGATGCATAAAGAAGCTTATCAGCAGAAGAGTAACTATCAAGGAATGGGATTATTTAGCCACAATAACTCAAAAAGACCACATACTGAGCCATACAGGGTATATCCTCCCTGGCCCTGAGAGAGAGGACCCAAGGTATCAGGATTCACAGAACTTCTGAGATATTTGAAGCACAGTATTAGTTTCTTTTTTTTTAATTGAGTGTTTTATTTAGTTATTTAAAACTTAAATACAAAATAGAAAAAGAAAAAAATTGCCATATGCACAGCAGAACATGAGAGGATTCAAAATATGAAATAATAAAGTTCTATTTCAATAAAGTCTGTACAATAAATACTCGACATTGGGTCAGAGCTGTTCATCTGTTCTTTGCTTCCTTGTAGATATCCTTTTGTTTTCTGATATGCATTCTTTACTTTATTTTTACCCTTTCCTTCCTCCCCACATCTCCCAAGAGATATATCTGTGTGTATAGATATATAGATATACATACATATATAACATATATATGCATACATATACACATGCATACATACTTATGCATATATACATTTATACCTGTATATACATAGATATACATATTATATAGAGATGTCTATAATCCTATATATATATGTTAGACTCTATACCATGTTTGTCCTCTGTTTTTATGAAAGTGAATAAAATCATCTTTCATAAATCCAAGTCTTTCCTTATTTTTCTAAATCACCAAATCAGTATTTCCTACATCACAGAAATATTATTTTTTAATTTTATACTATCTAGTTATTTTATTTTATTTATTTTGCTAAGGCAATTGAGGTTGTGTGTGACTTGCCCAGGGTCACAACTAGGAAGTATTAAGTGTCTGAGGCCAGATTTAAACTCAGGTCTTCCTGACTTCAGGGCTGGTGCTCTATCCACTGCACCGCCTAGTTGCCCCTAGTTATTTTAAATAGTCTTAAAACAGTATTGAATAATATGGTTGACATACAGTGTAGTTTCCCTGTTTTCTCTGATTAAATTTATTTTAGCTTTAACTTTGCCTGAGATCACTTATTATTTCTCCTGCTTTTGTTTTTAAATAAATTCCACTCCTGATCATTGCTATTATGTTTATTTCCTATCCCTCCTGACTCCTCTACCTTACTTCTACCAGCTGCGTTACATAACTATTACTTAACCTATACCCCAAGGATCCCTCCCTTATCCTGTCCTCCCCAGCCTTTCCTTCCCTCTATATCCCATTCCCATTAATCTACATACCATTCTATATCCCTCTCTTACCCTATTTTCTGCCCCTTATAGATGGTTCCCCTTTAACCTATTCTTGATGTGAGTAGAATTCCAGAACTACCAGCCCTCCTCCCCCTTCTAGTTCTTCTATATCAGTTCTTGCCTTTACACCTCATTCAGATAACATTTTTTACCTTTTCCTATACAATTTTGCTTTTTAGAATCACATCATACTCAGCACTACCCCAATCTTTCTTTCAAACTACCCAATTATTAATGAGAATCTTAGACATATGGTTTACATTTCCATGCATAAAACATAAACAGTTTATCCTTATTGAGTCCCTTGAAATTAGTCTTTGATGTTTACTTTATATTTTTCTTGAATCTCATATTGCAAATTTCTATTAAGTTCAAGTCTCTTGCAACAAAATTCTGAAAGTCTGACAATTCATTGAATTTCCCTTTTTTCCCATTTACAATTATGTTTAACTTTGCTGGGCATGATATTTTTGGCTGGAACCCTAGTTCTTTTTCTCTTCAATTTATAATGTTGCAAGACCTGTGGTCTTTTAACGTGGCCACTGGTAGGCCCCATTTGACTCTCTAATTGTGGCTCTGCTATATTTTAATTGTTTTTTTCTTGTTACTTATAATATTTCCTCCATGATCTGGGAGTTTTATAATTTGACTACGATGTTCCTATAGGTTTTTCTTGTAGGATCTTAGATTGGTGATCAATGAATTTTCCAAATTTCTACTTTCTTCTTTTGTCCTAATACTTCAGAATAATTTTCTTTAATTATTTCTTATATTATTGTATCAAGATTCCTTTTTGATCATAGCTTTCAGGTTGTTCAATTTTATGTTTTCTCCTCCTGATCTATTGTTTTTTATAAGATGACTCACGTTCTCCTCCATTTTTTATTCTTTATATTTTGTTTTATTATTTCTTGGTTTCTTATAACTTTTCTGGCTTCCCCTTATCCAATTCTAATTTTCAAGGAGTCATTTTCTTCCTTAAGATTTTGGATCTTCTTTTCTGATTGGCTAACTTTCTTTTTATAGTCTGTTTTCCTTGGATTGTTCTTTTTTAAGTTTTTTTTCTTAATCTCTTTCATTTGATTTTTAAAGTCTTTTTTTGAGTTCTTCCCTATTCCCACAGTAACTTCTATTGTTGGGTTCTTAATCCTTTGCCTGATCATTTTTTTATTTGTGGCAAATTGTTGGTATAAATGACCTCTAGTCTTGGTGAAGGAAAGGATGGTCCCCCTTTAGTTGACCCCTCTTGCCTGAAACTTCAAACCAAGACCTCCACCCTTCTGTAAGTGCCCACAAACAGCAGCATCCCTGACCCACTGCTTCTGCACTCACTAAGTATCAGCTGGTTCCTTCTCAACCAGGACCATGTCTCAGCAGTACAGCTAGGCCTGGCATTCCTTCTCAGCAGAGGTTCCCTCAATCTTCCTGTATTCAGACAATAGGCTCCGCACTCTGCTCCTAAGGTAAAACTTCCTGTGGCTGGAGCCAAGCTATCTCCCAACCCAGCAAGCCCCAGGGCTCACCACTTGCTTTTTTGGTAGCGCTAGCCTGGAGGTGTTTACACTTCCCATGGTTAAACCTTAGTCCTGGTATCTTTTTTTCCTACCTTCTCCAATTGTTCTAGGAGGACAACCTTTCTGCCCCAACTCTTATTTGTTTATACGGTTCTACATTTACCTCAAGACACAATTTTGTCCTGTTTGTGGGGGAAATCTGGAAAGTTTGGAAGTGTCTGACCTCCACCATCTTCCCAGAATCTTCTTCTAATATTAGTTTCAACCACACATAGTAACATGAACTTCTATCCATAAAATATTGCTACATCAAAGTCATTAGAAAAATTCCATCAGGAACCAAAGAGAATCATCAGTAACTAATATATAAATATAGTGTTTCTTGAATACATTTGTTTATATGCTAGTCCCAAGTCAATTCAATACCCATTCTTTCATTCCTCCAATCTTGTTCATATTCCTATAAACACAAACACATAAAAAGTCCAAGTAAACTATGCTTTGGTTACTCGGTCAATTTTCCAGCAACCATACGCAAGGCCTTGGTCTGAGTCTGAGCAAGGAGTTGCCTCAATTACTAAGAAATGCTACAAATATGTTCTCATCCTTATTTCTACTTGCCTTTGAAACTCCTCCAGATAACCTAGATCTAGACAATATGCCTTTCACTCAAGCCTTGTTCTGTCCTCAAGTATTAAAATCCTGGATCCTGACCAGTCTGCCTAAACTTTTTACCCTTTGCCTACTTCTACCCTCTGGAAACTATATTCCCTTCCTACTGATCAGTAGGAATCATTTGACCTCTTGCATGCCCTGACTCCTTTCTATTCATAGATTGTTCAATTCCAGACTACCCACTTGAATTAGATGGTTGGTGAGAATTCCTCAATGTGATTCTGACTCTGAATCAGGGCCTTATTTTATCCCTCAAAATGTCAATTTGCCATACTACTCCATCCCACTCGGGCTTGCTTATCTGTTTGAAGATCTGTGGGTCCCCATGCTTTTTGTATCTCTTCTCCTGTCCTTGCCTCAGAACAGGCTCCCCTCCCTACAACTGACAGCCCCAGACCTGCTTAGGAATGGGCCACAAACAACAGTATTACAGATGAGAAAGGTCCAAGAGCCAAAAGCAATCTAGAGATCGGAAATTGACATAAGCAACATTTTAAGGTGACTCAAAAAGAAAAGGAAAACAAAGATACTGAGGTAAAACTTAGAATTCTCTTCAATGCTGCACCTTAGTGCAAGTGGTAACCTGGCTGCTTCTACATGATGGAATATGTGGATTTACTAATGAGATTAAAGATTGGCTTCCAGTAAGCAGCTAAACCACTGAAGTCATGAAATATTGCCAGAGTGAATTGTGTGTGGCAGGGAGCAGAAGCCATATTGTAATTTCAGCCTCATTTTCTTTTTTTTTTTTAATTTGTTATTATTATAAATTCAATACAACAAATAGTAATTAACAAATAATGAAATGAAATATTGAGTCAATCTCCAAATAAATCCTGAAAATTTAAACTATTTACATTTTGATTGAAAAATAAAATAATCCTGAGAGACCATGTATTTTAACCCAACAAGAACAAGAATAATACCTTTGCAAACTAATTTTTGGTTGCAAAGATTATTGGGCACAACTGCATTACTTCTTTTTGAAGCTTGGGAAGCTGAAAGAAAATGCATGTTTCAGTGGTTGTTACATTCCCCTAGAAAAAAAAGAATTTTTAAAGATACCTTTTAGTATTTGTTCCCAAAACTTGGTCTGTAGCTGAGAGGGGATGGAAGGGGCCAAAGTCTATTGTCTTAATATCACCAAGTGAAAATTTTCTTCTTGAAGTCCTTCGATGGGTGCTTCAATAGAGACAAAGCTTCTCTGTGTGCTAGTTGTCAATGTGCTACTGAAAAGTTGGAAGTAAACGCAATCGTTGTCAATTACATGCAATTTTCCCATTGGCCTTGTATCAATCGCAGGGATGCTGTCTCTTCACTTTTGATGGATCTTCAAAAGGCAGCTGGCTCCTAATACATCAGCTTTTAGTTTCTTTTGCTCCCCACCTCACCCTCTATTCAATAGTTAATGATCAGTAAATAAACTTAAATTTGCCAGGAAAATAGCTCACTATTTAGAGGAATCTTTTGGTGAATCATTTGGCAAAGCAAACACTCCATTATTCCACGTAATGACCTAGGCTTCTGGGTAGCTCGGTAGCACTGCAGTACATAGAGTGCCACGCCTGGATTCAGGAAGACTCATCTTCTGGAGTTCAAATCTGATACTATCTATGTGACCCTGGAAAAGTCACTTGATCCTATTTACCTTAGTTTCCTCATTTATAAAATGAGTTAGAGAAGGAAATGGCAAATCACTCCAATATCTTTGCCAAAAAATCCCCACATGAGGTCACAAAGAATCAGCCAAGACTGAAAAAACTGAACAACAATAATGATAAGGCTTCTAAGGCTTCTTGTGTATATTGTACATGTTTATGTGTATGTGTGTATATGTGTCACTGCCAAGAGTACAATTCATGCCAGGACCTCATGCAGCTTAGCAACAGGGCCAGGTACCGAAGATTTCCTTCACCATCCCCAAGGAAATGCTCAGAGAACAAGATAAAACACAAAATAAAAGATACCAAGGAACACCTGACTTCCACAAATACACTGTTTTCCTGCAAAAAGTTTTTCTTCTCTCTCTTTTTTCCCTCCCACAATACTATATTGTTCTGTAGGTTATAAGCACTAGTTTCCAAACACTAGCAGCCAAAACCCTGCTTCTCCTTGATTATATGTCCTTGCTCAATATAGCTTCGGTATAGAAGAGAGACAGGTGTACTCCTCAGGGCTATTGGCCACAGCTGTTGCTTCTCCACCCCCACAGCCCAGCTGCCCTGCCTTCCCTACTGTGCTAACATTTTCATTATGTGAATAATCACCTCCTTGATGTATTGGTTCAAGAAGTTTGTTTTTATAACATATTTTCTTATTTTTTTAATTACACCTTTTTATTTTCAAAATATATATATGGATAATTTTTGACATTCACCCCTACAAAACCCTACGTTCTAATTTTCTCCCTCCCTTACCCCCTCTTCCGCCCCATGTCAGCAAGTGATCCAATCTAAATTAAACATTTACAATTCTTCTATACATATTTCCACAAATATCATGATGCACCAAAAAAATCACATCAAAAAGGAAAAAAATGAGAAAAAAACAAAATGCAAGCAAATTACAACTAAAAGAGTGAAAATACTATGTTGTGATCCACGTTCAGTTCCCACTGTCCTTTCTCTGGGTGCAGATGATTTTCTTCATCACAAGACCATTGAAAGTGGCCTGAATCATCTCATTGTTGATGACAACCACGTCCATCAGAATTGATCAAACAATCAGATAGTTGTCTGATACAACTTTCATCTTGCTATTGCTGTGTATAATAAAATCCTGGTTCTACTTATTTCACTTAGCATCAGATCATGTAAGTCTCTCCAGGTCTCTCCAAAATCATCCTGTGCATCATTTCTTATAGAACCATAACATTCATATGCCATAATTTATTCAACCATTATCCAATTGATGGGCATCTACTCGATTTCCAGTTTCTTGCCACTGCAAAAAAGACTGTGACAAACATTTTTGCACATGTGGGTCCCTTTCCCTCCTTTATGATCTCTTTAGGATACAAGCCCAGCAGAAACACTGCTGGATCAAAGAGTATGTAAGTTTGATAGCCCTTTGGGCATAGTTCCAAATTGTTCTCCAGAATGGTGGAATCAGTTCACAACTCCACCAACAATGTATGAGTGTACCAGTTTGACTACATCACCTCCAACATTCATTATTGCCATTCCCTGTCATTTTAGCCAATCTGAGAGTTGTATAGTGTACCTCAGAGCTGTCTTAATTTGTATTCCTCTGATCAATAATGATTTGGAGCACTTTTTTCATATGACTAGAAATGGTTTTAATTTCTTCATCTGAAAATTGTCGGTTCATATCCTTTGACCATTTATCAATTAGAGAATGGCTTGAATTCTTATAAATTTCAGTCAATTCTCTATATATTTTAGAAATGAGGCCTTTATGAGAACCCTTGAATATAAATTTTTTTCCCAGTTTATTGCTTCCTTTGTAATTTTGTCTGCATTGGTTTTGTTGTACAAAACCTTTCTAACTTAATATAATCAAAATTATCCAATTTGCATTCATAATGTACTCATGCTCTTCTTTGGCCACAAATTCCTTCCTTCTCCACAGATCTGAGAGGCAAACTATCCTTTGTTCTTCTAATTTACTTATAATATCACTCTTTATGTCTAAATTATGAACCCATTTCAATCTTATCTTGGTACAGGGTGTTAGGTGTGGATCAATGCCTAGTTTCTGCCATACTAATTTCTAATTTTTCTAGCAGTTTTTGTCAAATAGTGAGTTCTTATCCCAAAAGCTGGGGTCTTTTGGTTTGCCAAACACTAGATTACTAAAGTCATTGACTATTTTGTCCTGTGAACCTAACCTATTCCACTGATCAAATACTCTTTTTCTTAGCCAGTACCAAATGGTTTTGATGACCACTGCTTTATAATATAGTTTTCGATCTGGTACAGCTAAGCCACCTTCATTTGCATTTTGTTTCATTAATTCCATATAAATTCTTGACCTTTTGTTCTTCCAGAGGAATTTTGTTATTATTTTTTTAGCTCTGTGAAATAATTTCTTGGGAGTTTGATTGGTATGGCACTGAATAAGTAGATTAATTTAGGTAGTATTGTCATTTTTATTATATTAGCTAGCTTACCCATGAACACTTAGTATTTTTCCAAGAGATTAGATCTGACTTTATTTGTATGGAAAGTGTTTTGTAATTGTGTTCATATAGTTCTTGACTTTGCCTTGGCAGATAGACTCCCAAATATTTTATATTATCTACTGTTACTTTAAATGGAATTTCTCTTTGTATCTCTAGCTGCTAGACTTTGTTGGTAATAAATAAAAAGATGATTTATGTGGATTTATTTTGTATCCTGCAACTTTGCTAAAGTTGTGAATTGTTTCTAGTAGTTTTTTAGTCCATTCTCTAGGATTCTCTATGTACACCATCATATCATTTGCAAAGAGTGATAATTTGGTTTCCTCCTTATCTATTCTAATTTATTGAATCTCTTTTTCTTCTCTTATTGCCAAAACTAACATTTCTAATACAATGCTGAATAGTAGTGTTGATAGTCAACAACTTGTTTCCATCTTTGATCTTACTGGGAATGGTTCTAGTTTATTCCCATTATGTCTAATGCTTGCTGATGGTTTTAATAGATGCTACTTATCATTTTAAGGAAAAGTCTATTTATTCCTATACTCTCTAGTGTTTCTAATAGGAATGGATGTTGAATTTTGTCAAATGCTTTTTCTGCATCTATTGAGATAATCATATGACATTTGTTAGTTTGGTTATTGATATAGTCAATTATGTTAATGGTTTTCTTAATAATGAACCAGCTCTGCATTCCTGGTATAAATCCTACTTGGTCATGGTGTATTATCCTGGGGATAACTTACTGTAATCTCTTTGCTAATATTTTTAGATTGATATTCATTAGGGAAATTGGTCTATAATTTTCTTTCTCTGTTTTGATGCTACCTGGTTTAGGTATCAGAACCATGTCTGTGTCATAAAAAGAATTTGGAAGGATTCCTTCTTTCCCTATTTTTCCAAAGATTTTGCATAATATTGGAATTAATTGTTCTTTAAATATTTGGTAGAATTTACATGTAAATGCATCTGGTCCTAGAAATTTTTTTTCTTAGGGAGCTGATTAATAGTTTGTTCAATTTCTTTTTCTAAAATGGGACTATTTAAGTAATATGTTTTCTCCTCTGTTAATCTGGGTAATCTATATTTTTGTAA